>NC_087203.1:55836923-56201923 GCF_015104395.2 Macrobrachium nipponense | reverse complement strand
CCAAGGGAGCGACAAAATTAAAATAGATTAGTTTTTAAAATTCTGGCTTTAAGAGCCTGAGAAAACTATGATACTAACGGGTAAAAGATGATACACAACTGCAATGATCCAGAACCGCAAAGAAATACAAACAATTTTTACTTTCACTTTTTTAGTATTCCGGCAACATTAACTAAAATCAACTGACTGGGGAGAATGAAGAGGGTCGCAAAACCTACAAACCTAAACAGAGCGCTAAACATAAACATTTTTGAAGCCGAGATATTATGCAAAGACCACAATTCTGAGGGAGGTCATTCCAAGCAGTGTAATGTGACCTCTGACACCGGATATCCCCGTCTTCTGGTTCCCCGGTCGGGGGAGCAGGTGATGGAGGTTCCTCGAAGCCCTACCAACACCGCCGGGGACACTCCTCTTCGCGTTTCATGAAACCACTCGCCTCGGAAACGGGCCATCTGGCTGCCGCTCTCGGAACACTTACGAAGTGGTGCAGAATCCCTGCTCGGCCGGGGAGGACGAAATGACGTCTCCCAATGGGGAGTCTGCGGATTTGTTTTCTAGCAAAACTTTCAATAGATTAACAGTATAAACGGAAGGGTTGATTATGTGCGATATTTAAACAAGTAAAAAATGCGCCGAAGTTTCTTCGGCGCAATCGAGTTTTGTGTACAGCGTATAATGCTGTATGAAACTCTCAGCCACGCCTCATGAAACTTTCAGCCGCGGCCTTAAATAAAATATAAACTAGAGGGCTGCAATTTGGTATGTTTGATGATTGGAGGGTGGGTGATCATCATACCAATTTGCAGCCCTCTAGCCTCAGTAGTTTTTAAGAACTGACGGCGGACAGACAAATAGCAATATCCATCTCACTTGTTTTCTTTTACAAAAAAAAACTAAGTTAAGTAGCCGTCTCACTCAAAAAAAAAAGTAATCAGATTCCTCTGTCTTCTCTTTACGTAAACGTTACAGATAGACATAAAAATATATGATACCCATTAGATATTATTTCCCCAAAATAATAATGTGAGATAAGGCAGTATCAAATATGAAAATATTATAAATATTTTTCATACCATTCATACTTTCATATCTTTGTACCACACGGAAGTAAAAAGCTTGCCAAAAGCAAACTGTTATGAAACAACAAACAGCAACTGAATTTGAAACAAAGGAATCTTTCTAGACAGCAAAAGAATCTAGACTAGAAAATAATATTCACTGCCTCAATGGCAATAATACTGCTAAAAAGAACAATACCACAGACACTTCTAAATAAACATTTGGTAGTAAAAATACGAGGAAAAAGTTAAGCTCAGTACAAGAGTACAAAGGATTAATTTCTCGACATCCGTGAGAATGAAGACTTGCATAAAGCTACAGCCACAATGAAGTGAATAGCTGATACTGGGTCTTTCACTTTTATTTTAAAACAACATATTGAAACACGACTTGAAAAGAAAAAGTGAAATGTGGCAGTGCAGGCTACCGGACGGCAAGTTCCTTTGGAATGATAACGGAGACGGAAGAAAGCGCAGTTGCGTTCAAGCGGAGCAGCCAACACAGGAGCGAGGTTAGTGCCCAGGTGAGCCGCACACCGCCGCCGACAGTAATTACTACAGTGGCCGGAAGTTGGTCATCACAGCCATTGCCACCTTCCTACCTCTCGATCCCCAGGCCGCTCTCCCTCCCTTCCACCGACTCCTCAGCCAGTAGTGGAGACTTCCAGTACTCTCTTCAATCAACCTCTCTCTCTCTCTCTCTCTCTCTCTCATACATACACACACACACACACACACACAAACACACACACACACACACATATATATATAAATATATATATATATATATATATATATATATATATATATATATATATACATATATTTATATATATATATATATATATATATATATATATATTATATATATATATAATATACTAACAGACCTCACTGAAACTGAATGGTATCAAGCGGGGAGATATTCATTCAAATAAAAGTTACAAGCCTTCCTGGACTAACAAGCCTCATTGTCAAGTATCCTTTTTTTTTTTTTTTTTAATAAATATCTCCGCTTCATACCATCCAGTTTCAATGAGGTCCCGTTAGTAATTGCATTAAGCACACAACAAATTTGAAAGTGATAAAGTTAATATATATATATATATATATATATATATAATTGTAATATGAGTTAACTACTATTGACTGTGGTGAAGCTATGTTTGAAAAACACGAAAACGATCTAAGAGGAGCAAGTAAAACTTACATACACACGACTATCAGTCGGAGAGGAGTAAAAAAAAAACATCAACTTACACACAAACAAACCTACTATCGAGGCCTTGTCCATCCTTATGACACCCAGCTCTCACCAACTGTAACCAACGATCAATCAAAAATCCTTCAAAACAATGGTGCAATATCCTAAGCAAATCGGCATCGTTATCTATCTGTACCTTTTCTACTATTCAGGCTGCTGTTCCAAATTAATGGGTAAAGACATTTTCCAAAGTGAATCGCCGGACCAGATCTTTCGGTTTTGAATCCTTACCCACAGGTAACGGTACTTTTATAATAATAAAAATAGATGAAAGATGGGTGATATTATTTAGTCTCTCCGTTGGCGCTGCCGGGAATAACATTTCTCCTCCTACCACTCAGATCTCGGGAGACTTTCTGTACAAGACACTTGTAACTTAATTAGTTGAGCGTATGTACCCATATTTTTTTCACTAAACTATCTACAATTAATCTTCATTGATGAAGTAAACTAATATTTCTCTCATATGGAAAAACTTTGGCCATTCACCAGACGTTGTTTTCAATATTGACAGTATAGTAATAACAATTGTAATCATGACTCAACTTCAATCAAGTTAGGTGTTCCTTTCGCAAATCTTGAGTTCTTTTCGTCATAGGTCTTATATTGTCTTTTACAATACCTGTGTCTCCTATTTAGTACATCGACTTTCTTATTTTTACACTGAACAGTCTCAAAGTTGCTTATTAAAAAAAATCCATATACCCTTTCCACTGTACGGAGATCCGGAACATCCGAGATGGTCTATCAACAACGTCTCCAAACCCCATTTACTGTGTGGAGATCAGCAACATCGGAGTGAGTCTCTGTCTCCATTCCCCACTTAATGTGCAGAGATCAGCAACATTGGAGTGAGTCTCTGTCTTCATTCCCCACTTATTGTGCGGAGATCAGCAACATCGGAGTGAGTCTCTGTCTCCATTCCCCACTTATTGCGCGGAGATCAGCAACATCGGAGTGAGTCTACGACCACTGTCTCCATTCCCCACTTATTGCGCGGAGATCAGCAACATCAGAGTGAGTCTCTGTCTTCATTCCCACTTATTGTGCGGAGATCAGCAACATCGGAGTGAGTCTCTGTCTTCATTCCCCACTTATTGTGCGGAGATCAGCAACATCGGAGTGAGTCTATGTCTTCATTCCCCAATTATAGTGCGGAAATCAGCAACATTGGAGTGAGTCTACGACCACTGTCTCCATTCCCCAGTTATTGTGCGGAGATCAGCAACATCGGAGTGAGTCTCTGTCTTCATTCCCCACTTATTGTGCGGAGATCAGCAACATTTGAGTGAGTCTCTGTCTCCATTCCCCACTTATTGGGCGGAGATCAGCAACATCGGAGTGAGTCTCTGTCTTCATTCTCCACTTATTGTGCGGAGATCAGCAACATCGGAGTGAGTCTCTGTCTCCATTACCCACTTATTGTGCGGAGATCAGCAACGTCGGAGTGAGTCTATGTCTTCATTCCCCAATTATTGTGCGGAGATTAGTAACATCGGAGTGAGTCTACGACCACTGTCTCCATTCCCCACTTATTGTGCGGAGATCAGCAACATCGGAGTGAGTCTCGGTCTTCATTCCCAACTTATTGTGCGGAGATCAGCAACATCGGAGCGAGTCTACGACCACTGTCTCCATTCCCCACTTATTGGACAGAGATCAGCAACATCGGAGTGAGTCTCTGTCTTCATTCTCCACTTATTGTGCGGAGATCAGCAACATCGGAGTGAGTCTCTGTCTCCATTCCCCACTTATTGTGCACAGATCAGCAACATTGGAGTGAGTCTACAACCACTGTGTCCATTCCCCAGTTATTGTGTGGAGATCAGCAACATCAGAGTGAGTCTCTGTCTCCATTCCCCACTTAATGTGCGGAGATCAGCAACATCGGAGTGAGTCTATGTCTTCATTCCCCACTTATTGTGCGGAGATCAGCAACATCGGAGCGAGTCTACGACCACTGTGTCCATTCCCCAGTTATTGTGTGGAGATCAGCAACATCAGAGTGAGTCTCTGTCACCATTCCCCACTTAATGTGCGGAGATCAGCAACATTGGAGTGAGTCTCTGTCTTCATTCCCCACTTATTGTGCGGAGATCAGCAACATCGGAGTGAGCCTATGTCTTCATTCCCCACTTATTGTGCGGAGATCAGCAACATCGGAGTGAGTCTCTGTCTCCATTCCCCACTTAATGTGCGGAGATCAGCAACATTGGAGTGAGTCTCTGTCTCCATTCCCCACTTAATGTGCGGAGATCAGCAACATTGGAGAGAGTCTCTGTCTCCATTTCATAATTATTGGGCAGAGATCAGCAACATTGGAGTGAGTCTCTGTCTTCATTCTCCATTATTGTGCGGAAAAATCAGCAACATCGGGTGTGCTCTCTGTCTACATTCCCCACTTATTGTGCGGAGATCAGCAACATTGGAGAGAGTCTACGACCACTGTGTCCATTCCCAATTATTGTGCGGAGATCAGCAACATCGGAGTGAGTCTCAGTCTCCATTCCCCACTTATTGTGCAGAGATCAGCAACATCGGAGCGAGTCTACAACCACTGTGTCCATTCCCAATTATTGTGCGGAGATCAGCAACATCGGAGTGAGTCTCAGTCTCCATTCCCCACTTATTGTGCGGAGATCAGCAACATTGGAGTGAGTCTCTGTCTCCATTCCCCACTTATTGTGCGGAGATCAGCAACGTTGGAGCGAGTCTACGACCACTGTGTCCATTCCCAATTATTGTGCGGAGATCAGCAACATCGGAGTGAGTCTCTGTCTTCATTCCCCACTTATTGTGCAGAGATCAGCAACGTCGGAGCGAGTCTACGACCACTGTGTCCATTCCCCAGTTATTGTGTGGAGATCAGCAACATCAGAGTGAGTCTCTGTCTTCATTCCCCACTTATTGTGCGGAGATCAGCAACGTCGGAGTGAGTCTCTGTCTTCATTCCCCACTTATTGTGCGGAGATCAGCAACATCAGAGTGAGTCTCTGTCTTCATTCCCCACTTATTGCGCGGAGATCAGCAACATCGGAGTGAGTCTCTATCTCCATTCCCTAGTTATTGTGCGGAGATCAGCAACATCGAAGTGAGTCTACGACCACTGTCTTCATTCCCCACTTATTGTGCGGAGTTCAGCAGCATCGGAGTGAGTCTCTGTCTCCATTCCCCATTTACTGTGCGGAGATCAGCAACATTGCATTGGCCAGTTGATACAGATAATTCTACCTACTGCTGCTTAACATATTCTCCATCAACAGGTTGGTATTTTTCCTCTTTTTACGGTTAAACCACACATCAATATCAGTTTATCCTAACATGGGGTGGTTCTGCAAAAGAGCAGGGACTCAGCCACTGTCCCGTTCATTCAGCAACCGTAGAAGAAAATCCTCTCATCATCAGCCGATTCACACCTTTACTCAGAGAGGCACATCAGCAGACATCGACTCTCCTCTCCCTGACACGCTGCCACACTCCTTTCCATCTTGCGAACGATTTTTACGAAAATCGAAGTCATTAGAAAATTCCCAGAGAAAAAAAATTAACATCGTACTTCAGACAAAAACATTCTGGAATAATATCAATTATGGATTGAGATTAGCACCAACTTGAGTACACACGAGTACCAGGCCGGAATGCAATATTGCCGAGTCCCACATTAAAGATGCCTTATCCTTTGGGTCGGCGAGGAACCAGCCCGGTCTGACAGACAGCCACAATAAAGCTAACGCAATCGCTGACAAATACCGCCACCAGTCCTGACGGATTAAATCAATATAACGAAATTATACAGTAAATGATAATCGACATTCCAGCCCCAAATCTGCGATGAGTACATGTTAGTGTGTGAGCAAGAGCCTGCTCGTAATTGTGTAAATTGTGCATTTGCATTACGTATTGCAATACATTTTAGTCAGGCATCCAGACCCACACACATCTCCATCCTTAAGTGGATATAGCTCAACCACAATACACGAGCAGTCACAGCCCCATAACAGTAACAAGAAACGAGAGAGAGAGAGAGAGAGAGAGAAAGAGAGAGAGAGAGGCGCTCAGTGAGTCACTGGTTCCAGTCTCTTAAAGCAGAACAGACAGTGTCGTACCATTCCTTCTTCCAACAAAGGGCATGAAGAGCGATCCAAAACTCTCTCATTCCTCTTTATTACTGATCCCAGAGCAAAGACCGTACGCACTCATAAACATGTACCACGCAAATGTTCTGTCAGGAATTACTGATAAGAAATTCAAAAATAATAAAAGTTCTTTTTGCATTAAGAAATTATTCGTAGAAATACGATCAAGACGACATCCGTCTTTTACCTTTTCTGTTCCTTTCTTTGCAAAGACCTCATCGAGGTATCGAGAGAAAACAACAAAACCACACCATGAAATAAAGAATAAGTAAACCTTTCTATTCCACATTCGGTACTTCTTTTGTTTCTAGATTAAAAGTGAAATATAAATAATGCAATAATAGCCACACAACATCAAGGAATATCTGAAAAAATGCAATTTCTGTACATTAGAAGATAATTATGAAAGAAAACTGCATTAGCATTTCCTTACTCGTAGAACACAAAGGGACTTTGGGAATAGCTCGCACACTTCTAACTAATACTCTTCTTACGCGCAAATACAAATATGAAATTTGTGTATTCGGCCCCACATGTTTTGAGTTGACTCGGCTTTCTCTGATACCGAAAACTGCAGGTGAAACCAGTCAGGCCTTAGAAATGAAACCTTACATTGTTGTGCCAAGAACATACCAATAAGAATGTTCGGGAAGCACATTATAGCTTAAAATGTTAATTTATTATTTTCAGCAACAAGAATCTTCCTAATGCAAATTTACAATAAAACATAACTCTCATAACGTAAAAAAAATCTCAATATGAGCTGGATATGACATTTCAACAGTCTTGACAAATATTGTATCAGTCAAGGCTAAGGTCTACTCTGCCGCATTTGCTTAATTATTGAACTTTAATTATTATCAATTGCCAATAAATAACATCTAAAGGTACAGTTTTCCTGAGCAACAAAGTAACCCACAGACTTTTAGTATTTACCTCACTGAAAGAATCCTCGATTGACACAAACCCATACAATACATAAATGATAAATTGGTCACCACATTTAGCATTTACAAATAGAGCAGACGCGCACGTATTTATAAACCATTGCAGACTCAATCTACGGCAAAAACTACTTACAAATGCAATCATCTCTGGAAATATGGACACTCCTTTTACTCGGGTAACTTCAGAATTGAAACCATAAAGGAAATCCTACCCTGTTCACATTCCGTCTCTCCCGTTGATCTTTCAGTTTCCTTTGGGCTCTGTCCATGACCCCTACAGGACACTTTCATCTCATGTCAGTCCTGCGTCCTTTTCTTTCTTTTCTCTCTTTCTCTCAACAGGAATCTCGATTCCGTTGCTATTGTCCACATACTCACATTCTCTTCGCGCCACTGATTCCCGAAAACAATTTTACAAACAGATATTCTCTCTCTCTCTCTCTCTCTCTCTCTCTCTCTCTCTCTCTCTCTCTCTCTCTCTCTCTCTCTCTCTCTCTCTCTCTCTCTCTCTCCGCAAGGGCAGGATACAACGCCAGAAGACAAAAACCGGGGACTGAATTGATCCTCAAATGAAATACGCCAGTCACTCCCAACAGCCACATGAATTATTCAATGAATAAAGCAACGATCAGACCTACTTTCTTTGAGAAGCAAGAAATGGAAATCAAAGGTCCAAAAATGAGCAAGCTAAAATAACGGTATTTCAGCCTTAACATCACGACAATCGTGTACCGTCACAAAACCACCGCAAAGAAATAGAGAATAAAAAGGTTTCAATATACATCATCATTCAACAAAGAAAGACAGCAGATACCTTTCCAGTGTCAAAGGAATTAAACAAGAAAAAGCGTCCAAAACTCCCTCCCATTACGGAAGAACTACTCGCAAGCTCGGCTACAGTTCTCAAGTCCCTTTATACAGAATATTCTGGTATAAGTAATTCATTCGGTGTTTTGAATTTATCAGTGGGCCAAAAATATTGAAGAACATTAACGTTCCATCCGTTGTTATGCATTCCGGAGCTACAGTGTCACATGCAAACTACTGCTCTGCAATCATAATCACTGTAACGTTCAAAAGCTTACCCAAACTTGATGCCTAATGACGGATGCTTGCAAGGGAGTGAAATCACGCCAGCGGTAGGTTGCGAGAATCCTGCAATATCCTCATCTTAACAGTAAACAAAAATCCAAAACATGGTGAAAGAATTTTTTTTATATCGGATTTAATGCAGGTTTCGAATCCTAAAATGTCTCTAAATGCATAAGAGTATTATTGAATAGCTAATTTATGGTTCTCTAATATATTTTTTTTAAATAAAACCCCAAATTTCTATGACAACCTGATTTACGAAACAAGTTATCTGTAACCATGAAATTACATTACTGAGGGCAAGAATGGTCAAGGGCTGAGCTCATTCACGAACAAATTCAAGCAATCACAATTAATATTTAAGCGGCGGCAGTTAACATTCTGAACCTGATTGGCCTTCTTTTCCTGACAGGTCCTACCGGTGAAAAAACGAGTCGCAAAGACGAGTTACAGGTCGGGAACGCAGGTGCCCTTACCACGACCCAAGTTGGATAGTGGAGAGAACGTGACTGGGAAGACTAAACTCCCCTGACATAGAGGAAACTTGAATTCTTCATTCAAAAGGTATGATTGACACCGGGTGTCAAATGCAGAATAGAACATAACACGACTGACATCACCAAAGAGCATGTTTCGCGTATTTAACACAACGCAAACTTGTGAGAGAAAATGAACACCAATGCATATGTTTACCAACGCTCTTCGAAATAACTATGAACCTATGCAGTTAGTGATAGCCTAAATCGCACTGAAGCATCATACTTCTATGTAGTTCACACACGCTTACTGCAGTTGTGCTCAGACTCATATTTCTACATAAGAATGCAAGGAACATTCAATACACAATAACGTATTCAGTTACTTATAAACGCAAGCCCACAAAAATTCTCTGGTAAGGAGTGTTCACCTGGAAAGTTATAAAATAAACGTTATGATTACAAAAATGCTATAAATAAATATACATTTGCATATGTCAATGAATAGCCTAGTAAACATTATTATAAAAAACCAATGAAACATTAAAGAAAGTCATGGTATATCCAAAACATCTTTAAATTTTCAGGAATAAATGAAAGTCATTTATCCAAAGATGTAACTTGCATTTGATGCATATTAAATCCTTTAGTCATGAATATCCTTCTGGTTCTGAGGTAATACAATGCCATTTTTTTACGCACTGATATCACAGTGATATCTGAGGCTGAAACTCAGGCACTGAGGCCGAGAAAGCTATTCAAGACTAAACAGGAAAATAAAGAAATGAGAGAGGAAAACTGATAACCTTATTGATCAAGTTTGAGAGAACTGCTGATAACGCACCGAGGGCTCTGCAACAAAAGTGGCCCTGTACAATCTCCGAGATTGGAACTGAAGTAGTTCCTTCCTCACTTGGTGAAAATCAATAGACCCGACTAGGACAGACTTCGGAATGTTCATGACCTGAAGACATAAAACCATACCCACGACAGGACCGATGGCATTAGCCCTGTCCATGACAACTGGAATGCTTAGAACTCACGAACACTGCAAACTGTGAACTTCAACATTCTGTAAAACAGTAAACTGGAATCTCCAACATTCTGTAAAACACTAAAGTTGAATCTCCACCATTTTAAGAAACAGTAAACTGAAATCTCCAAATTCTGGAAAATAGTAAACAGGAACCTCCAATATTCTTAAAAACAGTAAACTGTAATCCCAAAAGTTCTGAACCGTAAATTAGAATTTCTATAATTATGGAAAAACGTGAAATGGAATTTCCAAACTTCTGGAAAAAAGTAAACTAGAATCTACAAAAATTTTGAAAAAGAGTAAACTGGAAGCTCCAAAATTATGGAAAAAGAGTAAACTGGAATCTCCAAACTTCTGGAACAAAAGTAAACTAGAATCTCCAGAATTCTGAAAAATAGTAAACTGGAATCATCAAGATTCTGGCAACCAGTATCTCGCATCTTCGTAAATCAAGAAAACTGTAAACTGGGATCACCGAAAATTTAGCAGCCAGGTGGAATTTCCAGGACTTAAGAAAACATTCGAGCGGAATCTCAGGAATTCATTCACATAAATTGGAATCTCCAGAATTCTGGAAAATGGAATCCCAGCTATACATGAACATGGTTTTTTTTTTTTTTTTTTAACTGGAAGACCGATTCTTAACCTGATTACTAATCATAGTTCTACAATGAACCATTCGAAAAAACAAAACTAAAAGCAGTTAATAAACAGATGCAAATTCTGAACTGATCTTTCGCCTCTTCCTGTGACACTGACTCGGCTCTGCTAGTGGAGTATACATTATAAAATTACATCTATCAAATCTAGTCTTACACTATTCAACATTACGACCAAGGACGGACGGACGGACAAATAAGTCAATTACTAAACCCTATCGGACGATGAACGGGAGGTATAAAAAGGAAATACTAACGACACTTCGATGTGAAGGAATCTATCATATTCTTCATACGCTAATTTGTCACCGAGGATATTCCACTCAGGAAAACATTGCGACAAAATTCTCACCATCACACTAAGTAGTTTAACCAGAAAGGAAAAACTCGAAAGAAGTGGGATGACTGGTTAGGAAAGAAACTAAACGAAAGGTGACATGAAGAATTGCCTACAGTGAGTCACGCCAGGCACACTGTAGACAGAACACCCTCACAGTGGTATTATATTGTACCGAAGGCGTGAGTACGAAGCTGCTTCTGCAAACTTACCGATTTATTCAGACAACAAATAGAGATGTCAATAAATCTAGCGAGCAGAAATATATTGCCTGTCACGAGGCGAACAAAACAGAGGTCACAATACAATCACTTGGTTTTTTTACAGGCCGCTCTAGAAGCAAGAGCCCGTGCTGGCACAAAGCCAGCTAAATCCTCATCAACAAAAACAACTATATATCACTTGTGTTTGTTGAAAGATGCAAAGACGCAAATAAATCGATGTACATGACACGACTGAAGCTTTGGTACATAGTGGTAATAATGATATATTTAACATAACAATATGACTGCAATATATATAGAAAAGATGCGCGATGTTTGCTGCCTCTTGCATGCGCGTGTTTGGCGCGCAGAGATGTTTGTTGTGAGGAGATAGCCGGGCAAGTGAGATGGAAGTATGGGGGTCCCCGTGGGACTATACAATATGACAACATTGATAGAAGCCCGAGTTACAATGGCAGTCTCCTCGGAGAGAGACTCAATCCATTAAAGAACAAAATACACACGAAGCCTGTTCTTCCAAACTGAGTCATTTATATGAGCAAAACCCTTCATTAAGCTTAACACCACTGATTCTTACCTGTGACAGAGAAAAGACGATTTTTATTTGATTTGGTTTGTCTGTTTTACTGTTTGTTAGAATAGTTGAATATAGAATTTACTCAAGGCCAAGCACTGGGACCTATGAGATCATTCAGTGCTGAAACGGAAACTGAAAGGTTTGAAAGGTGTAACAGGAGGAAAACCTCGCAGTTGCACTACGAATCAAGTGTTAGGAGTGGTTGGAAAGTAAGATGAAGAAGAGAATATGAAAGGAGGTACAGTAAAAAAAACGAAAGTGGTTGCAGCTAGGGTTCCGAAGGCACGCTTCAAAGAACCTTAAGTAATGCCTACAGTGCACCTCATGAGGTCCACTGACGGCGCTACCCCCCTACGGGACTGTTTGTAGAAGGACTGCACAAACATTTATTTTTGGATTGGGGAGGTTGTGCCTTTGTGGCGATAGATTGCTCAGCCTTTGCAGAGGTTTGTTGTCTCTGACACCACATTCCTATTGCAGTGTCGTCTAACTTTTGTGAAATGACTCCGAGTGATCAAAAGGACTACACAAATTTACTGTTTAAGCTAACCCTCAGTTACACGGACTTTATGCTTACCTTTAAAATAGGGGTAGATTTTATGAAATCATTTACGCAATAGAGAGGAATGAACAGAAGTTGCCATGGAAACGGACTAAACCTAGGAGAAAAGTAAGTGGTAAAAGAGTCGATGGCTAAGGAACAATCATGTAACAACAATACATGGCTTGGCCCCTGCTAAAGCCCAGGATTTCAACTGATCAAGTGAACTACAACTCGCTGAAGCTTGAGGACAATGCAGCAACTCAGACGACGCCAAAAACACACCTTACGAAATAAACGTGAGCATCATCTCAATTCTTTCAGAAATATCCAAGAAAGGGAAATGGGGCCCACACAGAGACGCGACACAGCCAATCTCTTGTGGCCAAACTTTAATTCCCAGGCAATCCGGTTCCATTTCAAGTCCTCCTTATGTTCGGCCGGAAGGTCGGCGTCAGAGTCACCAGGCAACAATAGCAAAGCCGGTCTTTCAACATTCGATAGTAACGGTCGCTGTCGACTGTCTCCCTCATTCTGACTGATTGGCAAAAAAAAAAAAAAAAAATAAAAAAAAGGTGTCCTGTTTGCAACACACCGCCATCAAAACTAAATAGAGGGAAATCCAACCACCATGTAACCCGAGTGGAAGTTGCTATCAGTGGCCATAGCAGAAATCAATCAATCCAGATTTCGAAACAAACGATGGCGTACATTTTGACAGAGAACTAATCACTAACGTTTCTCTCTCTCTCTCTCTCTCTCTACAAGTGGCAATTCACAATATGCACCATGAAGGCCAACAAAGGCTCAATACCTCCCAGGAGAACTCTCTCTCTCTCTCTTAATACAAACAGATACACCCACACAAATAACATACATATATATATATATATATATATATATATATATATATATATATATATATATATAACTGCATTATGTATACAGGGTGTTCATAAAGCCCCAGTACCATTCTGAGCCATAAATACTTGTTAATGGTACTGGGACTTATGGACACCCTGTATAATAATCTGGTTATTGCCATTGGAAATCCACACGAGTGGTTGGTTATGGCGTAAGTGGTGACATGTTGGTGGGTCATGAGGTTAGCAGCCGTAATTGCTTCGTGTTTGTCCTCTGTCTAGAAACGGAGGTTTATAGCACCTGTACCACCTCTTTATGGTAAGAACGTTATATTATAGTATATATATATATATATATATATATATATATATATATATATATATATATATATAACATTGCATTATACACACACAAATATATGTATAATGTTTTTACCATAAAAGAGCAGGTACAGGTGCTAAACCTCCGTTTCTAAACAGAAGATAAACAGGAAGTAATTACGGCTGCTAACCTCATGACCCACCCACATGTCACCACTTGCGCCATAACCATCCACTCGTGTGGATGTCCAATAACCACAGCATTCAAGATTCCACAGGAGGCCGTCCACTCTCTCGAGAGAGATCCAATGACCTTGCACTCGCTGGGCTTTGTAACCGCAACATACTTGCGTCAGAGAGGAATCTAATCTAAGAATATTACCAAGGAATGAAAAAAATAAAAAAATAAAAAACGAGGAAAATCTGAAAGCAAAGAAATGACAAAACTTTATTTAGTGTAACGTAACGTAACGTGAATGAGGGGATGGATAGATTGAGTGAGGGTTCGATTTCAATCGATTTAAACCCCTAAGGGTTCCCCGGAAGGAAGATAAGGTTTGGAAGGGGTCAGTAGGGGTGTGAAAGGAAGGTATAAGGGAGAGGAATAAAGAATGGGACAGACCCATTTGTGTTTGTCTTACAATCATCAATTTAGTGCTTGTGGTCTTTACGTGTTGTGGTTATCAATTATTATTGTGTAATTGTGTGAAAAAGGCAAACAGGTTCGGCAAACGCTCTGAAAGAGTGAAGCCTCCAATATTGGATCGTCCTCCCTCCCACGGTGCCGTACAGTAGTGACGTGCTTATCGTCATTCAAGTTATTTAGTGTGAATCACAAGCTTCCCACCAGAGCATTCCAGGTGACACTAATCGGCTCTATAACGGCCTTCCAAACAAAAATTGTCTTGACGGCCATTTCAGGTTGTCTTCATTAGTAAAGCTATCGCCATAATCTGCATTGTGCTTGAGAGAGAGAGAGAGATTTTACCAAGGAAGAGAGTGTTAATAACTTTATCCGAAACCCTGCTGTAAACATTGCTCACGTGTTATTCTCTCTTAAAACAGATACAAATCATACAAACCACAACAGCTGACTTGCACCCAAGACCTAATTCATGCCTGGGCTCCTCGTCAGGTTCGGAAGACAAACACTGGTCATGTTTCCAAAATCAGTCTGGACCACTGCTGTCAAATTTCTTATCTGTTCCTGTTTACATGGCAAAGAGTTCCACGGACATACAGAGCACTAGACCGAATGACTCCGGAACAAGGAAATGAAAATGACTGGCACAGAAATAATGGGGATATAATGATGGAAATGAAACTATCAGCAGAAATTCTTCGAACGGTTAAATTCATAAAAATAGAAAACAAAACACCCTTCTTTCCTGTCTCGCCATTACTGGTCGACCGTTAACACCATAATCTCCCCGCACGAAGGACGCTGTCATTTCCGTCTCTTTGTGGACGGTGAGGTTCCTGTTTCGAAGCAAACCAGTCACTGAATTCCTCTGCTATTTAGGATGGTCAAGTTTACGATGCTTAAATCCCGATAGTTAGACCATCGTTGCTGATTTATTACATCATATATCGTGCCATATATCACATTGCATTTGCGTGGGCGAGGTTTACTATGACTTGTACCCAGGACAATTTCAGACGTACACATCAGTGCTTCCATTGCACAGAGTGCAGTCAACAGCTGGAACCAAAAAATATTTTACAACCTACGAAATTAGACACTGCAGATGCATTCATAAGACCATCAGCGATCAATAATTCTGGTAAATAATTTCGACGAATATCCATGACACCGTGACAGTAGAGTACCTCTCTACATGCATTTCCTAGTTACTCCCAGTGTTTGCAAAATGGTATTCAATAATGGAAAGAAAACAAGTCAAGAAGTCATATTCTTTTGCATAATCACGGCAAACAATATTCAATACCTTGTTAGCTATAAAGGGAAATCAAGCGACTACGAAACAGAGTAATGATTCATGCTTTCTTTCAATGTCACAACATGCAATCGGAATAGCCTTTTCGAAACAAGTAACGGTATGGTTCGCAATTCAATTAAATCTCTTCTCCTTCAGTCAATATATGGACTTTTTGCTAGTGTTATGTTTCAAAACAGGAAAAATTTTCAATGCAGACAAATCATAATATCAACGACAGCTCTGTATCCAAAATGTCTTCCTACTGGAACCTGCGAGAAGTGCCCAAATAAAAACTTGTATTCAGAAACACGAAACACATATATTTCTCATTTTTTCGCGCCATATGATGATATAAGAATTTTATTTACCATCGACGCACTCGGGATGTCATTATGACAAACATTGTACTACCCAGTGTTGATCAAACAAGCCAATTCTGTTATTTGAGGCAGACGCTAAAATCATCCTATCAATAAGACGACAAAGGGTTGCGTGCGAGACTAACACCATCATTACGAAAAAGTCAAGCACACTCCACCGTAAAAATATGCAAACGATAACGTGAATAATAACATAAACGCTGTTTCCCCTGAACATAAATTGCATCTAAAATGAAAACAACTTCCCCGAATAACATAATACACACATTCCTCACCAGAGGATTCATTTCCTTCGTTCTGTTCAAGGTCTACAGACTGACCCTCACTTGTTAAATTAAGTAGCCGCCACGGAAAAGGGTAACGCTATCCGTAATTTCCTTGCTAAAGTAAGATTTCTTCGTTTTCTTGTTAGACGATGCTGGTCTCATCCCAGCACGGTTCTTGCTCTGAGGAGAAGCCCACAAATAATACATCCTGGCAAACCAACAATACCACTTATCCTCACACGGTTGTATTCTACGGCCGTACTGATGGAGGTGTCACAAAATTTCTGAGACTTTTTCCAAATATCTAAGAAATCACAGATGGGACGAAGTTACTCAGTGGTTCTTAAAATTGCTGGTCGCCCCTGACGGCCCCTTTGAAAATGTGAACAATTTGTATAATATCAACTATATTTTCAACTTCACAAATTAGGCCACACTAAATATGAAAAACCGCAAACTTATAAAGTTTTAACATAAATCATAAAGCACATTGTGTTACTCTGCATTCTACTGACTAAGATTTTTTTAAGCTAATTGCATTAACTACAAACATATATACAGATCCACATTATTTCCATAAATAGCACGATCAATACAAGAGTAACGCACGCATTTACACACACACACACACACACACACACACACATATATATGTATATATATATATATATATATATATATATATATAAGATATAATCTATATATATATATATATATATACACGTGTGTGTGTGTATATATATGTGTGTGAGTGTGTGTGTGAAGTTGTAATTTCAATCACGGGAAATATAACATGATAATAAATACAAACAGCTTATATAACTACAGGGAAAGTGAAACAACGGAGTGCAAGATCTTTTGCCTTCGAGTGAAAACGAACGATCTTGCACTCTGCACTTTTCTCGTGGCCATTTGATCCTCTCGACCAAGATAACTCAATCCTTCAATGCACAAAGGTATGAGAGTCGCCACCGTGATTTCGGTCCCCAAATGGATCCATGAGACTGAAGGTCACTCCAGCCCATCATGGATTTCAGATAATGTTAATTACTGTCATGGACAGATGACTTCTTTTTCTACAATGACTCAATGAGCTCGTTAAAACCAAAAGGCACTGGTACTGCTTCGATTGAGAACCGATCGACGACAACCTTTCCGAACTGTACCAATAATCAGCTCACCGAAACCGCAAAATTCAAATCTGTCTCTATTAAGGATGGTCACCCCGCTCCACAAAGCTCTTCCTGTTGAATGCAAAGCTGATAATCTAGGGAAAATTAGACCAAAATAGTTAAACACGGTCTTTACGATTGAATACTAATGCTCAAGCAATGTGTTAATCTTTGATATGATGAAAGCTCAAAATTTGTAGAAAAAAAATAGACCCTCTGTGGGTTCAAAGATAACAAGAGCCACTGCGCTGATTGCTTCTCGAACTGCGTTCAATAAATGCGGAACAAGGAAACTGTCGATCTGTACTAAGTATGAAAAACCAAACTCGTGTAGTACGCTTAATTGGGTGTTTAACGTTGCCTTCATCATTTGTAGGTTATTGCCTTCTACTTATAAATATGTGACATGAGAGCCGAGAGAAGTTCAGTGACAAGCAAGGTTAGCTACAAACTAATATCAAATGCGCTGTACACCATTAAACTTGCGCTGTTAATTACGCTGTTCTCTTCGTTTCAGTAAAATAAAAAAACGCTATTAGCGAATGCTGAGAAAAGTAAAAAAATGAAATACAGGAAATACAATTTGCACTACCGGTAACATTAAGTGCTATGATTCAGTACATGCACCACATGGAAGATTTGTTTTAAGTTTGAACATCAAGGATTCATGTTGACCATCAGTCAACATAACCTTAATGATTTACACAGTTTATCCTTAATCGTAAAATTGTCAATATCAAGCAAATTTGATTTTTTTACTCATTATTATAGGGTTAAATATTAGTCATAAAGAAAGAATTGAGGCCGTTTTGAATTAAGTGAATTTCATACTCACACAAAACAGATTTCGGCTGAAATACGCATATTTCCCAAGTTCCAGCCGGCGAGCACATAAACATTAGCTTGCTTTAGCAATACCCACGCATAAAGATTCTTAAGATAATTTCCACACTAAAGGAACACCGCAAACATTAAAATGCTAATTAGGTCTTAACGACAAAAAGTAGAGGATTAAAAAACTAATCTAAAGGCTTAATTATCACTGTGTACATAGCTTTCCCTCCCTCCAATTTCACCCATTTATATACAATACGGATTACGCGATGATCACTTAATTACGGTCAGTTCTATACATGCGAGGTTACTGACTCCTGATCACAAGCTAGAGTTTTTCTACACTTCCTTTTCATTGTCTGCCAAAGTCTTTGTTGCCAAATATCATGAAAAATTTCTTCCAGAAAGTGTTTCAACTGAAAATGAAAAGACGCAACAATATAGGATAGTTTGACTAATGACTGTGATTACTGAACCTAATGCAAAGGGTCACCCACGGGAAGTTGCTCATTACTCTATTTCAGGGTCAACAAACAATCTGAGTGAGAGTGAGTGGGGATGCTGCGGGAATGAGAATGCGGAGAGCATGCCAGGCGAATATTGAAAATCAAGCAGATCACTTTCTATCAACTAACATTGTTTCATTACAACGGTTGCCCCAACTTAAGCTGATATAAAAAATCATAAGAAAATATTTAAAAACTACATGGTTGTAATAGCCTTTTTTGATACGCTCAAGAGTTCCTCATCAGAAAGAAGCTTCAAGAAACTGATGTCCTTTGAAGTTACAACTCGTCTTGCGATGACCACACTGCATTTCAAGGTATTCGACACCATTATCTCAAAGAACTTCACTCACACTTGCATCAATTTCAAGGAAAAATCCCTGATCAAATGGGATTTTACTAAGCAAAACTGGCTCGGCTAACGGACATATTTGAGGTGCCTACACTGACATACTAAAAGCGCAAAGTAGATGGCCTACATATTGGTCACACAATCATCTACATTAATGGAAACCTACGCTGAAGATGAATTCTAGATTTTCACTTACTTTTCGTAAGCAGAAAATTTCGGAATAATTTCAAACGAGATGAAAACATCTGAAGTAAGCAGCACACTCCATAGATCCCCTATAGTTGTTTAAAAAAACAAACACTGATATTTCTACATAATCACAAATCCGTTGGAATTTGTAAATACAAGACGAATTCTGAATACTTTGTCAGGCAAGACCAGGTAAGGATGATGAAGCCGACATAAACACGAGACCTAAGCTTCCTGTAGACGGCGACAAGACGCCGACAAGACGCCAGGCACAGACAGAGATTCCCTCCTACGTCAAACCAACCTCCTCCTCCTCCTATTCCACCCAGCGGCACTGCCTCAATATTTATGGTTTCCCCCGTGGCTGCCCTTCACTACACAAATATATACGTGATGCACTTACTGGCGTCATTCATAATGACATTCTGAGAGACTTTACAAAAAACCTTACTACCAAAACGACACATTTTCTTGCCGCTGTCTTCCCTGTATTAATGTACTGTAATGAAATAAAAACTATTAACACTTTTTTTTATCAATAAGCTGTTTCCGGTAAAAGGAAATGACCTCAGAGAAAGTCAGATTACAGTCAGCACCAAGTTCCTCGTTCCACGAGTGGTTTTCGCGCTCGCCTACCGATTCGGTAGTTGCGAGTTCGATTCCCCGCTCTGCCAACGTGGAGTCAGAGGAATTTGTTTCTGGTGATTAGAAATTAATTTCTCTATATAATGTCGTTCGGACCCCACAATAAGCTGTAGGTCCCGTTGCAAGGTAACCAATTGGTTCCTAGCCACGTAAAAATATCTATCATTCGGGCCAGCCCTAGGAGAGCTGTTCATCAGCTCAGTGGTCTGGTTAAACTAAGGTATACTCAACTTTACAGTCAGCACCAATAATTCATCTCTGAAGGTGAGCTCCCGGGCAGGCAATACCCAAAGTACCGCTTACTGCCAACATCTACCAAAAATCGCCTCTTCTAGTACGTCTGCCACACGCTAAGTTGCTAACCAGAGTTTTCGCCAAGCTATTTTCTCACACTATCTACATGAAAAAAAAAAAAAAAAAAAAAACACTTTGTTACTTGTCTACATTAACATCTTGTCTAGCATTTTACATTTTCACCCTTTTAACCCACCCTGGTCTAATTATGCTCCGGGGACACTTCATCGAACAGCTTCTCCTCCTTTCATCCATTTTAACGAAATTTCAATTCCATTAAGTAAAGCTGGCTGGATAATCCATATATTCTAACGTTTACCACACTAGACATCATTTGCCACTACACAAACTTTACACAGTTCCTGTTCAATTCATTGCCTTAAGTACTGAATAGTGTTTATTTCATTTCTTCATCCGACATGAAATTCTTCCCCCGTTCACAGTTTTACACTCATCGCTCAATTCTTCTGGTCTCCATTCGCCCTCACAACCTTATTTTTGGTTGTATTCGCTTTCTCACAGATTTCATCTTCCACCATCCATTCTTTGCACCTTGTTTTTGCTATCATCATTCCAGCACTGCATCAACCGCTACAAAATGAGCTATTCGGGATTCCATTCACAGCCCCTTTAGATATCCCACAAAATTCCAACGGTATCTTGGTTCTGAAATGAATCTCATTCAAACCGATTCAGCCTTGCAATGACTGAGTTGAATATATAATTTAGGCCAACGGCCGAGCACTGGGACCTATGAGGTCATTTAGCGCTGAAATGGAAATTGACGTAAAAGGTTTGAAAGGTGCAATAGGAAGAAAATCTCGCAGTTGCACTATGAATCAAGTGTTAGGAGAGGGTGGAAAGTAAGATGAGGGAAGAGAATATGAAAGGAGGTACATTAAAAGGAACGAAAGTGGTTGCAGCTAGGGGCCGAAGGCACGCTGCAAAGAACCTTACTTAATGCCTACAGTGCACTGCATGAGGTACACTGGCGGCACTACCCCATTAAGGGATAAATGATTAAGTTAGCATCAGCATTTTTTCTACTATGTCTTCTTTCACCAAACCATTCACTCTCCTCATCCTCGTGAAAATTTCACTGCCCTAACAAACAGCTGTATCATCTACTCCCACTAAAATGTCTTCTAACAAAAGGTTCTTCATTTTCCCCTTGCGTACACAACTGTATCATGGAAAACACTAGACCCAGACATTCTACTGGTCTTCCATTCTCAGCCTTCTGTCTTGCTTTCATCAAAGCAACCTGGAGTAACATTCCGCTGCGCACTGGGTGACACAACATAAGACGTATTGTCTCAAGCTGTCTGCCCCAAAAGCTTCGTTTCTTATGCCGTCCTCAGCCTTTGTATTACATGAATATAGTATTTAGGCCCCAAGGCGCCAAGCACTGAAACGGAAATTGAAAGTAAAACGTTTGAAAGGTGTAACAGGAGGAAAACCTCGCAGTTCCACTATAAATCAATTGTTAGTAGAGGATGGAAAGTAAGATGGAAGAAAGAGAATATGAACGGAGGTACAGTAAAAGTAATGAAAGGGGTGGCAGCTAGGGGCCGAAGGCACGCTGCAAAGAACCTTAAGTAATGCATACAGTGCACCACATGAGGGTGCACTGACTGCATTACCTCCCTACGAGGCCTTTGTACTGCTAACATAACCCCACCGCCCATCAAGAAGGCCGCTTTTCTCACTTCTGTCTATATTCAACATCACTTCAACATTCCCACTAGTTTTACTGTTACAACAGTGATAACACAAGAGTTACCCAATTCATTCGCCTGAGCTGAAATTGTTTCTGTAATACAGCCAGAAAAGCCCCTTTGATATGCCTCCAACAATCTCTTACAACATGACATACAGTTTTTCATAATTATAATCTCATTAACCCAAGCTCCATCATGAGGGAACGGGTTTTAAGTTATTGTTTTCATAATATACAGACAGACACTCAATTCAACATACCAAATTACCATATTACTGAAGAGGTACCTTTTTACCCCAACTCATTTGGTAATATATGACATGATTTTTTTTTATAACATTTCCATTTCGAAAAGAAAGATATACTAGAATTTACAGTTAAATCATGAACCAATCGCTCATACAATTCCGCAAACAAACTTAACGTTTTCAAGCCAACAAGCGAGAGAGAGAGAGAGAGAGAGAGAGAGAGAGAGAGAGAGAGAGTGCTTATTTCTGTCATTCATAGGCTGACAATTTCCCCCAGTAAGCCTTATGACCAAAGTTTGGAGGGTTTGCCTTCCTTTGGGAAAAGGGAAGGGAAACTTGAGACTGCAGAAGCATCCTTGGAGTTGCCTACTCCCCCCCCCCTACCCCAGACTCTAACCACTCCCTCCCTCCCTCCCTCTCTCGCCCTCTGCCTACAAGCTTCCCTTCTTACCGCATCACACCGCATGGCAGGCTACGCAACTTTGTCTTTTGGTCTGATTAGTGGCCAGTTCCCAACTTCTGCCAAATTTCGTATGACAGAAACAGGCATCCGTTTGCTCCCTCTGATGGGCTTTCTTGGAGAGAAACTCGTCGTCTCTGAAGCTGAAGAAGCCGATTCCTTCCTGAATCCACAGTAACGGTTCAAACTCGGCTTTTTCACTTTCTCGCTATGAAGCGCGATAATCATAAAGGCTATAACTACCTTGATAAGCCAGAACGTAACATGGCAGGGTCTTAAAAGTTACAGTTAGAGACTTTGATACATCAAGTTCAATAAAGATAAGAATTTGACCAATTATTTCGTTTCAACAACGACGGAGTGTCTCAGTTTTAAAAAATATCAAAGCTTTTCTTAAACTACCTCACACAACCATTTTGGAAAACTAAGGGAAATTTCAAGCTTAACAGCAAAGAAAATTTTATACGTGTACAATAAATGCACTGATGCAAACTGAAAAGCTTCACAGCAAAACGATTTTTTCTAAACATTTCGGAGAGAGAGCGAAGAAATACTGAAACAAATCAGGCCGAAATAGATTTCATCTCATAAGCAAAAACAAACCAATCCTACGAAGATTTAGGCTCACATCCACGGAGAGTGAACAGCATTAGAACAGGGCCTAACCTCTCTCCTCACAAGCGTCAATGATTTGAAGAATGCACACTACGGAGTCCACGAAAGCTAAAGTTCCTCACCTAAAGATCTGCCATGCCTACTGAAAACACAAGAAGGTAATGTCAGTGGGCAGAGGCAACATAAAACCAAATATGAAAGGTAAATCCGGTCTGAACTTGGCCTTAAAGTGAAAGACAGCTGTTCCATATAGCAGACATTTATCTAATGTTGACAATAAAAGACGACTCAAACCCACACAATGTTTTCTTCGAAGCCATTACTATTACCTAACATTACCCATTTTACTTCCATGTGCATAATTTAGATAAATGTTTTTAAAGCTTAGGTTTTGACGTACTACATAACTTTCACGGGAATTCCACACCAACCCTAATTACTGGACAGCCTTCTCTTCCTCTGAGGATTACAAACGACTACAATGTGAGTGCTGAGGCTCAACAAAGGATGAAACTTCCTGGACATTTAATATATCTGCTTGATCTGCACTGGAGTTCGAACTGTGGTTTGTCATTATTCCTTATTGATCCAGAATACTGCGACAAGTGTAAGTGTGTGTGTGTGTGTGTGTGTGTGTGTGTGTGTGTGTGTGTGCATACACGCATATATATTATGTATATATAATATACATATACGTATATATATATATTTACACACACTTGGGTGAGTTTGTGTACGAGTCTCAAGACTGTGTATCGTATAGAATTTTATTAAACGTGGTTCAAGTGTACAACTTACAACATTTACAAGCTAACACCTTTAACGCAAAATACTCCCCCCGCCACTCGTGACAATCAAGTTAAGAAGCAGACGTCTAATATAAAGAAAAAAATTCTACTGCAAAAAAGAGGAAAAGTCCCCTCCTCTGCGCTGTTGTAAATAACACTTCCGTTGAGGAAAAATCTCTCTCTCTCTCTCTCTCTCGTGGCAAGTTCAGACGCCGATCAGAATCCACGATTAGTTTTTAGCTATACACAATCCCTCATAGCGTATCTATCATCACCCCAGAATCAAAATACCTAAACACATTCCTGTTCTACTAATAGCAAAAAGGTGCAGACACTTCCTCAGTGTTACTAAGAAACAACGCTAGAACTACAGACCGCTATTTGTGCGCACTGACTCGCAACTACATATTCACAATTTCCTCAGCGAATATTCCCCGACGCAGGCTGGTTGTGTTGACTACTTTACTTTATTCCCATCAATAACCAAAAAAGAAAAACAACCCAAGGATATGAAATGGAGGGCGGGCGTGACATCACAAACGAGAGGGAAATCTAAAGCAAGAGGAGGCACAGAGACGACGCTATACCCAAGAGACAGACTGGGAGACCAATCGTGTTATGTTTGGCACCGGTGCCAATTCTGGTGGCAGATTCTTCCACTTCTTTTAAGAGACATCGTCTGTCGGGTACCTCCTACCCTCTGCCCTCCTCATTCTCTCAGGCATCATTCATCTCACTTCACGAGTAAAATATTCTTGGGCTCTGTTATCCTCGAGTTTCAATGAGACAAAATGGGTGGGATGCTACTAAAAACACAAATCTATTACTATTTTCAAACAGATAATAAGTTAGCGCGTTACAACACGAAGTTTACAGAAAACCATCGCACGCACTCCTTCAATACATTCTATTCCGTTTGCAAAAAGCCTGATCGCAATTCATCACTGCCGTAACTGAGCACCAAACATACATACTACACATACATACACACACAAGATATCATATATATATATATATATTATATATATATATATAGATATATATATATATATATATATATATGTGTGTGTGTGTGTTAGTGTGTGTGTGTGATAGCGCTAAAACACATTTTTGGAATCTTTTCTCCACTTTTCTTAAAACGAATCTTACTGAATTCCGTGACAGCATAGCGAATCAGATACGTTATTCTGCATTAAAAGGAAGCACTTGCAGCATTCTAACCGCAGACTGCTAGCACTTCCTTCTCGGCAGTCCTTAATACCTTCCTTATTCAATACAACGAAGACTGTGAAGCAATGCCTTTGACAAATTTGCCTTGTCGCAAAAAAAAAAAAATATCAATAATAAATAAAATAAATAAACAAATAAATAAATAAATTTTCATTATCAACTTCGATAAATAGTATGAAGAAATGAACGGAAAATAAGCCCAAGGCACAAATACTTTTCTAAACACACACATAGTACATAGACATGTGTGTTTAGAAAAGTACAGATTTTGAAGCAGGTAAAGATTTTTCGCCTTATCTGTGATCAGCGACAACAAACACCACTGCAATGGACGATTATATAATCAAGAACGTGAACTCATGTTACTCAGTCTAATCTACACGAACCATTCCTACCAATTCACACAGGATAAACACTTCACGAGATGTATTCCTATTATTATCTGTCATCAATTATATAGTCAAGGCCATTACTTTTCCCTTGCTGCGTGTTGAAGTATTATAATAATAATAATAATAATAATAATAATAATAATAATAATAATAATAATAATAATAATAATAATAATAATAATAATAATAATAATAAAAGCTTTTTCCATGCCCAACAGTCTATAAAAACGTAGCGTTGCATCTAAAAAGCTGAAAACTCCCTTCTTCGATTTTGAAAGGGGAGTCAGTACAAGAAAACCGGGACCAACGTCAACCCAAGAGATCACAGCAGCACTTGCTCACTTGCAGAGAACAGGTTGAAAGGAAAATTAACTCTTCAATTCCACTTTTCATATTCTAACCAAATGCGACCTATGTTCCGATAAAACTTTCATACTCGAAATAAAGAAATACAGGTGTTACAGTCAGAAATGTCTGGTCTTACTTTATGCTTTTTATTACAAGCTAATTACAGTGAATCAGAAAACAGCAAACATCGGTACTGTCAATTTAACTGCTCGTTTACTACACACATACACACACAAAAAAATTGAATCGAAGGAACCCATTAAGAACATGATTAGGAATTTCCAAGTTAAACTGGAGCATTGCACAGCATAAAAGTGACTTGATAACTCTTCAATTCCAATTTTGACACGGTATTTCCTGACGTAATCTAATATTACTCCTGTTATAACCAACGATGAATCCAAACTAACATGAGACCGCTACGAGGAAGAAGGCGAGCGCGCCCTTTTCACAGACACAATCGCTCAACTGCCATATTCGGGAACAAATGCACCACTAAAGAGTTGCAGGCGGATAGAAAATGGAAATGGAGAGAAAGGAAAATTGAAAAATGGACAACGCTCAGCGAGTTGACAATCAATAAGGAAAGGATCTGTCTCAGACTTAAACAAAAGGGAGGACTGGAGTTCAACAATGGGCCGAAATGAGACTCGAACGCCAAAAAAGTCGGAATAGATAAAGTCGAAATAACTAACGATTTCTACCTTAAGCTTCAATGGAATGGATTAGGTATAATATTCGGGCCGAAGGCCAGGCGCTAGGACCTATGAGGTTATTCATCGCTGTAACAGGAGGAAAACCTCAAAGCAGTTGCAATATGAAACACTTGTTAGGAGGGTGGAAACTTAAATGGAGGTACACTTATACGATCAATGGAGTTCCAGCTACGGGCCGAAAGGACGCTGCAAGGAACCTTAAGTAATGCCTACAGTGCACCGCGTGAAATGCACTGAGGGCACTACCGCTCTACGGGGGCACACAGCTTCAAGGCAGATTTCATCGTTGCATAATTATCTATGAATGCTACAGAGCTCAATTTCAGATCAAATTGACTTCCTTTACTTTTGAGCAAAATTTCCATCCTTCCAATTTTTTTTCTTTCTTTTAGGCCAAACCGGCAGCCCATATTTGGTCCTAGCTGGTCTCCAGAAACGTATTCATTTCAACAAGCACATAGCGAAAAAATCATGAGTGTGAGACAACAATGAAACAGCAAAAATTTGATCCACTACCAATCAATTATCTGTTGTGAAATTTTTCAGATCAGGACAATAATAGCTTCATAGTTGTTCTATCAGTCTAATGTTGTCAAACAAATCGGGTATATAAGACTTCCAGTCTAAAATCAGTAATACTACCAAATTATTATTATTATTATTTTGTAGCAGCCAACAATCCAGTTCTAATGTATATTTTACATATGCGTAAATCGAATGACGATTATCAAGAGGAGACGTAATTAACTACTTGCATTTGAGTCCGCTTGGCAGTACCACAACACACACACACACACACACAGACTGCCCACAATCCGCCCTTTTCCTTTTCATGCACATTCATAATTTACGCCATTTTACACGTGGCATCAACAGAAATCGCCAAATTATACTTTCCTCAAAATAAATTCCCATCTGTGAGACATTAGCGCAAAGCAAATGGAAGTCATAGACGGCCAATAAATCACACAGGTTGTTCGTCACAGGGAGCAAATACGTCCTCGTTGCTTGTTTCTGGGAACTCAGTTCTCATTCACAAGCCTCTCCATTTCCAATAAGGTAGAGGAGAGGAGTCTACAACATAATTAATAATTATTCCTCATCCAACAATAAAATACTAGTGACGAAAAGATAGATAATGAATGCATAGTAGCTGCAACAAAGTCTGCGAATTAAATGCATTGTCATTGTGAGAAAGCATGGACACAGCCACAGCAGGAGTGCTAAATCCTCCTTTGTAACACCTGCCCCATGAATCCACACCCTGAAATCGATGAAGAATGTGGAGTCGACTAGCTTCCCCCCCCCCCCCCCCCCAACCCAACCCTACCCAACCTCACTAACAGCCCGACCCGTCTCCCTTGTCACCATGAGCACCGTTGACGATTGGTTTGTGATTTGGTTGGCGTGCTTTCAGAGTTGCTCTAGGACTGATCCTAATAGAGAATTTAGGCCAAAGGCCAAGCACTGGAACCTATGAGGTCATTCAGCGCTGAAACAGAAATTGACAGTGAAAGGTTTCATGGGTGTAACAGGAGGAAAACTTTGCAGTTGCACTTTGAATCAGTTTTTGGGCGAGGGTGGAGAGCGAGATAGAAGAAAGAGACGATGAAAGGAGGTACAGTAAAAGGAACGAAAGGGGTCGCAGCTAGGGGCCGAAGGCACGCTGCAAAGAACTTAAATGCTCCGCATGAGTTGCACTGATGGCACTGGTCCCCCAAGGGGAGTTCCCCTAGAAGTGACTTCCTTTGCATCATATTACCGATATCGTAAACAGGGTCCAACTTCAAGGATCTCGTTCGTAATAAGAATCACACAACAATAACGATAGCGTAAAAGGCCTACCATGTCTACAGTGAACGAATCGTACGTTTAGTGATGATTTGTAGTCACCTTGAAACTAAAGAGGTTTAAATTTCCCTGAGATTTCTGTGTTCGCAGATTTTTTTTCCATCTTTTTTTTCGGAAATTCCCGGATAAGCTTCTTGGGTCCTTTTCTTTTAACTTGTAAACACTTTAAGTTTCTCCTTCACCCATCTTTGCACATTTCACGCTCACAAAGAACACAGCCAGAGTCAAACCCACAAGTCATGGTCGTCCCTGTGTTAGTAACTGTTGGATATAAAAACGTAAATCTTGAACTTGCAAAATCTAGGTATTAAATTACTTTGATATCAAATTTAAATGTTCAGTTTCTACGATTTTACCCTCCATGATGTTAAATTTCCTTTTAAACAATAACAACGCAAAAAAATTGTCTAAAAGCTAAGATTGACCACCATATTTATGACAGGCACATCGCATCTAACCTTACAGCTGTGCAGTAGATACAAAATTAGATGCAATACGACTATATAGCGGTGCCACAATAACCAGGAAACCTTTCAAAGCTATTCTTATCCACAAATGACAGGGAAAAGCGGGGAACAACTGTTGAAAACGTTTAATGTTACAAAATGACATACATTTCCTGTCTGTCAAAGTAACATTCTAACATGCGTAGTTTATTTTGCAGTAATAAATGGTGCCTGTTGATTACTAAAGCTCGCTAGCCTGTTATAAAACAACACAACTTTATGGTATGCTATCCTTCAATAACGACGTGTGAGAAAAGGGCCAGGTAATTTTGAGGAGAAAGATAAGCTGCTATCTGCTGTTATCTTTCTAATACACGAGATAAGAATTAAGCCGATGAGATTCACGTGTCCAATATTAACATCGAGAACTATTTAATAACACCATCTGTCATCATAATCAGGATATTGGAAGTGAATTAACCCCCCCGCATTTGCAAGATTGACAAGTACAATCTGAAACACTTCTCAGAGCAAATTTTGACTGCCTGCAGACGACCGAAGTATTCGTTCCGTCATTCCTCTCTTGACATTCTTCTCCCTTCCATTAAGAGGATTAGAACCAATAGTCTAACAATTTACATTCATACATAGTGAGGTAATAAAAACCATGTTTACAGCCTGTCAAACACACACAAGTTTTCATACAATTATTATATTTATATATTAAATTATATATATATATATATATATATATATAGATATATATATATATATATATATATATATATATAAAGGGGGAAGCCATAAAGAAAAGGGAAAAACTGGAGCGCTGCAAGATCTTTCGACTCAAAGGTCCTTTACCAAGCAGTCTGCTCAGTAAAGGACCCTTGAGTCGAAAGATCTCGCAGCGCCCCAGTGTTTCACTTTCTTTCGTGGCTTCCACCTTTATTTATATATCCATCACGTTCCAAACTTCCGTGATTCAGTTATATACACACACACACACGCACGCATATATATATATATATATATATATATATATATATATAATATATATATTATGTATGTATGTATGTATGTATGATATATACACACAATATGCATATATGATATATTATATACTATATAATTATATAATATAATATATATATATAATATATATATATATATATATATTTTCTCATTCTTCCAGTGGGTGTCGGATTCTAGGTACTAATCTCTTTATAATCCCTATCTGTCAGTTATACGAATCTTCTTGTGTTGTCTTTTGCCCCATTTATGTCAGTTTCTGCTCAGTAAAGGACGTTTAATGTCGAAAGATCTCGCAGATCCTCCTTCGTGTTTTTTATTTTTCCTTCGTGGCATATATCTTTATATATATATATATAATAATATATATTATATATATATAATATATATATACACAATATGTATAATAACTATATATATAATTTAAATACAGACATGATGCGCGTAATATTTTATATTCCCAAATGTTAAGCTACAAATATCGTTTGATACAAAATTCATTATACATTTTAGGACAAATACCCCAAGGGAATTCCTGGTGATAACTGTTCATGACCCAGTCAGGATTCGAACCTGGTTCTTATTCACTTTGCTTTGAATATTCCATCCAAATTTAAGTTCTGTGTTTAAAATCGATACCAACCCATTTTCTCCATTATAGCTGCCTAATAAGTGTAACACTTGGCTAATAAAGAATTGTTTATCTAAAGATTTTAAATATTGTTTATTATTTGTGAATATAAAATAATCAGGCGTTAAAAAAAATCAGCCAGTGTTACAAACGTACCAGTAGCTATTTTCGTGGAGACGAGTTTATATCGAGTACAGGACCTGAATTCGACAAGAGTATGTGCAGCGTAGTCATTTTCAACTAACTACCCTCTTGACAGCTGCGAGGTCAAAGTCGACTGTTTATCATTTTCTAAGCGAAAGGCATATAAATATATATATCTATATATATATATATATATATATATATATATATATTATTATATATATATATTATATATTATATATATATATATAATTGACGAAAATTTAGATACAAATCACAAAGGAAAACGAGGTTCGAACCTGACCGGGACAGGAACTCCTATCAATTATAATTGCCTCTGGGTGTAAGTTATTCCCGCAAGTTGTAGTGAATTCGATAAAAAAACATAAAATATTTTGATTAAATATACACACACACACACACACACACATATAATATATATATATATATATATATATATATATATATATATATGTATATAATATATATATAATGTTACAAAGCCACATTTTGTATGTAGATATAAATAATATATATACATACATATATATATACATATATATTATATATTATATATATATATATATATATTATATATAAATATAAATATATATATATATATGTATATATATATGAGAGAGAGAGAGAGAGAGAGAGAGAGAGAGAGAGTTAGTTTTACTTTATAAATTCTCCGAAGCTATTTGTAAAAAACCCGTCGAAATAGGCCTATGAACAATGAAAAATAACTGCAGAGGAATGTATGCATACATGCACATCAAAACACCCATTCCTCTCTTTCTCTCCCTGTCCCCAACACCCACGCCAACATAAAGGATGAAATTTCGTTGTCAAAAGCAATTTACAATATCATGCAAAGCAATCTTGCAATCCTGGGATAGCTAGCGACAAAGGATACTAAAACTCCCTTTGTCCAGCTCTTTCCGGTAAACCAATTTTCTAATAAAACAAGCAAGACAAAATAAATTCCTCAAGAAATCCAGAAGCAGAGGGTCTACAGTCTGAAAGAAAACACATGTAGTGCATTATGGAACCTTCTATTTCCTTTATACATACATGAAAACATACACATACGAATGAAAAGCTAATAGATTTTAGATGGTGGCCTACATTAGTGGAATGGAATATAGAGTTTTAGACAAAAGGCCAGGCACTGGGACCTAACAGGTCATTCAGCGCTGAAAAGGAAATTGAGAGTAGATAGGTTTGAAAGGTGTAGCAGGAGGTAAACCTCAAAGCAGTTGCACTATGAAATCATTGTTAGGGGAAGGTGGATAGCAAGACGGAAGGAAGATAATATAAATGGAGACAGAGTAAAAAGAATGAAAGGGATTGCACTTAGGGGCCGAAGGGACACTGCAGAGAACCTTTAGTAATGCCTACTGTGCAATGCATGAGGTGCACTGACAGCACTACCGCCCTACGGGGAACCCTACAATAGTACCCTATTAAATTCAGATGAGGATAACGATTTCATACTCACTCAAATATATAAGTCGTGCTACATTGTCACCCGATACCAGTCACACTTCACAGGATCCCAAGACCCTAAGCATCAAGAGCAACCTATTATTTGTTTTTCAAGACGAGAGCAACAAGCACTCTATTTTCGTAGTAGATTAATATAGTTTATACTGCCATTATATCATAACTAAGGCATTTAAGAACCCAGCGCTAAAATCTTAAGATTTATATGAATGTTGATATGTCATATTTTGCGCTGACGAAAACTTGTGAATGTAAAGGAGGAACATATTTCTTTGTAAGCTTTTTTTTTTTAAGACCTACTGGAAGCAAATCTCTTTCCATTCCCTCACTGCATAAAAACGTAATTATTATAGATATCAGAAAAAACATAGCCGATGTAGTTGTAATTTCATTTGTTTAAACAGATTTTCTACTGTGTGTGTGTATTTTTGTCTACAGGCACCCTCACAGTTTAACGAAATTGTATTTATCTATAAATGTTTAATTATGAAACGTGCAGCACCGGTGCTTGCGAGCAACAGGTCCCCCACCCCAACCTCTGCACGGCCTAAGGACTGATGTGAGTACCTCAACACTGACTACCGGGCCAGTGGTTCCCAAACTTTTTTCTGTTATTTCCCCTTGCATCCCCTCCCAGTTCAACCATCCAGATTTCCCCTTTCATGTGTATGAGGGAAAGAGTAGTTAAAACACACTGTGACTATTTACTCATTTATTTTTGAAATATACTGATAAACATATAGTTACAGAGTAAAGTGGATGGAGAGCGGTTAGTAACAAATAAAAGGACTTTTATTGTTTGCTCTTCTACTTTAGAATTAAATTAGTGAGATTTTTTTTAGTTAGTAGGTAGTGTAATTATTTCCCCCCTGGTAGCTTCAAATCCCAACCCCCCGGGGGAAAATTTCCCCCTGTTTGGGAACCACTGAATTCCTAAACCTTCTCGTCCACAACTTTTCTATTTCCTCAACTTCTTCCAAGTCTAACTGTTCTCATCTCTGCTTCTCCATTGCTATATCTTCTTGTTGGAAATATATTTTTGTATATTCTCTTCATAAATACCTTTTATGCAGCAAAATGCGATGTAGATCAACTACTCCCTCGTTTCTTACCTGAAACACAAGAAAAACGCTCATTAAATGAAAAATTCTCAGTCCAGCAAGAGACAATTTGGTCGCTTACATTTCTACTGTTTGCACAACAATTCAATCATATACTATATATCTATATATATATATTATATATATATATATATATATATATATATATATATATATATATATATATATATATATATTAATATATATATATAACATATATATATATATATATTATATATATATATATATATATATATATATTATGTGTATATATATATACATATATACATAATATATATATATATACATAATATACATAATATATATATATATATATATATATATATATATATGCACATAATATATATATATAATATTGTATATATATATATATATATAGATATAAATATATGTATAATTGAATATATGGAGTGTAATGAATATATAAATAAAGTTAATTTCCACGAAGGTAAACGAAACAGCCGAGTGGAACTAGGCCTTTCGACTCACTGTCATTTATTTAGCAGTAAGTCGAAAGGTCTAGCTCACTCTGCTGTTTCACTCTCCTAGGTGGCAATTGCCTTTTACCTTTATACATATATATATATATATATAGTATATAATATATATATATATATTTTAAATTTTATAATATCTATATATATATATATATATAGATATATATATATATTATATTTTATATATAATGCACCTATCAGTAAAATTTGCAAGCTTCTCGAATTGTAAATAAACGCATCCGTAGTTGTGATGACATTGTGTAAAAATTATTAAAAACTCCTACTCCACACTAGCTCAAAGGTAATTCTTGGCTAATACCCGAATACAACAAGGTATAATAAGGCTTCATTGTAAATACTGATACAAACATACATACATACACACACACATACATACATACATATATATATATATATATATATATATATATATATATATATATATATATATATAAAAAATCGTCAAATATGTTAGACATTTACACCAAAATACTTGAATCCTAGTAATACTTAACTTAGAACACAGTTATTACGAAACATTATTTTCGTTAGCAATTAGCAGCTAACAGAATATTTTCCAAAAGAAAGAGTTTCCCAGGAAATTCAAGCGATACGGTAAGAGATATTTCAAATTAGGATTACGATAAGCTCATTAGCCGGTTCGATGCGCTATGTGGTTTAGCTGAAAATCTCTCTCTCTCTCTCTTTGATTTCTGTACATATTTAATTTAAAATTTTTCTGGTGAGGCATATTTCTTTGTTCCATATACCACACTTAAATCTTCTGTTACTGGACATAAAAAATACGCTACAATAACTCTTCATACTCAGCTTTGTTACTGACGTACCAAATGCAACGGCCTGATTTCGCTTTTACCCGAAAATCTGTTCATATTTTGGCATTTTTATCGAAAAAAAGAATTCTTTTAGGGAGACCTGACTCCATTCATTGGTTTCACCATGAACTGTGTAAACCTAATTTAAAGAACATAAGAGTTTAAAGCTCTGTCGATCCTAAATCTGAAATGGCACATCGAGTTTAAACTCGACTGATTATTCTCATGCTACTTGTAGATAAGAAAGGGATTTAAGATGCTTTATACTTTACTTTTCGAGCAGTGGCACGCAATTTACAGCCTTAAAAAGACTATTTCATACACAGGGTTCCTCTTCAACTTCAGACGGATATTTGGAATCGTCCCAGCTACAGAGCAAAGAAAAAAATCTAGTACTGTACCTTAAGAGCTCAACTTTTAAATTAGCAACACTCCTCGGAAAGTGACACAGAGAATGCGATAAACAACTTAATCCATTGCCTAATCATAAAATAATGGAGGTCATGAACCTAGTTCCCCGCTCTGCAAGAAAGGAATCGGAGGAATTTATTTCTGGTGATGGAAATTCATTTCTCGATGAGGTTTGGATACCACAATAAGCTGTAGATTCCGTTGCTAAGTAACCAGTTGGTTCCTAGCCACGTAAAAATATCTAATCCTTCGGGCCAGCCCTGGGAGAGTTGTTAATCAGCTCAGTGGTCTGGTAAAACTAAGATATACTTAACTTAACATGAACCAAGTTAAAACACAACACCGGATAATCAACAACAGAACCTCTTTCTATGTCCATCCCTATTGGGGATTCACAATACCAAGTCAGAAAGAGTAGGTAAGGTTTGCAAGGTGTAACAGGAGGAAAACTTCCAGGCAGTTGCACTAGGAAACAATTGTTACGAGAGGGTGGAGAGCAAGATAGAAGGAAGATAAGAAAAGCACTGTAAGAATGACATGGACCGAATTCTCACTCAAACATTGTACTGAATTGAGTAAACCATCGAACTAGACTCAATCTCGACAGAGAAGGAAACGTCGTCAAATTGTTGTTCGAGGTCAAGGTCGAACAGTGGGTATGGATGACATCCAGCCACTGCACTGGGAAACCGTGCATGCAACACTTGCACAGTTAAATTCTACCTCAAGATTGGGTTACGCTACAACTGGTTTCCAAAACCCTGCTACTTCTACTCTGGTTTCTTTTATACGCCAAAACTGAAAACATTAATTTCTTCACCCGTGAAAAGGAAAATCAATCAAATGTTTCAAAACTGTTTGGATAACATATTTCTCACTAGACACTGACGGGGACCCTTGCCTGCCGATTTATGAGTGGAACGTGAAGAAGACTGTGGAACAAGTTCTATGTGGAACACGTTTCTTGTCAGACCCCTATTATGTTTCTGTGGCTATGTGTGTGGTAGAGAAAAAAATAATTAAATTCAAATATATTGGAACGACACACCTCAACGTGGGAAAGGGCTGTGTTGCTACGGTTACCAGTCCTTGAAAAGAAACACTGTCAGTAGCGTGCAAAATACCGTGACTGACCAGAACTGATCAAGTTTGGTGTTCGTAAGAAAATAAAACCTCTTGTACTGAACAACGAGAAGCAAAGTCACCCTGGAATTTTCTTTCTTGTTTCAATGCATCTATTTACTAATATCATACAACTTACGAATGCAGGTTAGGTTTCCCTCCGTATAACAAGAGAGTTTTACATACAACACGATGAAGTGCCTATAAAAATATGATTTAAATACACCATATTTCTTAGGAAAATAGTATTTAATGAGAACTCTCTTTGAAACTGCAGACTAATAAAAACATTGCAAGTGCCACTTGAAAAACACCCGGGAAAACACCTTCACCAGCCAACTCAAAAATATTCATGACGACGATTTTTATTAGACAAAAGTAACATTAAGATCCAGGTGCAGCAAAAGTTAAACAGGCAATGGCCCCTTAACATCTCTATTTCTTCACCCTTCCTGGATGCCCTTGTCACTACAAAGACTTAGACCTAAATGAAGAAACAAATGAAGAAATTGGCGGCCGTGGAAAGATTCGAGCAAGCACAGCATCTGTCTGAATGAGGTTAACCTTAACCACTTAACCACGAAGGAAGATAAGAGTTAGATTCTTTTCGTACATACCTATATCTGTCGAATCCAGCTTATTTTACTAGATCTGAAATAGACACCTCATTAATCGTAGCACAGTGTTTAAGTTTTTATTGCTTTTATGGCTGATATATATATATATATATATATATATATATATATATATATATATATATATATATATATATATATATATATATATATATATATATATATATATGAATAACTTGATCACGAAGTATATAAAAACGTGATGCTATGTATAAATAAAGGTTTTTTGCCACGAAGGAAAAAATGAAAAAGCGAGATAGCCCGAGTACTTTCGGTCCTGTTCGGACCCTTCGTGGCAAAAAAACCTTTATTTATATATATATATATATATATAATATATATATATATATATATATATATATGTATGTGATGTATGTATACATATATATATATATCATATACATATATATATATTATATATATATATATATATATATATGATATATATATATATATAGACAGATAGAGATATAGATATAGAATCTACCTGTCACTTTCTTGAAACTTTGAAATGTTTGAAACGCTTGTCACTACGATGAATACAGCCATTTCATAAAATACATAACATTTTATTTACCTTCACATACCGTCTGGTTTGTTTTGTAGAGGCCCTAAATAATTTTCTGATGTGGGTTAGAACCTATTTGATGTCCACAAACTTTGTCACTCTCTCTTCTTAACAAAAAAGTAATCTAATCCAAAGGACGATGGAAAAAATACATTTCAAGTTTAAAATTAGAAAACCACCCACAAATTTAAATGAATTTAAAGCAACGTGTTTTTTTAATCCCCTGCCCACAAAACATAAATTAATCTCTCTCGCTAAGTCACCGCACCTGGGATCCTGATATGAGCTTTATCTTCCCTCACTTCAAAGGGGCATTTCGCATAAGCCATAAATGAACTTACAACAGATGACACGCTAACACACCCTCCGGGTGCATACTATACGTGGATAAATTTAAAGGTTCTATTTTCGTCAGCAAGGGCCAATAACAGGTAAATCTTGGCCCGATTACTACTGATCCCAGCGACTAAGAATTGCGTCGTGAATCATTTTTATCAAGGTGCTCCAACTTCCGTCTGATGCCCAGAGCAATCAGAGGCTGTTCATTACTCCACCCAGTGCTAATCTACCAATCACAGAAGGAGGCGCCGAGCCAATTAGGTGCCCGACGCATGCATCTCACAATGTGAAGAAAAAGGTGTTACACTGTTATTTCGACTTAAATACATTCGTAACGGCCCAGCACACACAAAGATGGATATTCGCAGAGAAGGGGGGAAATGAAGTTTCTATGTTCCTGTGTTTGACAATCTCAAATTAAACCACTACTTATGCACAACGAATAGTGTAACTTTTCCTGACGGACTCTGCTGAAGAACATTTATTCTAAGATCTTTGCGTGTCCAAAAAGACAAGAATAATTAGGGCTCCTACTTCCCCTCCAAGGCTGATTTGTCATGCTTTCATCTTGAAACAGAAAAAAAAATCTCAGTTCGTACTTCAATATTACTGTAAAATTAGTATTTCAGTTCATCGAGTTCTAATAATAGAGACCATCCAGACTACACTATGATGTATCCCTGTCTGCTCTCGAGTCTGCATTTCTTAAAGAGAAAGAAAGGGTCAAAAAGATAACACCAGCCTACACCTGTGTGGCAAGAAAACCTGTTTATCCAAAAAATAAAGGCCATTGTTTAAGTTAAGAATTTCTTTTAAATATATGCACTGAATAATGGCACTTGTGAAAAGTTTAACGTAAGTGAAAATCTGTATTCATATTTCACTGCTGATTAACTATTTCTTTCTTTCCAATTCAGCTTTATTCCGACTCGAGAGACAAACATCCATCAAGTAGAAGATCTAACGCCTCCCGTCCAAGTTCCATGAATCATTCTTCATTTTTTTTTTTTTAGTCTGCAGCCTTGTTTTATTGTAAGGTACGTGGTTTCCCGTCGTCCATCTGGACGCGTCATAAAGAAGTGGCACTGCAGAATTTACTAGACTGGTCAGAGCATCATTAATTTCAGTCGCAGGATGCAGGATGTGTCATGATGACTTTGAAAGCTACGGCACGAGAACACCCTCAGTAATGAAGTTCAGAAGCAAATTAATACAGCCTGGTACCATGACTGTTTACTATTAAGTACCTTTTAACATTATCTTGGTGGATATTTATAGGAAATAACTGACTGAAGTTTAAATGAATTCTGTTTCGGTAACTTTAATTTTTAACAGTTTAAACATTTGTTAACAACTTTTTAGCTATGAACGAAACTTTCATTGCCTTCCTATGTGGCGATAGGGACATTCTGGAAAGAAAAAAAAAGAAGAGGACATCGTCCTCATACATATGAAAATGGTTTAATCGCTCAGCAGAGATTCACTTGGAGAGGAGTACAGTCCATCCTGGGGCGAGAAAGTACCTCGTCACTGTCCTCTCCTGTCGGCACTCTGTCATTATTGGTAACAGTTACATCATTTACTAATTGAATACGAGGTGTCAGTGTCATGTGAAATTATATCTGCTCTTTTACCGTGGCTTCCGAAATGACCGGTGGCAACACACCTTGGCTCATCTGCTGAGTAACCTCGGAATTTGTTAAATACCGCACATACACATTTCAGAACTTTGGGCTACTCAGGAATTTGCCTCATTTTCAAATACAGTATAGCAATAGTTTGATTAGTCCAGAGAGAGAGAGAGAGAGAGAGAGAGAGAGAGAGAGAGAGAGAGAGAGAGAGAGAGATATCTTTGTTTCACTACTCAGCAGGTCGGAACATGACTTGAGTACGTTTATTCTTGGCATAGTGCCATGTCTTTGTCAATACATCGCGCCTCTGGCCTTGATTACGTTCCGTCTTCGGGAACTTTATAAAGCATGATTCGACGTCTGCTCTCGTTAAGGCTTTCATGAAGACCTAATTTTATCATGGAATTGGTGTAATGTGGCACTAGAAATATAGTGAATCTGTCTCCCCTTGGCTATCTCTCTCTCTCTCTCTCTCTCTCTCTCTCTCTCTCTCTCTCTCTCTCTCTCTCTCTCTCTCTCTCTCTGAACCAAATCGGGGACTACCGGATAGTAGAAAAAAAAAAAATTAAAATCTATCTTCTTGAACGTAAACAAACATTTGAAAGTGTAAAATGACGTTTTCCCTTCAAAAGGTTCACTCGCCACATCCCTGGACGTAATGAGCGCCTCTATCAATGAAATGCAAATCATTAAATTCAATGATGGGTCAGAGCTACAAGGTTCAACAATAATTTGTACCCTAATCAGTAATGACATTTTCATAGCTGCAAATTTTAGGCATTTTCTGAAAAAATAACCGTCAGAGGCACCGACACATTCGTATTCAACTCGGCATCAGAACTTGCCTATGGGCCAGCATCTTATTGAACACGTCAAAAGGATTCCAAATCTCCCAGGGTGAGGAGATCCTTGTCAAATATAGTTCATGCAAAATTCCATGCTACGACCACAACCAAAACCGAACGCATGACACAACTCATCAGTTTCATTCCTTTTCCATCGTAAACAAAACCACGAAAGTTGAAAACTTGTCTCAATAAGAAAAAAAAACGGAAAAGACAGAAAATGAAAACAATTCCAAGGAACAGAGAAGTAAAAGTCATTCCTCGATGAACTGTATGAAATCTATGCATCAAATATGAGAAGGGATGGGCATCTATTACGGTAAGGTAAAAAAAAAAAAAAAAACATGACGATCTAAACTGCATTATATGATATAGAAGTGAGCACTGAAGCGCTGTTGCATAGCAGTGGAAGGGAAGAAGAATGATGACGTTGCTGCTTTTGTTATGTCGGTGGTAGTCGCGACGGTGTTGAGAAGATGTAGCAGAAGTGGACACGTATTGATTGTTGCAATACAGACCGACCTGTAGCATGAGGCATGAATCCTCTTCACTTGCAAATATTTCATGCATACTTGTATACATGAAGCTCTTACTCATAATGAAGAATCCATCAGCTCCATTTTGAAATTTGAAGCTCTCATGAATGGATAATAAACGCTTTCAAAAATATTTTTGTATGCTGTCATTAAGACGAAATTACTGAATAACAAATAACATCAGTATGTAGGGGGTAAGGCTTACATATGGGGTAACCATGAGGCTACCGTCGTTGATTCATGTGGTCATCGTAGACTGCTTCAGAGGCTATAGCCTACTCAAGTTTGCACTTCAGCTGTCACTACTTTCACTGAGAAGTGCTGAAGAGTCTCCCCCTGAATCCCTTTTGCAGTTATGGTAATTTATCTCTACATCGAAAAAGCAATTCCCTATTAAAATCACTGTAAGGAGCCCCAAACAGAAACTCGAGTAACTTACGGCCGCAGTTATACTTTCATAATGTTCCAATTACCCATGTGTTGAAATAATCCAGGGTCCTTCTCAGAAGTCCTGATTCATGGATTCAAGGATTATTGGATGCAACCTCAGTATAACGTAAACGTGCCCCATATGGTCTATCGCAATACAATCATTCAAGATTTGTTTACACATGCCAGCAGTTTGAACAGTGATACAGCAGAACTGTACCTCTCACTGGAGATCGATAAGGAAATGCTCCGCGCCTCGGAAAAATGTCATGAAGACCTTCTCTTTACAAACAGTACCGTAAAATTTATCTTCAAGACATAAATAATTCAGTTGTCTGTGTGTTATTTTTATTTATTAAATAGAAATATTAACTAGACTGTAAGTTTAGTTAACAAAATATAAATCATATTCAGAAAATGGTGAGAGCCACCCTTGAGAACGGAATTCGGTGGAAATTTTAAGCACACTATTAAGAAAGATGAGGTCACATATCAATCTCTTTACATAACGTTGTTTATGCATACTAAGATCATTATTAGGGTGCCCAGTATCTACAGTCAATAAGAACGAAAATGTTAAAGAGAGGGTAGAGACGGAGTCTTAACCCTAGGGAAATTAAGTGCTGCCTCAATGGCCGGACCAACGTACCTTCATTCCATATTTATTATACAATAATTATAATGTAAGAGCCAGAGGTGATGCACATTAGCCCTAGCTGGACGACGGGGGAGCTCAACGAGGCTTTTGTTTTTTATCCCTACATGGTCACTGTTAGGTAAATAAGAAACAAGCACTTATACGCACATTGTTTTGTTATCATTTAGTGCTGCATCCAACAAGTGACTCCAGTCTGATGACTCATAGGACTGACCAGAAGGAAATTGGTGGTGAGGGATGAAATGAAAAAAGTTGGAGCGTGGAGTGGAAGGTGACCACAGTAGTCAGTCACCCGATAAAAACAAAGGTTCAAAGCTAAGCAGCTGGGGGTCGAAAGGCCGATGTCAGTCAAGCATCTCTAGTACCGACTTGTATAGCAACATCAAGCTCAATGTAGCTCATTCAAACGAGGCAGTCAATGCAGAAATAAACAATGGGCGATATTATACAAAGGGCTGTCTGCTGTTCAAACCGCAGTGAAAACATGAGCATTCTAAGATAGCAGGACTCCTGTCAGGGCAGCAATACAACCGCCATCCCCGCCCCCAAAACCCCAGCCGCGGCAAACTTCTGCCAAGAAAACAATACTACACACTGACCTCCGCTCACCCCCCCCCCCCCCCCCCCCCCCCCCCCCCACCCCCGCAAATAAAAAAATGTCTAATTTTCCACACACCACCTGCCCTCCTACCTCCCACAGAATCTCTTCAACTGTTAATCAACAGGCTCATCTTTCATGGACAGAATTATCCTTAAAAATCCACACAAATTTTCACGAAATCTCACTAACCAACGAACCGAGTCAAAAATAAACAATGAGCTAATGAGTTTTTAAAATATAACAGTGGCCCTTTTTTCGTCACTGGAAAACTTAACGACGAAATGAAGCCCCTTTCGGCTCGAAGGGACAAACATTAGAGAAAAGGCAATGCCTGCAGACGTCCTCGGGTTCAATCCCGGGAGAGGATCGATCGCCCTACAGCATATGCCAACGTGTTTAATCATGACTAGATCTGTGACATTTGATGAAACTATTTTACAATGTTCACCCCATCAATTGTTTTCAAAGCAACACACGCAAGATGCAGGCATGAGCCAGATATGTGTGTGTGTGTGTGTGTGTGTGTGATTTCAGAAATTGAACATAATTTCAGAACCAAGCTTTTTCCTTTACCCTATAAAAAAAAAAATTCAGGGTAAATTACTTTCCAATTGTTGGGAGTACATTTCTAGGAACATCTTAGCTCTTATTTAGGAACTTGGAAGGGAGAATGAAATAATGACAGCAAACAACTATTCAAGAAATTCTTGACAGTGAATGTCAATTCATGCTGATGATGTAGTGGATAACAGTTTGGGTAATCTAAGTTTAGCGAGGCGTGATTAGGTCACCTCCTGTTTCGCGAAGAGAACGAGGACATGTGCCATAGCACTTTTTCCCCTCAGAGGTGACCCAATATTCTATATCGAACGAAAGCATAGACGTGACAGTCTGCAGCCAGGGAGGGACTAACCCCGGCTGCGGACGGTTTGGCACTGCCCGGTCATTCATGTCATAAGTCTTCAATGTCAAGCTGCATTTAGTTTAAAACTTTTTTTTTTTTACTTGAGACAACCATGTTGCCAAGCTCTAATTTACACGTTTATTTACAGTACATATACCACACTATATGTCCTAAGAACTCTTGACTGCCACCTGCATATGGACTCTATCTCAATCATATTACCAATGCAGATTATAACGTGGCTTTGCAAGATGAAGACCAATTATGATCTGAAAGCAAAGATAACAAATATTGAATACTGTTATCTTGATCGATTTAGCAAGGCAGATTAGACGCCTTTAACCAAGAACCTTTTTACATTTACACTTTTTAGTCTTCAACTAAAGGTACATATTGAGTAAATTGTCTAGTCAGAACATATTAAGTAACTTTTGTTTACAGAAGATTATATCAAACTCATTTAAAGGTAAAGAGCTTTCCCACGCTGCGCCATCATCAAAATGCGTGCTGGATGCACATGAGTGGGGAATTAGCAGAGAGAGAGAGAGAGAGAGAGAGAGAGAGAGAGAGAGAGAGAGAGAGAGAGAGAGTCATGATGGGGATCCTAAACACCAAACGGTTGAGTGCAGTGATGCCTGCAGAAGCTGGTGCAACAATCTCCCATGGGAGATGCTATCGATCATCAATTCCACAAACAACATCCTCACAACTCCAGCCACCAGCTCTCTCATCTCTTACAATACAAAAAATCCTTACATATATATATATATATATATATGGCCTATATATATATATATATATATATATATATATATATATATATACACTCAAATAGTGTGTGTGTGTGTGTGTGACATTAAGCTGGAAGAAGGCTTCAAACAAGTTGATCGAGTTGACAAGTTGTTCTCACACCTCCTCAGAAAGCTCACTATTAGTTCAAATCATCTCTGTGGCAGCAATGAAGACACATAAAACCTACCTTAGAGCTACTTAAAATCAAATTGTCTAAAATTATCCTTTCCCGATAGTTCGACCAATTTCGATATGCCTGGGCTACTGCTGATAAAATCGACATTATTTTATTCTACGACACAAGATTCAAAAATGTTTCGTTTGATAACGTTGTTACAGAACACGTGTTTTCTCCAGTAAATAGTGTGGTTGCATTCACTCGCAGGCTGAAATAAATTGGTGGCTGTATTTCCTGTTCGAATGTTATATTTAGGTATATTCTTTTAATCGTTTTTCGAGATCTTTGCCTCTCGTCCTAGAAATTTCTACTTCACTGAATGCAAGGGATCGCCTATATAGGTATACGAGTAAAGCACAACAATTCTTTAGAAGAGGTCAATTTTCTATTAATAAGTTTTCTTCAGCGCACAGGTCTCGCAATAACATTAACATTAAATGGCTTCAATAACATAGAGGGACATGCGCATATGAAATGGTCACAACATAGTAAAATAAGTTTATTCATAATAGGGTTATTTATATTAAAAGTTATTTTAGATACAACTTCATACAAGGATTTTCTTGCTTTGCAAAAATTACTCTATAAAATCACATGAGTATTTTTCACAACTGACCGATCTCCCAAGATCAGCTTCGAGGAAGTCTGACCAACTGACTCCCAGCTTCCTTAATGAAAATATATACTATCATCTCGGTTCTTAGATTATTGTCCGAGTGAAAATGGATATGGGAGTCTACATTCGTATTCTTCGCTTACGCAGAAAATGTAAACCCTACCATATATTAAAACTAAAACATCTAAAACCGCCAATCTAGTTGAGTTTCTGTGGTAATTTCAAGGGAGGTATCGTGTAATTTAATGATGTCAGGAAACACTTTTTACAGTAGTAATTGGGCCAAAACCAAAATATATAATCAATACACCTACCCTACAGGATACCTTAAGGAAGTATCCTAGGAAGGTATTCATTTTCGTAAAACTGATTATAAATGTAACTTAATAATGGAGATAACAGATTGCCCATCGCCACGCCAACATTTTCTCCAAACACAAATAATGAAAAATAGTCTCAATCTAATCAACAGCAGCCCAGGGATGGTCTAAACGGGACGAACTGCTCGTCAATAATATTTTTAAACAATCAAGAAACTAGTTTTTATGATAACGCATTGCTGCTACATACCTGACTGTAACACTTGACCCTGAGGAGTGTGAGAACACAGAAGGGCTCAGTCAGCTTCTTTTTTCAATCCTTCTTTCAAGGGGAAAGTGAAATAATATAATGGGGAGCAGAGCAAGGTTTTTCGCCTCTAAGTGTAAGGCACTTTCAAGCAGGCCATTTACGACTCGCTTTTATGAACAACTAACATAACACGGAAGAGGTAAATAACCATTCTGATGCACAGCTACATACTTTCGTGGAAGGACGTCAGATAAATATCTCCCTAGGATTAACTAAGACGCTTGGATAAAACAAAATGAGGCAAAGTACTTCATTCTTTGGTTTCTCTTTTAAATCTCCTTCCAACACTTGTGCAGAATAGTGTCAAGCATATAGACCTGGGTTTAATATGATTTTCCTTTGTTATATATATTAATATGGATTCCACCAGATTTATTGAAAAACATTTTTTTAAATCTTATTATATTGCCATGGGTCCCATTAATCCTATGTGATTTTTTAATTGCGTGCACTAAAGGAGCCTTATTCTCTTGGCCAGTTCTGGCTGATTATAATTATTTAGGTTAATTTCTTCTTCCTACATGTGTAGCCCAATGAAAATGAATCAACTTGGGATTTTTTAAACAAATACCGATTTGATTGACGCAAAGTTGATGAAATAAGGCAAACAAAAGGTTTTCTTAAGTAATTGTTTCTTCCTGCCAATTTTATTACAGAATGTCTTTACAGCTCTATTGTAGCATGCATCCAAAATATGAGCAGGATACCATACGTAACCGACTATTTTCCTAATGTTCTACATTTCATTATCTAGGAATTCAAGATGGAGAGCATGTATGGAACGCTGAAGATAATACAGAGATTTTTATATCAAAATGATATCCCCCCATCTCTCCACCCAAAAATTTAATTGTTATATTACCTAACTCCGATACCATAACTACGGTATCCTTACATAATTATAAAAACCAAATATTTCCTTGAAAACACGAAGTAAGGGCACCGACAATTTGCAGCAAAGCAACATAATACGTTAATGATTCTCCATGGTGGCTCTGAATGTAATGAAGGACACCAGGATAGTCATGTGAGGAGGCCCAGACGACACTCCGAAATTTGGGTATGAAGCAAAAATGAGTGAAACAAGGAGACTTAATGACCAACTCCAGAAGCTAGAGCAAGAAGACAAGAGCAATCTCACCGCCACTTTAACTGACAAAACTAGTCAGTGAAGCAAGTAGGCAACGAAGTACCTTCTCCAGTAGCAACCCGAATAAACCACTTTGGGAGGGTGTCACAGAACTACAGGAGAGAACGTCGTATTCACAAAACTGATAAATCTGTTTCAATGTAATCCTGGAGAGAGGCGAATACGTGAATAAGGTGGATGACATCCTCAAAGAGACCGCTCTGATTGGTTCGCATACTGAAATGTTTTAGCAATAAATGGAGGAAAATGTCTTTCATATAACGCAATACCTTCGTGGCAGCAAATTTTATAACACGAATATAAAAGAGACGTCGACGCACAGGATTTGTAATGATATCCAAATGACAACGAACTTTCTGATCAGGTACAAAGACGACTGAAGGCAAAAAGAAATGTGAATCCATTTTTCTCTTAGCTTAGGTGCGCTGCAAAATCCACAAATGTACGACCTTTGGATTCTCCTCAATTTTTTCGTCGATTTACTGGATGACAAAAGGCAAGGTCTACACTTCTCAATTATTCTTGCCCCAAGATTCACAAGTAGTAGTATGAATGTACGGCATGGAAGTCCTTGGAGAGAACGTAGAGCTTGTGAAACAGGTATGTCAGGAATTAATAACGATAGCTGTCAAGTCGCTAGTCTTAAATAAAAAAATAAAAAAAATCAATGAAAAAAAACCACTGAAGATGATTTCCCCTTTTCCAACTTGAAATCAGAGTAGGGAGAAATAATGAAATGAAAGAAAAAAAAAAAAAATGGAATACAATGGAACATAAAATTTAGGCCAAGGGCCAAGCGCTGGGACCTACGAGGTCATTCAGCGCTGAAACTGAAATTGAGAGTGAAGGTGTTTCTCAAGGTGTAACAGGAAGAAAACCTCGCAGCTCCACCATTAAACAACTGTAAGGAGAGGGCAGAAAGTAAAATGGAAGAAAGAGAACATGAACGGAGATACAGTAAAATGACTGAACGGAGCTGCAGTTTGGGGCCGAAGAGACGCTTAAAAGAACCTTAAGTAATGCGTACAGTGCACCGCGTGAGATACACTGACGGCACCAACCCCTACGGGAAATATGAACAGAATTCACAATAACTGGCCACTGCCGCCCAGCAGAACTTGACAGGAATGCTGAAGCAGTTATTTAAAAACTCCTTTTCTCTTACGTTTGGCATCGCATAAGGGTGCCATAAATGTCTATAAGCACTAGTAAAATTTACATAGAAGACAGACTGGACTAGAGTTACAAGATAATGTCGGGAAATTAATCAATAAAAAAAAGTCTTCACATGGGCATACGTAGATGAATTACATTCGAGAAAGAACAAATCCCAAGCGAAAGATGGGGATATTCTAACCTGAGCCACACAGGACTGAATGGTACTTTCAAGGCCAAGCATGATGTATAAATGTGCCTAATAAAAAAAAACGGCTACCGTGTTGATCGCTGCACAAAGGCGTGAAGCTCTTCGAAACAAACAAAAAAACTACAATGAATTGTATAGGCACCCCTACATACAAGAATACAAATCTGCAACTACGCACAAATTACACTAAATTATAATGATAAGCATTTCTGCATGATTGTATGTCATAGCGGTTCAAGTCGAATAACAATACAAATTAACACAACAATCTGAAACTGGATATTCATAAACGGTGCGGTTCAATTCTACCGTCAATCAGGGCACTACGTTGCCCCTATTTCATATCTTGACTATTATTTATCATGACTGCCTCAGGGGGGAGGGGGCACACAGATTTGTAAATTAATCTTAAAAATCCAATGAACATCACCAAGCTTGCCATTAATAATAATAATAATAATAATAATTTAATACTTAATGTATAACCACCGCAACTGCCAGAGAGAGAGAGAGAGAGAGAGAGAGAGAGAGAGAGAGAGAGAGAGTCCCACGACACCCGGTTCAAATAAACGTTGCAAGCACGGTTTTCCGGTGCGGGTCCTGAAGGGTAAAGGGGCCCCGCAGGCAGAAAACGGCAACGGCAAACACAGCGCGGTCTTATGTGATCTCCTTTATTTTCCCCTTACCAAATTAAACAAAACAAATCCAGTGTTATCAATGAATACAAGATTACAGTCGAAATATACATATATTTTACCACAGGTAAACAAAGGTGAAAATCGATGCAAGCAAAATTTTAAAACAAAATATTTTCATAGCAAGATATAATCCAATACCTGACAATTGCAGTAAAAGTGCGAGGATAAACAGCAAAATTCATTCGACAAAGACAGACAAACAATATTATTAGCAGTACAGATCCGTTACTTCTAAACTGTCTGGTTGCAGTCTAGTGGCTCTAGATGATCTCTCTCCTTTTCCCCATTTCAGTAAAATAGGCGCCCAAACACAAGATCAGCAAGCAAATAGTCGACTTCATTCCCCGAGCAGCAAGAACCTTGGAACCGTCCTAAGCGAAGCAGAACAGCTGACACAAACAGGGAAGACAACGCCACGCGATGTCTTCTCGACCCCAAGACCACTGTTATTATTTCCATTTCCTAACCGCAATGAAGCTATCCCTTGGCAGCATGACGACTTAGTACAATGCATACACCTATTTATTAATACCATTCAAACAGTTTTCAAGAACACAAACTACCCTGCCAAATACTACATGTTACTGTGGCGATTTTCTTTTCCTTTGTGCGGTATCACGGTGGTTGGGGTGGTTCTGGAGACTGCACTGGGAGGAGCAGAGGTCTGCCGACGTAACAGAGCGAGGTAACACGTTTGTGGCTGGGGGCAAGAGAAGCCTCTTCCGCAGGTTAGGACCTTGCGGCGAGGTTGCTCTGGTATGGGGTGTCTGCCTTCCCATTTGGCAAAGAAAGCAAATAACGTTTAACGCCACACATTTTATTGCTTGATATTGCTAATCCCCTTATTTCACCTATTTTATTAACAACCGACGTTAAAATTAAAGATAGCATGCTTCTTATCGATAAATATTCTGATACACTGACTGTACCTCTAATGAATGTACCTCCAATTAGTATTCTTTAAGAGTTCAAACCGACTGACACCATACAGATACCACACCCATTTTCTATCTATAGCCTTGGCCGAATAATTTCAGATTCTCTAAATTATTATTACTCTGTAAGACTGGATCATTTGAACATATGTTTGAGTATACGTGATCGTATGCATACATATACATACAGGAACATGAGGTCAGTGAGACTTCCAAAACTTAATTCCAGGATATTCCCTGTGTGTGTGTGTACCAACATATTATATACGTGTATATATATATATATATATATATATATATATATATATATATAGTATATATATATATAAAAAATATAACATATAGCTTATATGTAATATACACGTGGAAGATGGAATCCATAATAATATAATTAAAACAAAACTGTACAGGGCACCCCTCGTTTGAAAAAGCCTCTACACCGGAGTCAATATTTACGCAGCTGTAGTTTTCACCCTAATTAAAAATCGTAACGTGACATATCAGACACAATCTGATTGTCAATTCATTTATCAAAATCCCTAAAATCCCTATCCTTGCTGTGTAATAAAGTGGAAATAACTAACCAAATGAAAAAAAATTCAAGGAACGGTATTCAATTTTTCTTTCTTTTTTTTCTTTTTGCAATACCCGCAATGCAGTGTCACTTTACAGTGCCTGTATAAGGATCGAATGAGAAATGTCTAGTTTTAATTCGCTTACAGGTATAAAAAGTTAAAACAGGATAAGGCAGTAAGAATTACAGCTTCCCCGAATTAACCGATATCCTGAGAAACGTCTTCACTCAACGAGTCACTTGAAACTCAGCTGAGTGACATGCAAGATAAGAGTTATTTCATAAAAGAGGGTGCCCCCATGTGGCAAAAGTGTCCCCAAAGAGATGATTTATCCTCAAATATAGTTAAAAAGGCGCCAGCATCCGCCATCCATCCTCCTCTGACAACGCACCCAACGACGCGAGAACAAACATTCATTTTCAGTTCACCTCACTCTTCGCTTTTCTCACTTCTAAATTATGGAAGAGTATACATGACAGCACGAACACGCTCGTCATTTTATGCCTGCATGACAGTAATGAATAAAAATTAAGTTTTTCTGTGCCTTTGAAGGCATATTCTCCTGTTGTTCATAGGAAGAAAAAACATAAAATAAAAAATATTCCCATAAGTATTTGCAGTCTTCGTAAGTTGACAACAAGCCTTTCTGCATCCTGTTAACTAAGTTACATAGATGAGTGCATTTTCGAGTTTCGACAAAGTAATACAAATTCCAGTAGTAAATGTCTTCAATCCGAAGTCTACACACAATCATCTTCTGATGTAAATAAACCAACCCATCCAGAACAAAGTGTCCATAAATAGAAAAAAATAGGTGTCAGCAATATAATTCGAAGTTACCCGATTCTCAATTCGTTTTTAGCACTGGGCCAAGGATGTAGCTTAGCCACATGTTACACAAATTAGGATAAAGAGGAAAGACTGACTACCCAGTCTCGCAGCACTCCATGATCGCACGAACATCAAAGGATACAAATGGGGGTCAGAAAAGAGCAGAATTCTTGAGAAATTCAGTTCACACGCGCACAAGTATCAAACGTGTTCAGCAGCCCTGGGATTGCTGTGAAGGTATCGCCAAGGTAAAGGTAAAGTCTTGGGGGTTGGTGTGGTGTGGAGTTTCCATGCCCCGTATGGATTGCAGTGGCGTAGCCAGTTCCTACAGTCACAAGGTCCCATTGGTATTCTACCGATTCTGCAACTACACAACTGCTGATAGGAAGCCATTCCTACCACGCTAACCATCTTCCCTTTGTAGATCCAATGCACTCAAAAGGGAGTTCATTAGCTCACCAGATGCATATGACAGAAAATGAACACACCATGATTTTCGGGAAGAAAGTAAAATATGTAGACATGTTCATCGCTGTATTCACCAAAAAGGTCATGCTCTAAGTATATCGTATGCAAAATACCAACTCGATTACCAAGGATACGCTACATGTAGCAACTGTGTAAAGAGATATTCTCTTGAACGGTGTTTGTCATTTGGAAACTAATAATAAAACTGAATATCAAATGTACAACGACCATGCGATAAATCCGGCACAATCGACTTGTACAAGTCATTGCGAGAGTATTTTCCAAGGATAATGAGGGAAGGGGTTTGTCATTTTAAGAGACTTACAATATCATAACATTCTTTCATCTATATAAACCATTTTATATTCATAAAGAAGTGACTTCCGAGAGAAACAAAGAGACGATCATACTTCCCTTTCAGATGGTGAGTCACGGATGAACCTTGTGTCATACGGTACCTCTATAATATACATGCAAACCTTATTGGCAGCACCATGACACTCCTATATATACTAATATAATCTACTATTCACCTCCTACCTATTAATTCTTTTTTTTTTATCAAAGTACTATTGCCCCTCCATAACATTGCATTTTCACATTTCCCAACTTCATTACTTTAGATAACCACTTAAAACTTCCATGAAGAGGAGTCGACGCAGATTATCCAGGAACATTTCACACCTTGAGGCATCTCTAGAACAGTTTCTCCTGCTTTATACACCAGACAGAGCTACAACTCTCCTTGTCTCATCCGCTTTGCTACTTCTCTAAGGTGTATAATGTAGACTGGGCACATTTCGCTTTGAAGGCACACCATAATACCCCATACTTCGTGATGCTTTATTTCCGTTACCAGTTTGAGACTGCAAGTCATTTCTAAGCCATCTTAAGTTTAATTGGTTCAAATTGCAGTGCTTCTGCAATAATTATGCTTTACTTCTCTTTTTTTCTGTCTAGGTACTACTCGGACCTTATCTAGCCGTTCCCATTACTCTCGTGCTTCACATTATGTCCCCCTATCAGACAGGTAACACGATATCAGCCGCTGTTCTACTGGGCGTCAAAAACTCTTGTGTAACACCAGCCAGGTCACCTCTTTCACAATTATTCCCTTTTACTTTCCCTCTTCTCTCAACCACCGGAGTCCTCTTCAAGCTTCCGTTTTACCAAAACCGCTAACCTTGCAGCCTTTGAACCACTTTTCCTTTTTTTACTTCCGGCTTGGCCTACATATGGTATCAGATTGCCCGTGCTAAATTTAACCCTCTGCAAATTATAAATAACCTGTCAAGAACATACCGTCCAAAACTGTACTTTAGATGAAACTCAAACAGATCTCTTCGGCAAATCGTCATCCTGAATGAATACAACCGAATGTCCTTCGTGAGACAGACGAATGAGACAGAAATGGCGTATAAGATGATGAAAACCGAGAAGCCAAGCGACCTGCACTTATTCTATTCTCCTTTCCTACGTCGGAGTTCGACGTCTCGACCTGCATGAGAGTGCTTCAAAGAACGTCCAGACCAGTGGACTCCACGTATGTCTCGGCGCCAAAAATACCCGGTCATCACGAAAGGTTAATTGTACTCCCAATTCACGACCAAGTTAACAACCCAGATGGCAAATTGGACTCCAGGGTCTAATCATGAATGAGGGTAAAGATAAATGCGTATGATCTCCAACACGAAAGTGTTTCCCTCAATGTGGAGTGGATGAAGAGGAAAATAACTTTGCATAAATTACATATAACAGGAAAATAGTCGAACAAATTAATTATATAAACACACGCGAAGTATTTCATAACGCGTGTATTTTTTCAAATGACGGAGGTTTATGCATACAAGGCGGTAAAATCAAAACCTGAAAACCGATGAGTATCATGGAAGAGGAAATTTCAATTTACTTTTACCTACTGAAACAGCGACTTTCCGGGTTGATCCCCTCTCCCCGGTACACAACCCCCCCTCCCCATCTCACTCTCCCCGAAATAATCAGTTAACCCCATGGGCAACTATACCATACATTCAAATCCATTCATTAATATTTGAAGAAAAAAAAAAAAAATCTTCTCTTCGTTCCCCTATCTGCAAGGCTCCTCTCTCCCGCAGGGTGCTTTCGCCCAATTTTTCTCCCGAGTCCCATTTTGGTCATTGTTCTGTTGAGGTCAAGGGGACCGTTGTTCACCCTTCGCTCAGGCGGCCTCGTAACGCTATTATACTCTACTTACATTAACTCTAGAAATCAAGAACGCTCGCACTGCACAGTTCAGTTATTTATTTCTTCAACAAAATTCGGAATTATATTCCTACCGTTTTCCGTTCAAGATGTTCCTTTTGGCCTGTGGCTTTCTCTATTAGGTTGTCCCCACCTGCAGTTTTTACTCTCAAAATTGGCGATGCGATAAAGATAACCTTAGAAAAACAAGACTGCAGTTGTGCAACAACAACAACAAAAAGCGAAAAAAGCGGACAGACTAACAGAAGCAAACAAGGCGATGCATTTAAACGTCTGCACGTTGGGAATTTGCAGAGGTAGGGAGGGGTTTAGAGGTATACTCTGGTCTCTGGTAGACTGGTACAGTGCATGTTCCCACGGAAGAACGGGTATGAAATCCGCGAAACTGCCGCTCGGGGTATAGATTGAAAGAAGGGGCTGCTGGTGCGGTATCCTGCCTCGACAACAAACGGTTGGAAGTAGAGAGAGAGAGAGAGAGAGAGAGAGAGAGAGAGAGCAGGAAACGTGGCAGTGGATAAAGATTAAGGAGTTATCCTCAATAGGGAAAAGATCTTTGCGCTGTTCACCCGCGTCGCCAGTCATTTTTATAATCTTTAGGCATCTCTCCCTTATCGAGCGAATCTATTCGGCTTTGCATTATATTCTAACCAGCAATAATGACTGACTGAACACAAGCTATTATATCGAGAACAATGAACTCTCCCAGGGCAGACTAATTAACAATACAGCAGTAATAATAATAGGGGCGCCAACCTGCAATACTAAAGAACGAATTCACAAGGAAAAAAAAACGGGCAACTGCGACAAAGCAACGAGCTTACTAATGCAGCCTTTCTCGAGAGTTCTCGACGTAAGTAAACATGTGAGCGTGTACAGTAAATTTTATTGAATCATTTCTATTAATTATAAACGTTTACTACTACACAATAAATTTTTAAGCTACTGATTATACTACAGCGTTTTCTTAAAAATATATTTTTATCATTAATTTTGGAAAAACATTCACGTTGTGAACTAAAAGTAATACAATCAGTTCAATCATAGCAATAATATCCTCTCAATCCCCTGCCTATGGCATACAGAATATTTTGTTCCTTAGAACATTCCTTAACATTTTAAACATAGCAACAGAAACAACAGAGTAACTGCCATAATACTTTCTCCATCAACTTCAGCTTCCCAAATACTACAAATTTAAGCTCGAAAGACCTAAATAAATCATCCCACAGCGTTCTCTGTCGAGCCGACAGAGATAACCGGATGGGCGTTGAAAAAATCCGACCGCTACCTATCTTACAACGTTATCCGAGTCGATCAATTGGAAGGAAATGACGTTACGATTTCAAGAGTCAGATAAGTGGCGTAATCAGTGTTGGCAATAAAGAGACCACCTTCGAAGAGAAAATAACTGAGGGGTACGGAGACCGAAATAAGGGGAAGTGTTACAACGGGGAGAAGGAAACGCAGAATGGCAGGGGCAGGCAGAGTATATTCACATCCGCGAACCAACGAATATTTTTACAACGTAAAAACGTTGTAAAAATAAAGGTGAAAGATCTTCCAAAGGCGTCAATATCAACCCAGATTCTGTTTTCAAGTTCAAGAAAGCAAAAGCAAAGCAAAACGACAGTCATTCATGAGGTTACCCAACGTGACATTACAGTTATCAAGCCACCATGCCGTCCTATTCACTCTCCCCGGCTGACTGTTGGTACCTCTGAGTCATCCTCATCATCCACCGGTTGCCAACGGGGAAATAAAGCGCGACTGCATTCAGCATTCCTTCCTTCTTTCTGTCAATCTCTCTCGTCTTGGAGCAACGTGTCATCAAAGGAATGGCATCAGGTCAATACTTGAATGCCCCACAAGTCAGCCTCTAGCACAATAAATATACAATCTGATGCAATTCCCGGTTGTTCGGAGAATGACGTATAAGCGACGAACGCCCTCTCTCACTGGCTCTGCTTCTTAAATTACCAAGTGCGTGGCCAATACCAAAGCTGCAGAACTCAGGCAGACCGAGAAGTTGGTTCCTGTAATGATTTTTCCGCGATGAGACGGTATTTCCGATCATGACATCCGTCAAAATGGATCAAGTCTGTCTTTCTATCCAGAGAAGGATTCAACAGAGTTCTGCATATCCAAAAGATCAGCACCACGTGATTCACCTTGTATCATTATCTACACCGATTTTGCCTAAATGAATCTAATATTTTAAAGACGACCTTGATGAATCGCGTCACCTACCCGTAACCTTAACAGTACTCTACTGTGTTCATGAAAATAACATTATACGCTCTTAAAAACAATTATTTAAAAGAAAGGAACTTTGCTTTTCTTTTAAGAGCAGAAATAATTAAGTGAATGATATATAATATTACTTCCTAGAAAATGGAAACACTGAAATAGAAAAAGCATTCCTTTACTCATGTCATTATTATTCAAAAGATGAACCCTATTCATATGGTCATTGATTTGAAATTCAAGCTCCCAAAGAATATGGTGTTCATTAGGGAGAAGTAAGATGGGGTAAATGGAAATACAGAAAGAGGAGATTTCGCTTCATAAAAAAGAAAAAATACTTTTAATAAATAATCAAAATGTATTACATGCATTGAGGACAATAGTATTTGGGTAGTAGTGCATTGCCTCTTCGCTTGAACTTTTGAAGTTCCAATATCACGACATCCTCAAGGAGACTGTTCCACAGTCCAACGGTGTGGGGAATAAACGACCTCTGGAACTGATTAGTTCGACAGCGAGGCCCATTGACAACTGCTGTTCAGCAAATCTGGTTGCTTTATGCGGGAAAAGGGGATCAAGTATCAATTGTGAATGTGAAAGATCTCTGTTGAATAAAACTTATGAAAAGTTGACAAACGGTCCCCCTGAGAGTGTTGCGCAACTGGAACTTCAAAAGTTCATGCAAAGATGTATAAATGCATTACTACCCTAAACTATTCCCCTTCCATTTTAATATATTTTTACTGATTTGTTTCAATAAGTGAAATCTCATTTTTTCTGTATTTCTCTTTACCTCCTCTTACTTCTTTCTAATGATCACTATATTCTTTGGAAGCTTGAATTTCAAGTTAATGACCCCTGTGGGGTTGATCCACATAAACAGGGTTTATCTTCTGAATAATAATAAAACTAGAGACCATCCATCGATGGTCCAAGTCATAACTGCTAATATTAGGAAACAAACCTGCCACGGCGAACCACTATCTAAAAGAGAAAAATGACAGATCAAATCCAACTACACTAAATTTTGACGTTGCAACTGCTGTAACAGCGACATTTTAGCCTAACTTGATCACAAACAAGTAGATTTTTGTTGTAATCCAAAAACAAAATGACAAACAGCTACACAAACTAATTATTTTAAAAAATCAGGAGTAAAGGCTAATCCACAGGCGTCAAGGTAATCAAATGAGTGAGAAAGGGTAAGGCATAAAGGTGCTAGATTTAAACCAAAATAATATCCGTCAGATCATACAATTAACAATTCAAACTAATTGCGTAATGATATACAGAAACAGTAAATAACAAAAACAAGGACACAAACGACTATCGTTATTGATCCCAAATTACAACTGGGAAACCAGAACAAAGTCAATATATAATAAGGCAACGACAGGCAATCTTTGGATAAACAGCCACAATGGATTCTATTTCCTTTACTGGAGATGGAGCGGGGTTGGGGGGGAGACCCTAACCTCCAGCCGAAACGTTTGGGATCGATGCACCTTGTCTCTCTCCGCCGTTGCATTTTCTGACAGCCCACCTACAGCCGCTCCTATTTGGCGCCAGGCCATTCAGCAGCACGCCATCGATGACGTCACCAATCAAATGTTTTGGTGCCTTCTTCAGGTGCAAGCAACCACACCCTAAAGCGTGACTAGCGTGCAGCCACGAAAGCATTAAAAAAAAAAAAAAAAAAAAAATTGCCAAGATGATACGGCAGACGATACTCTTAAAATTTTATTGAGCATGAAAATGTGAACTCCTACTTTTCATCAATCTGTCATTCCTTAATTAGAAAAGCAAGATACTCTGAATGGCACGTATGTACAATTAGAGGAATTTGCACCTACATTTCACACGTAAACTTTAAATGATTCTTGAACGTGTTTTTTTGCTCTCCAAATAATTACTCTTTGACCATTTCGTTCACAAACTGCCATTATTAACTACAAAAAATATATATACACGTTCCATTAAACAGATCATAATGAAATTTGCATAACCAAATGTTTTTAATTAATATATATATATATATATATATATAATGTATATATATATAGATATTAGAGATATATATATATATCATATATATATATAAATCCTAGACCATCAATTTTATTCGTGTGCCTTACTTTATTGCATGGGAAAACAGTTTCCAATGTAGCTTCGGTGTACTTATGGTTTACTCAAGAGTGGTTCAGACCTAGTAGTAGTTCTATAAAACTGAAACAACAGTTCATTTAAACACGGGATCGTAGCCTATACGGTCCAGACAGGTTTGTCATCGTTGCTTTGGTGAAAAACTAGCTCAAGCAAACTGCGTGCAAGTCTATGCGGGTGATTTGCTATTGTTAGCCTAATCAATTTTACTTGACTCCTATCCATACGTGTATCCTGCCACGTTCTTGGTTTGGTTAAAAGAAAAATCATGTCTAAAGGTTTTAATCATCTGATTAGTACGCCTAATGGTAAACTTTGTTAATTTCAATATTACAATATACAGGTAGAGCATCTCCATCGTTTAACAAAAGACAGTTCATTTCTTAATGGAACCGTGAAAAAAAAATGCACGCTTTCTCTGTATGCATTCACACCTAACATTCTACCTAACAATAACTAGCGAATTCCTGCAAAAAGAATGACAAAAAGGAAGCACCAACAGCAGCAGCCCGCAGCCAGTGGCGCACGGGGCGGGGTGTGGTGACTGGTGTCACGGGCTTTGGCAACCCCGCAACCACGTCACGCCACCACGGTTGCCTTTTTTTCACATTAATTCGGCAAACGAGACCAGTGATTGTCGATCCCTTTCAGTCTAGGTACGACAGGATGCTGCTCGCATTCCTCCCACGCCATTTCGAGACGTGAAATAAACGGAGAACCCACCTGCTATCTTTAGAACAGCGCGATCTGCTGGATCGAGCTGCAAAATACTCAGGGGTTTATCCTTTGCCCACTCGTCCAGAGACTGACGATCGAACTCCATTCTGATCTCCCCTTCGGCGCCGCCTTCTCCTCCTCCTCCACCAAACTCCCTCCCACAGGTTTCTTGGGTGATTTCAGCCACCTTACTGGGGCGTGTGTTCTTGCAGCACTGTAATATGCATCACCAGCTGGCCTAGGCTTCAAACCAGCTGCCGTGGGTACATATCAACATAGCCTAGGAAGAAGCACCGAATCAATACTATACTCAACACAACCGGTAACCATCACGTTAACCAAGAAATCTATTGTGTATTGCAAATCCACGCGAAGAGTGAAACACTGTCACAGTTGGCGGGGTACCGGCGTAGGGCACCTGGGCATCAAAGGTACACACATGCTGTGCCCATGAGAATCAAGAGCTGCACATCCCTACTCGGCTACCTTCACAACAACACTGGCAGCGGCGGCTCGCTTCGGTTGGCGCCCAGCCACTCTCAGATACTGGCTGATGGCGGGTGACTGTGAACCTCACTTGGGAGGGAGGGAGGTTGCCACTGACTCTACACCCGCGCCTGACGGTAGTCCCTTAAATGCTATGGCACTTTAGTGCCATTTGTTACATGGCGTGTCCTTTTATCCAGGCTCCAGGACCTACGTAGTACTACTTAGTTTTTATCATTATTTTTTTTGAGACGAAAGTAAAGACGAATCACACCCAGCTATCTTACTTCTTTTCAAGAATTCCCCGATTTTGAAAAATCATTGGCGCATAGCAAAACTTCCATTTTATATTCAGACAAGTAAACAAGGCCTGCTATCTTGTTATGCGTATAACTATGCATACCCATTTACATGTCTACCAAATGAGATCAGTAAGAAATATTGTACAATTTCATCCTCAAATTTTTTTTTCACTCAAAGTGGTATATCAAAAACGAATTCTTATCGATGAGCTAAGGTGGTCAGTTATTTTACATCAGAATTATGGTTGAATAGAGCCGTGTATCAGAATAACGTTGATGTAACCTGCTATGTACAAATCCTTGAAAAAACCGATGTGGTTTCCTTAGTTCTGATGTTACCCATTATTCACAACGCCTATGACGGCCGCCGTATAAGACTCGCTTTCCGATAGTACTTGGTAATTACAATGGGAATATTAGATAAATGGTTTAATTGCGCTTTGTGTTACTTAATAGCTACTATACGTGACTTCAGCGAGAGCTTGAGTGGAATGGATCGACAAATCAGTAGTTAGTTCGACATACCACAGTTATTGCTAATAACCGAACATAAAAAACAACGGTTTGCCCGTTTTTCTCGGCCTTATATTAGCACGGGTCCTTGATAAATATCAAGATAAAGTATCTGCCATGTACTCCCCTTCTTTTTTATATTAGCACTTGATTTATGCAAATACAAAAAGACACAAAACACGCTCTTAGTTTTCACTAGTGTTACTTTAGTCAATATTGATTAACCCAACTGTATAGCTTGTTAGCTTATGCAGTGTATGGGGTTTCATTTATAGAACCGCCAAGCACACCTTTCCGCTTTTTATTTTTCACACTTATCTAAACAATTTCCATGCCAATAGGGTGGCCAACGCCTTTAACTTTACCCGACTCCAGTTTTATCAAATCTGCCATTTCTGGATCACCTATTGGTTTAGGAATGACCGTGACCCTGATGAGCAACTTTATATAATAAGGACATGCTAGGTACGGTGATCTAGTATAAGGTCTATCAAACACCACTTCACCCATGGTGGTTAGGAGAGCCCAGAGATCAACACCAGCCTCTAAACCAACCAACGGGTCACTAGGATGCGCTATGGAAATATAATTTTTCCGATAAGAATTCATTTGAATCGGTAGTCGGTTGAGATATCTCCTTGGAATAAATAAGGCCTGTTTCTCGAAAGAGCTAGACAAACGTCGAATGGAATCAAAATACATTTTGTTCAGTGTCCCTCCATAACCTATGTTTTGACTATCATGCAGGTTTTTCTTTCATGAACAATCAACGAAGGACTCTCCCTGGAAAAATACAGAGACCGACACAGGAACGTTTATTTCGTAAATAACATGTTTTATGTATCTTAAATATAATCTTTTAACGGCATTTAACCTAGATTTCTTTTAGAAATGGACTACGTGGTTAGGCACAAAAATTAGAAGTCTCATTGACTACTTTCCAAACGAAGGCAACCTCCTTTCAAATTTATTACTGTTCTCCGTGATGCTTCACTCGAAATATCTCCCGTTCTCCATTGGATTTTTTTTTTCTTCTGCTCAAACAATTTTTTTACAGTAGTTATAGTTTAAAAACTATAAGAACACTTTCCACATTCGGGACTGCCAAAAGAATCTTTTTAAGGAGATCGGAAGCAGGTTCTGTAATTAGAGATTAATTCGTCTGTTTCGAAACAGATTAAAAAGATGTCACATACTATAGCACTTTACCTTCGCTAGTGAATCATCTATGCCAAACTTTCATGGACTCGTCTGGAAACCATTTCTTATCCACAAATTCTAGAATATCGCTAAAATTAATATTGCTATTACTTACTTTTTAATTTGTTCAAAGTGAATGGTCCTCTCACACTCTCTCTCTTTTATGCTTCCAGATTTCACAGCCCAGAATGCTCGCTTCAAATCATTAACACAGGAATAAACTTAAGCAATTGAAAAGGGTCCCTCTTTTTTTTTCTTTTTTTTTATTTGAATCTTCTATGTATATAGTCAGGCAGCAGACAAAGATGCAGACCTCTACAAGTTGCTTCGTAACCAAGTGGTCCTACTGGCTACAGATAGAGATCAGCAACAATCTAACCTCTTGCTGCCCAGTTTGACTCCAATCTCTTCAAAGTTACTACAGTATTTTGTGTTAATCCAAGGGCTAAAGAGTCACGATCCTCGACAAACTATCTCTGAAAATGGCTGGCATCTATAGCCGTTTCAAGAAACATTCACAATGCGATACTTAACTGACATGTAAATAGATTTCTGTTGTTTCTGGCAAAGAAAAATATTTCTTTTTATCTTTAAGTGCGGTTTCGCAAAATTGCTCCTTCCCAAACGTTTCCCCTTGTTTTTAGTGACAGCCATCAGAACTATTTCATCCCATGGGGCGACTCATATATCCTATTCATATATCGGCGGTGTAATATATATATATATATATATATATATATATATATATATATATATATATATAATATATGTATATATATAATACGAGTTTACTTAAATTAAAGGCCACTTTAAAGGGAAATAGCTAGAACAAACCTGAAAACTAGCAATGCAACATTTAAGTTCCTTATAAACCGTGATTACGGTGCAATCTAGAGTTACCAGTATTTCTCATGAATAGACAAGAACTGATAACAAATTAACTCAGCTATTCTGAGCCAGGTGTCACTCCACTTGAAATGCGAATTTCAGCTTCATGTAAATTAACTCTCCAGTTAAAATCTGTGCTCTCCTGTAGAGGTACTCATGTGAATTAAATGCCGCACATTTCAAAAATGTGGTTTTGAAATAAAGTAGGTCTGATATGAATGCTCAGAAAATGTTATTTGGAAACTTCTTGCAGAAAAAGAGAAGACAATAAGAGAAAATAAATTGTTTTTAAAGAATAAATAGCCCGCTGCCCATGCAGTAACTAAACTATTTTGAGTTGTCAAAAGGCCTTTCGGGAACTTCTCAATCTTAATTGTTAAGTAATTTGTATATTAACCTTCTGCCAGTTTGTTTTCAAGATACAATGATCTTTATAACATGAAAGAAAAGAATCTATGGAGAATTTGAACGAATCGTTGATTTTTGGATTTTATTAGCTATATTAGATTATGAGATGCTGCATGCACGATACAGCAATTCCACTAAAAAGTATCTGGTGCAATCAACCAAACGATTACGGTGCTATGCACATTTTCAAATTAAGATTAAAATAGAACTTATTAAAAATTTCATACCGATTCCGCTAGGGTACGTATCTGATACATAGTGAAAAGATGATGTTTAACGCCTACATCAGTTTTGCATAAACGGCTTGCAAAGAAAACGTGATCGAACATTGCCTCATAGAAAATGCTATCTCTAGGACTTAACTATTTTTTCTAATGAAGGGTTAGTTTAGAATTTCTTGCCCGAGTTTTGTTAAAGGTAGGGCTTAAGATGTGGTATATAACTCCCTACACGAGCTTTGCTGCATATTATAGAAATGAGTAACTCCAAATATTATCAGTCATACTGGAGCAGAATTCTCCCAGCAGGCCCGTACCCAGAGTTTTTTTTTATGGGGGCTAGTCGTTTTTCCCAAAACTGGACCTTTTCTTCTATAAATGTTATTGCATATCTAGGTATATACAAGATGAAATACTTGAAAATATGGACTTCAAGAAATTTGGGTGGAGGTCGTTCGACAACCCCCGCCCCCACCTTCGATACAGGCCTGTCGACTACTCTCGTGAATTGAGGAACGTTTTCTTTATTGCAATATATCATCCTCCTTGGTTTAAAACATCCCATATGTAATGCGATGAAAATGGTCCCTTCAGTATATAAGACAACTGTAAGAGATTTAGCTGTCAAATATGTTCCAGAACTTCCTGCAAACATAACACTTTTTTTAAAATGTGAAGTTCAAATACATGAACAGAAACAATAAACAAGGTTCACTATCGGGCAGAAAAATCCACCAGTGGCGGATCTAGAAATCTTTCAATTGGAGGGGGGGCTCTTACGATTTTAATATATATATACTGTTAGAAGTAATTGTGTGGTGAATTTATCAAGCAAACAAATAAGTGATAATGCAGTGCGTGCATTAGCCTTTGGGTTGTCTTTCTTCATTTAATATATATATAATGCTAGAAGTGATTGTGTGGTGAATTTATCAAGCAAACAAATAAGTGATAATACAGTGCGTGCATTAGCCTTTGGGTTGCCTTTCTTTATTTGTAAAAAACCCTCAGCTTTATCAATAGCGACATTTCTATATAAGTTTGAAAAATACTGTGACCTACCACAAAATCATTTAGACATTATCAAAGGCATGACATATAGTGTTACGCATGTCTATCATGAAAATAACTTTCCCGCTCGCTACAGAAAAAGTTTAAAAGAATTGAAGAATGATAATAGCGCACACATTACTAAGGCTGATAAATCCAATAGTTTAGTAGTTCTGGACAAAACTGACTACATATCACGCATGCATACTTTATTAGAAGATGAAACAACTTACAAAAACTCACAAAAAATCCGTTGGATCAAGTAATGAAAAACTTTAATATTAATATGAATCAAATTCTTAAAGATAAAAATGAACTCTTCGGTAAATTAACTGTAAAGTGTCCCTCATTACCTTATTTATATGACCTAGTTAAAACTCATAAGGAAAACAAACATATGCGCCCAATTATTAGTACTGTAGGATCAATTGCATATAAACTATCTAAATATATTACTAAATTGTTATCCCGCTACTTGGAACTGTATCTAATTCACACATCCGGAATTCTCTTGATCTTGTGGAAAAATTAATAACATTGTACTAAACCCTAGTGATATCTTTGTCAGTTTTGATGTATGTTCCTTGTTTACAAAAGTCCCTATTGACTCTGTGCTAGAATATTTAAGTAATGAACTTGTATTGCATGAATTGCCTATGTCCGTTAGTCACATAATTTCATTAATTAAGTTGTGTATTTGTGATTGCAGATTTATTTTTAATGGAAAATATTACCAACAAATATTTGGTATGGCCATGGGTAACCCTTTACCACCTCTCCTTTCAAACTTATACATGGAATTTTTTGAAAGAATACACCTCCCGAATATCACACGTGTCCCCTTAAAATGGTACAGATATCTAGATGACATCTTAGTAGTCTTACCTGTTGGTATCGATGTAAATGATTTATTGTCTAAATTGAATAATTTAGTGCCATCCATAAAATTCACTGTTGGAATTGAAAATAACAATGTCATCCCTTTCCTAGATGTATTAATACATAGAGAATCTTTCCAATATAAATTCAGTATTTATAGAAAACCCACAAATAATTTAACATATGTACATTTTTATTCTGGCCATCTTAATATTAAAATTTCCATTTTTTCTTCTATGTTCTTACTTGCTTTGCGTATCACGAGTCCACAATATCTTGACCAAGAAATAGAATACATAAAAAAAATAGGAAACGATCTCTGCTACCCATCTCATATAACTGATTTATGTTATAAAAAAACTCACAAAAAGTTTTATAGTGTTGCTAATAATGAAAAAGAAACCCCTAAAAATGTACTTAGCTTGCCTTACTTTCGTGGATCTGAAACCATAAAATCAATATTTAAATAGTTTAATGTTAATGTAGTGTTCTCTTATAACAATACCATTAAAGATATGCTAATCAAGAATAGTCCCGTAACAAATAACAACATCATTTACAAAATTCCTTGTAAGGATTGCCCATCTTTTTACGTCGGTCAGTCAAGTAAAAATTTATGTGTACATATTAAGCAGCATATGTATTCAGTTAGAAGAGCCTAGACTTCAAATGCACTGTTTATCTATCTGAGTGGAAAATCTCGTTGTATAAATTGGGGCGATACCTCTGTAATAGCTAAGTTTAATGATTATGTTTCAAGAAATTTACTGGAATCAGCAATTATACAAATAACTAATAAAAACAAATTAAATCTTAGTCTGGGATTGTACCATTTGGACCCATATATTTGTAAAATGTTTATGAAGGACCTTAAAATAAATGAACTACTAATTAATTAGTCCCACATGTATATAGCTTTTATCTCTCTCTCTCTCTCTCTTGCTCGCTATATTTATATCCTATTTTCGTCTTTTCACTCATTTTTTGGAACAATTTTGTAAATTTCATGGTACCAAGTCCTATATGCCTCCTTGTTCTTTCAAAATGTATTGTTTTCTGGATGAATCATCTGTTGACCACGTATTTGCTCCTCCAAGGTGTGGCTGCCTAAAAATCGCTAATCTTACCCTCAGGCGTTTTCTCTTTTCTGTAGAGTGAAATCGACCTTATTGCTAATCTTGTAGTGTCAGTTTGGATATTAAGCCTACTTTTACTATGTTTTTGCTTTGTATGATCAGTTGTGCCTAAGTAAAGGGTCGTGCTAGACCGAAAGTTCTGGGCTCTCTCGCTTTTTATTTTTTCCTCCGTGGCAAAACCTTTATATATATATGTATATATATATATATTACTATATATATATATATATATATATATATATTTTTCCTCCGTGGCAAAACCTTTATATATATATATATATATATATATATATATATATATATATATTATATATATATAAAGGTTTTGCCACGGAGGAAAACATGAAAAGCGAGAGAGCCCAGAACTTTCGGTCTAGCACGACCCTTTACTTAGGCACAACTGATCATACAAAGCAAAAACATAGTAAAAGTAGGCTTAATATCCAAACTGACACTGCAAGATTAGCAATAAGGTCGATTTCACTCTACAGAAAAGAAAAAACGCCTGAGGGTAAGATTAGCGATTTTTAGGCAGCCACACCTTGGAGGAGCAAATACGTGGTCAACAGATGATTCATCCAGAAAACAATACATTTTGAAAGAACAAGGAGGCATATAGGACTTGGTACAGATTGTGTCTAGGAAGAAGGTCTATTTAAAAAAAATTTCTATTTAGTCGCAATTTTGATTTTACTCTAGGAATTATAAGAATAGTTCTAGATATTTGGTCTCAGTATAGAGAGCCACGATTAAATATGCATGTATGTATGTATATATTATGTATGTATGTATATATATATATATATATATATATATATATATATATATATATATATATATATATATATATATATCTTAAAGACAAAATCCATGCACGAAGGGAAGTTGGGGTAATCCATTGTTTCACTTCCTTTCGGGGTTTTTGTTTTTATTTATACTACATTCGAATGAGGTTCTCCGGTATTTTGCCGGTTTATGACGCATACTAGAACATTGCTTCAAGGTGTACTCTTTGAACTAGCGCTTCAAATCTGACCAATTTAGAACTACCTTATATTCTCAGCACAGATCATTTGCAGTTATTTATGATTAAACACTAACTTGTGTGAAATATTATTTAGCTTAGCGCCATCAAAACACCAGGGAAAACAAAAAAAAGACACTAACAATGATCAAAGTCCTTCCCTTCCAGCTCAGAAGGGGAACACGATTTGACAGCTGAAATGACAGCAAGGACTCTGAATGCAAAATGCCGTTTCCAGTGGTATCCTAAATATAACACTGCCATCTGTTGGTGATGCAAATACTATAAAAAAAGAACTAACTAGTTTTGAGGAAATATGCAACCGATAAAAAATGCCTCTAGTGAGCACTGAAATGTCGTGAGAATATATATTTTTAACAAAGAACGTTAATGTGATTTTATTTCTCATCAAAATTTATCTTTCAAATAACCACTATGATCAGAAATTGGTATTTTAGTATAATGTAATCGATGTCTTCGTGCAGCCTAGTTTTCAAGGAATTTCGAACTTCCATTGAAAGCAGAATAGCGTCATACGCCAAGATCTTGAAATCTTGCCATGCATCGATTGTGAACGCACCTAAGGTTTTGCCTCGACGAGACTATCCTTGCGCCAAGTTTCAAATTAAATGCCACCCGGTTTTTTTAAACTATAAAATTGATTTCCCAGCAACGCTTGCTATAACCGAAAACCCGAGGAGTCCGATCATTTAACCATCTCGTAAGTCATTCAGAGGTCAAGAAAAAAGAACTATAGTTTTCGAAAACTGTGGAAACTTTGTCAGTTACTTTTAATTTACACAAGTACAAAACTTAAGAAATAAACAGCCATTTTGTATTTAACACACTGCAGGCCAAATATTCACATTATGTGATAAGGCCATGCATACCACCACTATTTACCTCATGGCTTCTTTTTTGCAATAAACAATTTCTGCTTATTTTTCTGCTAACAAACCAATTCTTCCAATATTTTTAATAATAATTAATCTCTACCTGCTCTCTATCATTAATTTGGTTGCTGAATTACCTCCAAATTATTAATGACGAGATGATTAATTTCAAATTACCCGATCCTCAAAAAGAAGAAGAAGAAAAAAAAAAACTCATCCGTTTTGATTTGTTTTTTCTTCCTCAGCCATTCTACTAGCGTTAGCAGTCTATTGACGAAATGTTTTCGTGACAGCAGCTCTCCTTTTGTTTCCCTTCTTAACAGAAACGAATCCAGTGCATTCCATCCAGTCATCTAACTAAAATACAAAACTACAAGAATTTCCAGTGACAGATGACTAAAGGTGACGGAGTCAGCTGAGGGAAGCGGTTGACTGAAAGGAGGAAGGATTCTTTCCTATTCAGTAATGTCCGCACAGATAATGAGACATGAAGGCAAATACTGCAACAGAGCGGAAAAGAACTTAAAACCAGAAGCGTCGATACGCTTTGGTTTGGAATCTTTCTTGCCAGGAAATGAAAGAAAAATGTCTCCTAAAATGTGAGAGTACCCATTCAAACAAAATTGGACGAGAACTTTCAAAGCGTGAAAGAAGGAAGATATTCGATGCAATGGAATAAATAACCTAGAGCATATAATATAAAATTGAGTCATATGAATTACTTCATATCCCAGAGATAAACTTGAGGAAATTGAACCATCTCGATCAGTACTAGTGGACAAAGAGGCTGGATTTCAGCGTTATCAGTCGTGAGCACCCAGTTGATTTAAAGTGTATATGAATGTCTGAATATAGGTTTTAGGACAAAGGCCAATTACTGGGACCTATGAGGCCATTCAGCGCTGAAACGGAAATTGACAGTAAGAAAGTTTTACAGGTGTAACAGGAGGAAAACCTAACAGTTGCACTATAAAACAACTGTTAAGAGAGGGTGGAAAGTCAGATGGAAGAAAGAGAATATGAACGAAGGTACAGGAAAAGGAATGGGGGAGGTTGCAGCTAGGGGCCGAAGGGATGCTGCAAAGAACCTTAAGTAATGCCTAGTACCAGGTATATAGAATAAGGCTTATTCTATATACCTTAGCCTAGTATAGGGTACCCCCGCATGAGGCGCACTGACGGCACCAATCCCCTTTCGGAGCAAAATGGATATGTAATAAAACAAAACAATGACTCATTCAGTTTATCCGTTACCGTAAGTAATGGTCTTGAGACCTAATCTCTAGGTTAATGAAAACTAATAAAAATAAAACCTTCATCGTCATTTTTATTTCTGAAACAAAGTCATGCAAAGAGAAAGCTTCAGATGTAATGGTTGCCTGTTATCCAGTCTATACATCCGGTGAAGTGCACCAGACCGAGATCTGAAAAAGATAATGCTGTTGGTAAGAATGACTTCAGACTACATCAGTTTCGGGAGGTGCCATTAGATAACTATAACACTCCTGGGTCTTAGTTAGAACTTAAATCTAGTACAATAAATGAGAAATTATGCATCATAAAATGAGTAACATATTATTTATAATAAATAGCAAGACATTTGGCACAACACTTTGAGATTTATTTTTTATCTTGATTGACACCCACACAGGAGTTTAGCCTTGCTATTCAGCATGACCTGAGAAGTTAACATAAGTCTGAACCTAGCACTAGATTCGCAAAATTCATAGCGGATGATAAAAGAAGATTGTGTCATGTGCAATTTCTTTAACAGGAAATCAAGGAAATGTGAACACATTGTATGCTAAAACGTTGCAGCATGAGATTTCTTTGCAGTCACAGGCGTGATTAGTGGTGATAAATAGGCAGGCCTCTTCTGCAGTGAAAAGTCATTGCCTTGCATATGAAATGTAGCAATGGTAAAAGAAAAACTGTAGAAGCAGGAATTAGATGTTAAGAACATGAGTTCCAATTATCTTCTGTGTTTTCAATGAAACGAGTCACAGGAACAGGATCTACTAGTTAGATTTCACTATAAATACAAAGCATAAAACATGAATAAGAAACATCAAGACTTTTACAAATAGTTAAAAAAACAGTAAAGTATACAATAGATATTTTTGGGGTATTGAAGCTGGTACTTAACAGTTTGTCAGACCCCTGCCTTTATTCCATCCATTAGGATTACACAGTAAAATGGGCTTCACTAGGTTTTTTTTTTCCGTAAGCAATTTTGCATAAGTCTTTAAGATTTACTAAAGGTGATAAAAAGGACAAATCGACTTCAAAAATGTTAAATCTTTCTAACTTTGAAGTGCAACATTTTTAAAACTAGTGAAGGCTTTATAGTCTAGAGAAAGTGGGGTCGAACCAGGTTTTGTGGTGTGGAGATTTTATTGTTGATTCTGGTGCTCTGACATGTCCTCAGCGGGCATTAGCCGGGAGCCACTCTAGCACTCTTGGGGGAAAAATTATCGGTCAAAAACAAAATAGCCACGACGCGGCATGCTGTCAACAATAAATGTCACATCTTATTCAGTAGTGTTGACACAAAGGTGATCTTGGTGTCTATACTCATGTTTTTGGGGTCAAGGAAGTCATTGCTGCTCACTAATTAGGAGTATCTACATCGGAAATGGTTTATATTCGTCCAAAGGAGCGATAGTTTGTGAAAAAACTGTGACTTTAGTGTAGTATGTACACTTTATTGACATTTAGTAGTAATCCAGATTACCTACTGCTTAGTAATCACTAGTTTGACATCAAAGTCATAAATGATAACTTTAGCATAGCCTTGGATTATGGTACATAAGAATGAAGCAATACAATTATGCTTATTAATCAAATGGGGTAATAATTCCTTTTTAAGTATCACATATGACCAAGCTCTAAATAAATTGTGCTGTAGTGCTTTGGAGTTATAAACATTATCTACCATTATCACATATTTGCTTCTAGCACTTTTGTCACTGCATTATATTTACACAGGTCATATATTATAGTAACTATTGCTTAAAAGTAACATAAACCCAGAACTGTACAGTTAGAGTCCTTCAAATGTTACGTTAATCATCATCAGTCGTAAGTTCATACTCATCTTCCTGTGATAATATGCTCCAATCATTAACATTTTACAATCTGCTCCAGTGTGCCAACCACAGAACTGAACATGAAATTTGAACACCCTCACAACTACATCTGCTGGTAGAACATGCACGCATCGAGGAACAAGCACACTTGATCGCCTGGAGAATTTTAATTGGAACATTGGCAACGTGACTGGCAAGAGCTTATCATTTCTCTTTGTCCATCCATACTTCACTGGATCAGCAGCCTAAGGAGGTTCACTGATGAGTGACGACTGACGACTTCCACACTAGTATTTGATAATGGGCTCTGTAGACATGTTGCATGCAAACTTCTGCAGTTGGTGGCAACTTTTGGTTTGCCATTTTTGTCTTCCATACATCATGGCATGTCTCTGACATGTTTTTGAAACATTCAGAACCATAACATGTTGCTTTAGTAACAACATCTTCCATAAAAACATCTTGCTTACCAAACAACTTCATTGTCTTACTGCTATTAATTAAGTACTTTCTAAGCGGTTGCTTTTCCTATGCTGTAGAGGAACGAGGTAGTATCGCAACCACTTAATGCATGTATTCCAGGAAGAAATTCTGCAATATTAATTCCTGGTTGCTGTAGCTTTTATACCTACAGTTCTTTGGCCAACAATGGGACTGCATAATCACCTCACCGGTGAGTCTTTCTTTGCAGTAGAAGTGCAGGAAAAGAACAGACGTTCGTATCATCAGAAACCACAGAGATTCCTGATGCACCTCTGGCTGCCAAGTACACCAACTGATTCACTATGATAACATGAGTTTGGTCAACATTGCTAATGACTTGATATCTTCGAGCAACGTGAATGTAGACAGCTCATTCGAGATTGGATAACAATGAATTAAGGATTTTGAAGCAGGATGGCCAACTAGTTTCCATGGCCCCCCAAAGAAGATTGTAAAAACAATGTCTTTTAACAAGAAGTTGATCAGGACTGATGGTACACCTGTAATTAATACTGAAATAAAATAAACAAGAGTCATTGACCTTCAGCAGTCCAGAAACTTGAACATCAAAGATGTTCTTACTTATGAACTACCTGTTGTACCATCTGCACTCTTTGATAGAATTGTTGACTTGAGATCACAAGTTAAAGCTACACTCCTAACCAAAGTAGATGTTGAAACATCAAGCCGTCGCATCAACACTCCAGATGCCTATGACATCGACGGGTATGCCTTTCTTTGGAATGTTCGTTGGCCATCTAATGGTACCGTTGAAGACTATGTGAAGAACTTTTTGGGAAGCCTCCGATACTGTTTACAAATGTGTCGTATACATCTGATCTTTGACAGATATGCACAAGGGTGCCAGTAGATCAAACCGTCCTGGTACAAATGCTAGTCGCAAACATTCACCGAGACTCCACAGACTTCTGTCAGCCCAGAATGTATCGCAAACTGTCACCCACAATAAAGCCCAACGTATCACCCTGATCACGAAATACCTCGTTGATCATGTAGAAGACAAGACTAATGAACTTATCACTGCTGAACATTCGTCCACATATCCATCACAAATGGACAAGCAAGAACACAAACAGTTGGTGTACTCAGCAGCCAGAGGTGCATCAAGCACCTCTGTGGTTTCTGATGATACGGGCATCTTTGTTCATTTCCTGCACCTCTACTGTAAATAAAAGCTGTGAGGTGATTATTGCTGGCCGAGGAACTGTAGATATAAAAGCTACAGCGACCAAGAACAGTAATAATGCAAAATTTCTTCCTGGAGTGCATGCATTAAGTGGTCGTGATACTGCCTTGTTCCTCTATAGCATAGGAAAAGCAACTGCTTTGAAAGTACTTAAAAGCAGCAAGACACTGAAGTTGTTGGGTAAGAAAGATGTTTCCATGGAAGATGTTGTCACTAAAACAACACTGTTCAAGGCAACATGTTATGGCTCCAATGTTTCATGATGTATGGATGACAAAAATGGCAAACCAGAAGTTGTCAGTTACTCCAAAACTGAAGTCTCTGCCACCAACTGCAGAAGTTTTCATGTAACATGTCTACAGAGTCCATTACCACATACTAGTGTGGAAGTCGTCACTCATCAGTGAACCTCCTGAGGCTGCTGATCCAGTGAAGTATGGATGGACAAAGATAAATGATAAGCTCTTGCCAGTCACGTTGCCAATGTTCCAATTAAAATTCTCCAGGCGATCAAGTGTGCTTGTTCCTCGATGCGTGCATGTTCTACCAGCAGATGTAGTTGTGAAGGTGTTCAAATGTCATGTTCAGTTCTGGGGTTGGTACGCTGGAGCAGATTGTAATAATGTTAATGATTGGAGCATATTATCACAGGAAGATGGGATTAACTTATGACTGATGATGATTAACATAACATTTGAGGGACTCTAACCATACACTGTTCTGGGTTTACTTTTAAGCAAAAGTTAATATTATGTGACCTGCGTAAATATAATGCAGTGACAAAAATGCTAGAAAGAAGTACGTGATAATGGAAGAGATTAATGTTAATGACTCCAAGGCACTATAGTACAATCTATTTAGATCTTGGTCATATGTGATACTTAAAAAGGAATTATTACCCCATTTGATTAATTAGCATAATTGTATTGCTTCATGCTTATATACCATAACCCATGGCTATGCCAAAGTTATCATTTATGGATATGATGTGTCAGGTAGTTGCATTTTTTGCTTCATTTGTTTACTTGGGAAGTTTATCATTTTGTATTAGTTTAGTTTGCCATTAACTGTCACTGTTTAAGAAATGTTCTCACTCCTTCACGACTTACTCAGTATTATTGAGTATGTGTGTGTGTGTGTGTGTGTGCGTTTTCTGATCCTTGTTTCTTTCGTTTTATTGGTGGAGTTTGGGAGTCCTTGGCAGAAACCGAGGGGACTTATGAAATTGCAATGCCCCGAGAAGGCAGTGTAATCCTGGCCGCTTTTGGATTACTTGAAGATTGGAGGATTTATTTTGACAGCTGCCCTTCATTTCGACATTCTCCAACTACCTACTTTGGATTTTTAAATTTTCTTCAGTTCCATTCCTTCAGCTTCAGCCTCAGCCTTGTAGCAGCCCGAGAAACCTCGCTTGGGGGAGGTAATACAAGTTACTTATTCAAGTTATCATTAGATGAGCAGTCTGTTCGTGGGCGCAGTAGTGTTCGGGCAGACCTCCCATGCAGTCTTCTTCCTACTGCAATATCTTTTGTGGAGTCGTGCTTTGTTGACCCTTGAAGGAGTTTTTGGAGGAGAGGAGGTCAGAAGTGGCCACAGGTAGGATTTAATGAGCTTGTAATTTTGTTAGGCTATTCACCCTCTTTTCACTTAATCCCTTGACTTTCGGGACCCCCTATTTTTGGTGTGTGAATGTGTGGTTTCATTTCGTTAAAGGTGTAGGTGTTTCGTTTCAGGTGTTCTATTGTTTTTCAAGGGTACTTGGTTCCATTATTATTCTGTATATCAATAGAGGTTCTGGCATTATTTCTGTCTTGAATATTTTGTAATAAATTATGTTTTTCCAAGTATTTGTTTCTCCCCATAATTAATATCTGCACATGTATATTTTATTGGGTATTTCATAAGGTTGAACTTGAGCTGTTTACGAACACCAAAGTGTGAAGTGTTACAGTTGTGGACTTCTAGAGTCAGTCGAGAAGGCTGGCATAACAGATGTTAAACTAGTGATTGCTAAGCAGTAGGTAATCATGATTACTACTAAATGTTTTGCTAAGCAGTAGGTAATCATCATTGCTACTAAATGTTAATAAAGTGTGGATATTAGAATAAAGTCACTGTTTCTTTCACAAACTATCGCCCTTTTTGAAGAATATAAACCATTTCTGATGTAGATACTCCAAAAACATGAGTATAGACACCAAAATCACCTTTGTGTCAACACTACTGAATAAGATGTGACATTCACTGTTGGCTATATGCTGTGTCGCGGCCATTTTGTTTTTTACCTGAAATTTTTTTTCCCTGAGTGTGCTAGAGTGGCACCCGGCTGATTCCTGTTGAGGACATGTCAGAGCACCAGAATCAACAATAAAACCTTCTCCATACCACAAAACCGAGTTCGACCTCAAAATATCATGGCCGCCTGACTATTATCACCTGGGTCTTTGCACCTCTTCCAGCAAAGCAGTCGGGACGGATTGATGTAAGTAATGAAGTCGGTCCCGCAGACAGGGTTGTACTCTGAGGTGACAGGGCAGTCAGCCAGGCATCCATCATCGACATACAATTCCATCCCGAATACAATGCTTCCTATTTCTGAAAAGATTGACAGGATTAAATCGCGGGTAACATCCATGTCCGTTGCTAAGACACCCATGTATTCATGACAAAATAACATATTTCAAACTGGCCACGAGTCATTTTCTGGAAACCTCTCTTGATTTGGCTCACTTAAATTTTTTTAGGCCTTCCTATGGCCTCCTCCATTTAGTCCAAGTAACCTGTTTGCCGCGAAGATGCCTGGGTTCCATTCAGCATAGGGTATTCTTATTGAGAACTTTGGAGCGGACGCTTGGTAAAATACTGAGTTCTTGAAAATCTGGATAAAGATTACTTAAAATTATTTAAATGATAATATATTTATCTGTCTCTAAATGTGTAAATATATATATGTATATATATATATATATATATATATATATATATATATATATGCATATACATACATGTGTGTGTTTGTGTATGCGTGTGGGTGTGTGTGTGTGTATAGATTTGCTAACTTTATAATACAGTGCCTGTTCCAAAGAATGGCATATCTGCAGACTGAAGTAACTACAGGCCAATCTCTATTTTCCCTGTGCTCTCCACAGTTGCTGAAAAACTTATTTTTAAGCCACTACATAAGTAGTGGAATCTAAAGCTTTGTTAGGAAGCAGTTACATAGGTACCTGCCATACTGTTTTAGGCTTGACTTGCCATTTGCAAAAGAACCTTGATAAGGGGTTTGAGTGCTAAGTAATTCAAATAGATTTTAGTGCTGCTTTCGATTTAGTAAATCACAAGGCACTGAGTCTTGGAGTGGGTGGATATGTTTTTAGATTACTTTAAGATTTCCTTACAGCTAGGCAGCAGCGAGTTGCTGTGGGCGGGATTTTGAATGAATCAAGACCTATTTTGTCTGGAGTTCCACAGGGTAGTGTTCTTGGTCCACAGTTTGATATGGTTGTTGGCTTTGAAAAAAAATTTTCAGTATGCCGATGATGCAACACTTGTGATTGTAGTAAAGTCTCCATTTAATAGAAATGAAGCTGCCGTCAGCCTTAATCGGGACATGGACCGGATTAGTGAATGGTGTAGTCGGTGGGATATGAGACTGAACTCCAGTATAACAAAAACAAAAATATTGATTAGCAGATCTTGTACAGGTTTCCCAAACCATCCTTCCCTTCAGGTGGAATGAACTTTGCCGAATGAGTCTGAAGCATTAACTATCCGAGGTGGAACTTTTGAATTACATACGCCTTTCGAGAAACATCTAATGAAAGTGTCAGCAAATGCTGCATGGAAGTTAGGTATTATTCGGAAGGCCTCATGTATTTATAACAGATATAAAATCAATGCAACCTCTTCTAGGTCGTTAGTGCTTCCTTTACTAGAATACTGTTCTCTGATGTGGATGTCTGATTCTGCCAGGGATTTATTTCTTTTAGATAGAGTGGTTCGTGTTGGTAGGTTTCTGTTTCCTAACAGTATTAGTTGTGACTCTTGGACCAAAAGTGGATGGTTTCTTGTTTGTTCCTTTTCCATAAGTTGTATGTCAACAGAGATCTTTCACATTCACAACTGATCCAATCCCCCTCTGTCTGCCGAGAACAACCAGATTCGCTGAACAGCAGCACCAATAAGCAGTGAATGCGCCTCGCTGTCGAACTTCTCAGTTCCAGAGGTCCTTTGTTCGTCACACTTGGACCGTGGAGAAGCCACCCTGAGGATGTCATGCAATTAGAACTTTAGAAGTTCAGGTGAAGATGCAATGCGTTATTACCGTAATATTACATATTTTCCTTGCACTTTAATACAGTATCATCTATTCATCAATTTATCTTTTCTTTTTTATGTGTGATAACTTCTTTATGTATTTCCCTTTTTCTCTCTTACTTGTTCATAATGAACGCCATATTCTTTGGAAGCTTGAATTTCAAGATAATGGCCTCGTGTGGGCTTCCATATGAATAGGTTTCATCTTATGGATAATAATAATAATAATAATAATAATAATAATAATAATAAATAATTATTATTATCATTATTATTATTATTATTATTATTATTATTATTATTATTATTATTATTATATTTCGGAAACTACTATTCCTCAAAGGACCGGTAATGGATTATGAGGTTGTTGTTGTTGTTGTATATGATTAAGCTGGCTTTATGTCAGCACGGACTCTTGCTCACAGAGCAGCCCGTAAAAGATTATGAGGTACAGATCAGTGGTAGTTATACAGCGGAAGGAATGTTACAGAAGTTGGCTGTTAAGTCATTCCTGTTGAATACGTCTTCACAATCCTTTTAACCATTAGCCGGAGGAAGATTTTATGATTCGGTTCTGAATCCCAGGCTCCTTTAGAGACGTTCATCATACTTCTTTTCTTGATCAGTGCTGATTCTACTATCCGCCTTTTGAATCGAAAACTTCTGTACTAAATTAGACTTGATGTATTACAGTTTATTCGATGATTGATTGCTTAAGTGGTTGAAAATAGCTGAGCTCTGCTGACATACTTCTACTTACGATGGAACAGAAATGACAGAAGTTTCACTGGAAAGTTTTGCAAACAACAACTATGATTAATAATCGTAGATAACATTTTAATGCGCACAGCAGCCATTCATTTACTTTTGCAGAAAGTTTTCAGGCGAGGAACGGCCGTCTAATACTAATACAGGAGAAGAAAAGAACATAAACAAGGATGACTGAGATGCCTAAGTTTCTCTTTTAAATCTTCCTGGGACATCTTGTGCAGAATAGGGCCAAGGTTGTATAAACCCAAGCTTAAGTTAATGTAACTTTCATTTGTTATCTATATTATTGCAGCGTCTATATATCTGGAAACTATGTTTGTACATCTCGTTACTCTTTTACAAAGGGACCAATTAATTCTATGCGATTTTCCATTTAGGTGATCAAAAAGAACATTATTCATTTGGAAAGTTATGTGTTGATCTATTCTAACATTTAATTCCTCATATTTCTGTCCCAGATTAAATCCATTTTATGGACTGTGAGTCATTCTGTTAGGGCAAGACAAGAAAGGAATTAAATGTCACAATAGATTAACATAAATATATAGTTAGAAATGATCGAATAAGGATGTTTTTGTTCACCTTTGTCAAAATCACATAGAATTGATTGGCCCCATGGTAGTATAATAAAAATCTCTAAAAATACCGTTTCAACATACCTCCTAGAATCCACACTAACACATCTACAAAAAGGAAAAATGTTACTACCCCAGATTTATACACTATAGACCTCATGCTGCAAAACATGGTTGAAGGAGATTTAAAAGCGAAACTAAAGAATCTCAGCCATCTTTATACAAGTACCCGAGTTAATCATTGGCAACCACTCCTCGTTTGAAGACCACACACACTCACACACACACATATGTATGTATATAATATATATATATATATATATATATATATATATAATATATAGATATATATTATGATATACAATTATATATATATTATATATACATATATATATATATATATATATATATATATATATATTATAATATATATATATATAATATATATCTGTCTGTGTGTATATAATGGAGATGATAAAAATGCAAAGGTAACTAACCTGCTGTATGCACCAGTGCCAAAACCATATACAATTTCACAACGAGTCCCATGTCCTGTGTGGGGATCAAATAACGCAGCAAAGTGAAGGGAGCAAGTATCAGTGACAGGGGGCGTTTTTCTCTTTATCAGTTGCCTTTCACGCCTACAAGAAAATTTATTTCATCTCCAGTACTACACTGATTTTCCGTAGGATACCGCTTCCGACGCACATTCCTTTAATCGTTTACAGTAGTTGCACTGTCTTGCTTTCGTCCATAACTTCGTTTAATGTAAATTTGTTTGGCGTGACGTTTGTTAAGTATACGCAGTTTTTTTTTTTTTTTTTTTTTTTTTTGTACTCCACTTTTCGTTTTGATGTGTTCGCTCTTCTCTTTTGTATTCCACGAAACAACACTATGAAGCGAGCGAACTTATGAACAAAATAGGAGGCAGAAGCGAGCAGAGTAGTGATGACTGTTTGACGCCAACTACGCCGACGTTATGAAAGCGCCGGAGCGAAATCTTTGGTCGGTGAGACACCGCTCTTTCTCTCTCTCTTTGCTCCTTCCCTATTCTCTGCCACGAGTCAGCAAAAACAAGCCTCGTAGTCTCTGTCACTGCCGAGACAAGATCCCGTTGGAAGCATATGCCGTGGAGACGCATAACGGACACCCGAATAGAATGGAGAAGTACGGGTCAACAACCATTCTTTTCGCCATTTTTTCTGCATTTGTCTCGTTTATTCAACGCAGAAACCGTTTTTCAGTTTCACTATCGAAATGAAGACGGATCCACGTAACGGGATTGATTCTGTTCAAAGCGGGACAAACCGGTTTGGAAAGCCTATGCAGCTTCCTGCTTTTGAACCTTTCATTTTGCCTTCGAGGAAACACGAAACTGGTCCAATCCAAAGTTTCCTGAAGCACACATCAGTCTAAGAGAGGCTTTGCTTGATAATGCTTTAAGCACATTGTTCCTGGTTTTCTGACTTGAATTAATATCTAATTACCTTTTACGTATTAACATATTTGATTTATATTTATTGGTTGCTATTTTTATTTCATATTTCTTCTTTTGTGGTCATTCCCAATAACAATAATTCGGCATTCAAAACAGTATGCCCTCGCCTTCTGTTCAGATTTCTTTCGATCTCTTCTAAGAACGATACTTTCCCCATGTCTCTTCAGAACCGGTTTCATTTTCTTTTCCTCATCAACACGCACACACTCGCACGGTATTAACCCGGTAGTGTATCCACCTTTGCCAAAGTCCAGGGTAAACTCATGCTAAGTAAAGTACACGGCAGCACGAAGATATCATTTATTAATATAATTTGGCAACCACACAATACAGAAATAGGCGTATATACACCGAGGGGCTAGTAAGTACCATAGAACTTCAAAAACATGGAGTGGCGATCTCCCTCACGAGCGTGTGACCTCGGCCGACCATAATGAAAGGTCTCGCCGTCTCGGTCCAGTTCATAGTACTCTACTTTACTACTATTATATATAATTGTTATCTTTTTACTATTGTTGTTATCTTATTAATATTATTTAACTCTTTTAGATAGTGGATAGGCGGTAGGTTTCTGTTTCGTAATCGTATTACTTATGATTTGGACCATCGACGAATTGTCTCTTGTTTGTCCTTTTTTCATAACTTGTTTTTCAAAAGAAATCTTTCACATTCACAACTGATCCGATTCCCCTCTACCTGCCGAGAGAGAGCAACCAGATTTGCTGCACAGCAGCACCAATATGCAGCAAATGTGCTTCGCTGTCGAACAGAATTCTCAGTTCCAGAGGTCGTTTATTCCTCACACCTTAACTGTGGAACAACTTCCCAGAGGAAGTCGTGCCATTGGAACTTCAGAAGTTCAAGCGAAGGTGCAATACATTGTTCCCCTTATACTATTTGCCTTTCATTTTAATACAATGTTATCTATTTGTTAATTTATTAATTTAATTTTTCCCTTTTTAATAAGTGAGGGTCTCATCTTTATGCATTTCCCTTTACCTCGTCTTACTTCTTCCTAATGAACGCCTTATTCTTTGGAAGCTTGAATTTCTTGTCAATGGCCCCTGTGGGCTTGTTCCATATGAGTAGGTTTCTAATAATAATAATTTTATTATTATCATTATTATTACTTGTCCCAATTTCACAAAGAAAAATTACCTTACAAAAACAGGTCGAACGAAAAAAAAACACTCCAACCATTGTGGTTAAGGCCTGTTCTTGGATCTAAACAATGTATAACATTAAATGGTTCCTGTAAATTACTGGACTTTCTTTGCATACAATCATTAAACAGTAACTAAATAGTAATGGACACTCACTAATTACTCACACTTACTATACAAGCACATTAACTAAACACTCGCACTTACTGTATACACTCACACTCAATAACACTGAACACTTACTGAAGACTCAACACTCTCTGTACACTAAATGTTCACTAAACACTCATAAAACGCTAATCACTCACTGAATACATACTATACCCTACACACTCAGTACACTTTCACTAAACACTCACTTATTCCTAAATAATCATTAAACACTAAATGCTCACTAAACATTCACGGAGCACTCACTATACACTAAAAGTTCACTAAATACTTACTCTACACCAAACACTCTCTTAACATTCACTAACCACTCGCTATACACTAAACACCCATTAAACCCCAAACACTCAATAAACACTAAATACTCATAAAACCATGAATGGTCATTGAACCCTAACCACTCATTAAACACTAAACAGTAATTGAACATTCACTAATTACTCATTAAACACTAACGAAACACTTACACACTAAACAATCACTAAACTAACATTCACTAAACCCTGAACACTCACTAAACATTCACTGAATACTTACACACTAAACATTCACTAACATTTACCAAACATTTACTAAACCCTAAACACTAAATATTCACTACACACTTACTAAACATTCACTAAAGACTCATTAAACATTCAGGATAAAAAATTTACAATCGCACTAAGCCCCTGTTCAATTTTCGCTGTTACCAGACCTTTAAAGATGGCCACAAGGCTTTTAAACAGTCTATGCTTCTTTTCCTTTTCTGGCAAGCTTCTCAGGAATGAGGAAAAATAATTCGGGATTCTCTCCATTTACTTGTTCTTTTTCTATTCAACGAACTCTTTCCCCACTTCTCTCGGCAGTTTAATCAGGACTGGATTATAGATCGACATACATGATTTTTATTACTGCATGCGGATGTTTGAATTTCAAACATGACGTCATTAGGGTGCTAAATTCCTGTCGGTCAGTGGACCTCATTCCTTTGCTGGCCACCTGTGCAGCAGCTTGGATATATTTGGCACTGTGCAGGATGTATTCCATGCCGAGGCTTGCATCCAAGGGCGTGGGCAAGGGGGTTATTCCCGTATCTGGCTGATCGTCCTGATTTGCTTCATTGTTGGTAGTTGTGTCCAGGGGTGCTCTGTTGCTCGTGCCTCCCTTTAGATTCTCAAGGATGTCCCTTTGGCTTATGTTGTTGATTCATACTCACAGCCTCTGTTATTTGCAATCTGTGGAACCGGGTTTCTCTATGAACAATCACTACTTTCTAATAATTTTTCTAGTTGCAGCTTATGGTCATGGTATCTTCATAGTGTAGAAATCTTGGCCCTTGGTTGCAGTGAGCTTGTAGTTGCTTATGTAGAGTGATAGTTGTGTAACCTACGTAGTAATTGCTAAGTGTTTGACATGTCCCTTTGGTACATTTAAATTAGTATACTACGTCAGTTGACCATGCTATTTCACATTACGAAGGTGCTGACTAAGTTCGGGTAGCAGTAGACATGTAAGGAAATCCTCTCGTTAGGATTCGTTGGTGTTATACCTCTGTAAATTATTCTCTTCATGGCATTGACCTTATCCTTGTACTGGCTGTGATATGCAGCTTTATAATACTGTTTGATGTTTCTTGGCGAGGTAGGCATCATCACTGGTGAGGTGGCATACACATCCAACTGTTTTCGTATGAAACTTCCATTAGACTGCTGTGTACCATTTATTAGTTAGGAGCTGCCTAATATGTTCGAGTTCTGCGTGAGTAGCTTTCTGTGTGGAACAGTGTGTAATTGCATGTCTCATGTATGCGTCTACCACAGAGCATGTGTAAATGTCAGGGCACTTCCCCCATGTGTGTTAAGGCACTGACCCACGTTAGCTACCTTTGGGTACATGGTAATATTGTACCTGTCGCTTCTCTTCTCCACATTTGCATCCAAGAAGGGAAGTTGGCCTCCAACACCATATTCAGTGTAGGGTATAGATCCTCTTCAAAGGATCCTGTAGGTGGGAAGATTCTTTGTTAGTATCAATGGCAATGATGATGTCATCTATATATTGGCGATGTATATACACATGATATATAGATGATATTGCCATTGATATTGATGAAAAGGCCACCCACTTACAATATGCCTTGAAGAGAAACTCTATCCTAAACTTCACTAACGAATACAGGGGAGCCCTGTATTCGCGTTCTCGACATTCGTGGACTCACGTATTCGCAAATTTATCTATGGAGACAATATCTACCCATTATTCGCGGGAAATTCGTGTGTTCACGATATTTTTCTATGAGAAATATCCACAAATGACTGTATTTTCATATCAATTTCATGATTAAATGCACTTCTTGTGATAAAACTATTAAAAAGACCAGGTATAAGCATTCTAAGTGGGTTTTCTTGATTTTGAACTAAAAGAATAAGTACTTTTAAGCACTTTTATTGGGGTTCTAAGTATTTGCGGATTCTAGCTATTTGTGGAGTGTCTGGTAGGCATCCCTGGCGAATATAAGGGTTCCACTGTAAATATGTGCCCGTTATATAGGCGACGAAAGAAGCAAATTAAATACTGTCAGGCCATTGGATGCAAGCCTCTGCATGCCATATATATATATATATATATATATATATAATATATATATATATATATATATATATATATATATATATGTGTGTGTGTGTGTGTGTGTGTGAGGTCTCTTTTTCTGGGCAGTGAATTAGATACCTGGTAGCTTTTAAAACGATAGCGGGTCGTACCAGAGTTGAAGAGGCCTGCAGTAAGTATATGTATAAAACACACATACACGCACTACTATATATATATAATATATATATATATATATATATTTTATATATATATATATATTGTTATATATACGTACATATATAAATATATATATACATATATTATATGTATATATATAATTATTATTATATATTATATATATATATAATCACACACACCACCACTTCCGCAGCCTTTTTATTTTAACTAGGTTGCGACTTACTACGTCTAAGGAGCAAATATTGTCCAAACAGTAATATATATATATATATATTATATATATATATATATATTATTATATATTAATCTATATAATATATATCCATATATATATTATATATATATATATATACACACACACACACACACACATTACCGCAGGCAGCCCTTTTTAACTAGGTGCGACTTACTAACGTCATAAGAGCAAATATGTCCAAACAGTATATATATATATATAATATATATATATATATATATATATATATATATATATATATATATATATACATACATATATATATATATATATATATATATATATATAGTACGTGTATGTGTGTATATACATATACTTACTGCAGGCCTCTTCAACTCTGGTATGACCCGCAATTGTTTTAATAACTACCAGGTACCTAATTCACTGCCCAGACAAGAGACTGCGATGTTTAGCGAACCCTCCAACTCACTTCGGAAACGAAACCGGTGAGGTGAACGCACTAATATCCGTGATTACGTTTTTGTTCTCCTTCACATAATCTGTTCAGTCCACGTAATAATGAAACTTAGATATGCATAAAATGTAAAATATCGAGGAACCTGTATCGAAAATCTCCAGGGAAACTACAATGTGAGTAGCAGCATATCCTCCTTCGTGAAACACGATCGTCAGTATCGCTATGACAGTGACACTGGGGACTTGGTACCCTTACACCGACTGGTTAGGGTGAGAGGTATGTTTGTTTTATCGTCTGCATACGAAAGGGTGTCTCAGTGAGGTTGGCGAGTGCAAGGATCGCAGGGGCTGTCCACCAGTGATTTAAATGATGCTTGTGGCCACAGTGATTGCCGTTTCAACTATTCTGGGTACGTCATTGAATTCTGATTACTTAGTCAGGTAGAATCGCAAGACAAAAAGCAGTTTAGCGGTGACGCGATGTTTTTAAAATCACAAGAAAAAACTCATTTCGTCGTATTTTTCACAATTTTCACGTTTGAAAGATAAACAACGCAAAAAATATATTATCCGTGTTAGGAGAATAAACTCAAACTTTCAGGGATTATACACCATCGAAAGCAAAGTATTTCAGGATTAAGTTTAATTTTGTGTTTCGGTGTGTAATTCCTCATTAGTCTCTAAATGAAAAGGTTTATTGCTAACCTCTTGGCTTAGTGAGCTCTCTACAGTAGTTGAACGCCAAATCTCTCAGGCCTTTGACAAATATGACATATATATGAAAGGGCTTCATCTCCCACAAAAAAATAAAATGGGAATTTTCTTTTACTTCTTCACGTTCTTGTCCACACGAAAGACCATTTTACGTTACGGCACTAACAGATGGAGGGCTCCACATTCAGAGGACGGGGTTCTTAAATCTTAGTGGCGAGAGTGAAGACCGTTACGGAACATTACCAGAATTTAAGTCTGGAGAAGATCTGCTGGGTTTGCATATAGAAGTCTTCTCGCAGATTTTAACAACTTCATTGAATTATGAAATGAAAATCTGCTTTTTTCCAGTGTCAAGGACAAATAAATGGGGGCCAGCCTAATAGACCAAATAAGGTGCCAACAGGAGTGGCCTCGAATATAAACCAGGATGGAGGAGATGACGATGGATCTTCTGCGGGAGTAGTGAATAAAATCCATTTATTTTTAGTAGTCTGTCTCATGTGTATCATTCGAATTCAAAAACCATAAAATTCTCAGCAGTTTGGAACCACATATGGTACATACATAGGTACATGAGTAATTATTTGCGTAATATACTTGCATATGATATACCACGTAGCAATTTTGTACATGCACTTTTATTGCAGTGGATAAATCAGCTATCTAGTAAATTGTTATTCACACTTGATAGGCCATTTGATATGGAACCAGCATAAACAGTAGTAAGTAGCTAGTTTATAATTTTTACTTTAAGGAATCTTAGTCTTTTACGTTAAGGAATTTATCAAAAACTACATAGAAACGTCTCTGGAAACCTATAGTCCTTAGAAATGTCACCATTAGTCTCCGTGACGCCTGACCTACATAAGTAGGGATATACTAGTTAGTACATTGCATTGACAGAAATGACTGGGACTGACTGCATCTTCAGTTAAACCAGGTCTTTGATAAAAAATTATTCCCCTCATTCAAAGAGTTTAACGAATCCTAAACAAAACATCATACACAAAATCTGGTAGTGTAACAGAATGAAATACGTCATGCTAGCTGCAATTCGTCAAATGCAGTACCTCTGTCCCATTCGTACATGAACCAACCAGAGGTGCAATTTTTCTTGACCCCAGCAGATGCTGGTACCAGTATACAGCTTAATGGACTAGGGGAGGATAGTCTGGGAACGCCTCTGCGATAGTGAAACTTATTATACGGAAACATCTTCCACAAGAGAGGTTGGCGCGCATTTCAAATAAAATACATGATTGGCGGATACGTGCACGAATGCATGTCATTACACACATTTTGAATAGTCAGTTTAAGGAGAGGACAGCGATTTCAGGAGTCCTCCATCCAGAATTTATGAAAAACTGGGCTGCAAGTATGATGAGAAGTTTTAAACGATTGTTGCATGTTTTCGCAAATCGCTTAAGCGTTACAGTACTGCAATTCTGAAGTACAGTGATGGCCTGACATCCACTTTCCGTCGTCCCTAACAGCATCCAATCAATGCGAAGGAGTCGTCAAACGATGGGACATGAACTGGGATCTTGACGATCCTGACAACTGGAAGGGGAGAGACTTGCCCTGCGGAGGAAGAGCGGCCTCTCTCCCTCGCAGACCTACAATTCCGGTAAGTTCTGATATTTCAAACGCTTCAATCGTTTCATTTAACAAATCATTCCAACATATCGCCTCTTACTTCCCTTTTGCCAAAAACTAATTGAAAATACTGAAATAACTTAAGCTGGCCTCACACTAGGCATTTTTTTCTCGAGCAGCGAGCCGTTGCTGCCGAGAATGAAAAACCGGGAGCTTTTAGCTCGAGATTCTTGATTCCGAACAGGAGGACGGAAAGCAGCCAGCACGAGCCGCGAGCCACAGCATAGTGTAAACAAACAAGATGGCTGCTGCTGATAGGACGTACTCTCCTGAGCCACTCTTGAACCCACAAACGTTTTTTGTTACTCTTGCATTCATAAGTTTCCGAGAAATAAACCACTGCAGCGCATCTTGCAACAGTCCGACAATTTCTGGGCGCCATGATGATATCAGTGATCAGTTTTATTTACTTTTCCTACGGCTCCTCGAAAACCACGAGTTCCTAGTGTGACGATACAACACTTTTGCTCGCGAGCATCGGCTGGATGCTGGCCAAAACCACGAGCAAGAAATGACTAGTGTGATACCAGCTTTATACTTTAAGAGGCACTAATTTTTTTTTTTTTTTTTTTTTTTTTGCTACAAATTCTGGAGACAGCACGCTATTTGGCACCCTGTAAGTCTTTCGTTTGAGATGATGATCTAAACTTCTATCACTAGTTGTAATTGTAGTAAATATGACCTAATCTCTCTCTCCCCTATCTCGGCTATAAAATATAAGTGCTTTAATTTACTTTTTCAACGTTACAGTATGACCTTCGCTGCAAATATTCATAAAGATTAACGTTGCTATAACTTCTCCAGGAGCAACGAGCATCTTGATTATGTAGGTAATTCGATTTTCTTACTTTCTCATTATTTTCTTTCACGACTGACGCAGGTCTTCCTTGGAGATCGCCTGACCACAGCCTCATTGGACCTTCCGGTGGAAGGAGAACTCATATTTGGCAACGGGGCCAACTTAGTCTTGGACGATTCACAGCAAGAGGAATGTCAAGGTTAGAACAGAAATAATAATAATAATGAAATCAGCCCAATATGTAATTTTCAACAGATACGAATAAAAAGAACACGATATGTCACTAAGAATATATCTGTACAGTATTACAGAAATTATTTAAATTATTTACTATTCAAAGAAAAGGTATCGCTGATTTAAAATTTACAAAAGAAAAAAAAAAACTGCAGATGTGCGTGTAGAGTTGGGGGCCAAGGTTGGTTACATTAGCAAAAGATGAAGTTTTAGATATTCAAGGAAAACCACAGATAACGACACAAGACTAACGAGAGGGTTTTGATTTGAATATTATTTTGCAGACGCTACGTGGATCCACCATGGCCATGACAGTTGGTGGGATCCCGATGCTTGGCACTATCCAAAGTTCGACGATGCTGCGAGGTCGCCAGTACCTCACGTCCACCGTGTCCCGTGCATCAGGGACGGGGTCAGTTTCAGCAACCCCAACCTCTCGATGTACAGCGTACATCTCTCGCCTCCACCCATAACTGTGTCCAGCTTCACCATTGGCAACCAAGTAAGTCTTGCGATTTTCTAGATAAGTCGCCTCCTCCCTACGGATCTTGCGCATAACACCATGTATACTCCTCCAAAATCAATTCATTTAACTTAATAGAGGTGGGTCCGGAGAAAAAAAGCACAAGTTTAACCATAGAATTGCAGATACATTCCTTGTAGAGAAAAGCTCACAACCACAACAATAACTATATATATATATATATATATATATATATATATATATATATATATATATATATATATATATATATATATATATATATATATAATATATATTATTGTATGAATGGATGAAATCATTTTGAAATAAACACTCAGTCATAGAAGTGAAGTGTGAAAGTTGAAAGCAAATAAATAATAATATCTGAAGATTTCACGATGACTTGTTAGACAAGAGCATAAGGAGTGAAAGGTTAAGAAAAGGAGAAATATGTAGAGTGGTAAAAGATTAGAATAAATGAAAGGATTTTTTTTTTTATGATTGGTCATGTGAAAAGTATGGAAGACTACCTATTGCACACTCATCAGTCTCTACTAGCTCACCTTACCCCCACCAATTTCAATAGCAGCAAAGCCAGGCTGAGGAAATTGAAACAGTGCAAAGACGATATATATCAACCTTTAATTCTAAGAGTAAAGGCAAAAGATTCTCGCACTAGTTTCTCTTTCTATCATGGACACATCTGTTTAAATTCCGTGCTACGCAGTTGTTTATATTTATTATTATATATATATATATATATAATATATATATATATATATATATATATATAATATATATTATATGATATCATATATATTATATTATAGTATGTATTGTTTATATATATTATATATATATAGATATTCGGTTGCTATGTAGTTGTTTATATTATATTATATATATATATATTATAATTCCGTGCTATGATATTGTTTCTATTATATTATACTATATATATTATTACTAATCCGTGTACTATGAGTTGTTTATATTATCTATATGTATATATATCATATAATATATTATATATATATATATATATATATATATATATATATATATATATAAACAACTGCGTAGCATGGAATTTAAGCAGAATGTGTCCATGAGAAAGAGAAACTAAAGTGCGAGATCTTTTGCCTTTACTCTTAGAATTAAGGTTGATATATATCGTCTTGCACTGTTTCAATTTCCTCAGCCTGGCTTTGCTGCTATTGAAATTGGTGGGGGTAAGGTGAGCTTGTAGAGACTGATGAGTGTGCAATAGGTAGATTGGAATTTTTTTTATTTAATACCAGATTGGCCTTTTCTAGTGCATACAGCATCTTGCGCAGGATAACCTGGTACTCTTGCCAAGACATGGCAAAGATGACCGTCGTCAAGATACACCACACAATTCTCTATTCCCGAGAGAACTTTATGCATTAGTTTCTGGAAGCAGCCCGCTGCATCCTTCAGCCTAAATGGCATGACCCTATACTGCTAGAAACCATCCATGATGGTGAAGGCTGTTAAAGGCCTCGATTCCTCTGCTAGGGGCACTTGCCAGTAACCCTTCTCAAGATTGATTTTGCTTAGGAAAGGATCCTGTCCTAAGATATCGATGCAGGCATCTATCCTTGGTAAAGGATACTGTTCCGGTTGTGTGACCTCATTTAGTTTACGGTAATTTACGCATAGTCTATCCCCTGCCTTCTTTCTTCGGCATTAGAATGACTGGAGAGGGCCAGGCACTGTGGCTGGGTTTGATCAACCCAACAATAACTGGAGGTCCATCTGTTCTTGATGTGTTCAGCCTTGTTTGGACTGACCCTATAGTACCCCTGAGCAATATGCCTCCAGGGTGGTAGTATGCTCCAGTACAGAAGTACAGCCGAGCGTGTCCTTTGTGACCTCTCCAAACTCCTGAAGAAGGGTCCTCACATCCTCCTGCTGGGCGTCAGTGAGCCCTGGAGAGATTATTTCAAGGTTATTCAAGACCTCTGAGTTTGTATTAAGCAAGGAAGGGATGGTGACTATTACTACAGCTGCAAGAGCAGCGTGGGTAGGAGGATTGTCCTACACAGTTCCAGTCTGGTACAGTTTCAGCAGGTTTATATGGAGCGACTTCACTCAACATTGCCCACAGTCCACCAGGTAGTTGAGTTGTCCTCTTTTTGCAAGTATCTTATTAGGGCCTGTGAACTGCGACTTTAGAGGTCTGGTTGCTCCTGTCCTAAGCACCAGCACCTCATCTACCACAGCAAGGGTTCCCATCCTGGTAGACTTATCAAACTTTATCTTAACCCTCTCTTGGGTTGCTGCTTTGGTACCTTGGGCAATGGCTCAGGCAGCCTGGAGACAGTTCTGGATCTCTGGAAATTCCTTAACCCAGTAAGAATTCCAAGAGTCGGCCCAGGCCCATAGAGGATGTCGATAGGTCCATGGGTGGAGTGGGTGTATAGCAGGTTGAATGGGTTGTAGCCTGTAGTTTCAGACTGGCTATGTCAGATGGTGAAGAAAGTGTATGGCAAATTCTCTTCCCAATCTCCCCTGCTCTTGTGTTGAAGCTTAACCAGGGTGGAGCCCAGGGTTTGGTGAAAACATTCCACGATCCTTTGGCTTTCTGGCCTGTAAGGTGTTGAATGTAAGTGCTTGATCCCATGAGCCAGCATGCATTTCCTGAACTCATTTGACATAAAGTGTCACCCCTGATCACTCTGGATAGTGGTGGGGAAACATAACCTGCAAAAGAACCCAATAGGAGCTTTGATGGCAATCTGGGAGGTTTGGCTCATGAAAGGGATTGCCTCTGCATATTGTGTGAATCAGTCTATAATTGTCAGGCAGTGTGAATCTCTGGCTTTGAAGTGATTACGCCATTGGGGAGTGCAGAAATCTACTACCATGTCCTTAAAAGGAACACCTGCCAAAGGAATGTTCTTCAGGGGAGCCCGAGGGATTTTCTCATTGGCCTTGCTCACTGTTTGGCAGGTAGGGCAAGTAGCTTACACAGCCCTGCACAGTAAAAGTTGTCAGCAAGGGTGGAGGTGGTGCGGCCTACCCCAAAATGACCACTGAGGCTGTTGTGGGCAAGGCGCATGACTTGCATCCTTAGGTTGGCGGGAAATACCAGTTGCTTCTGGAGAGCTTTAGCAGGGGCAGCTCAGTCTCAAGAGATTCAGAAAAGGACATTATCCTTTATCTTGTATTGGCCTTGGGAGAAGTCCCCATGAGGATCTGGGTCTGTAGAAGCCATTCTGATTGCTCCTGCAGGTCCAGATCTTTGTGATGTGAAGCTATGAGCTGATCACGACTGAGTCCTGGGTGAAAGGCATCTGCTCCAGTAATCAGGCATGAAGGTTGGAGGGGATCCTCCGGCATTGTAAACCAACCCACTTCACCTAAAAATATTTCAGGGTTGGAGGTGAGTTGCGGGGCTGAATCCTCCGGAAGGGAGGCTGGGGTTACGATCATGCACTAAAGAGGTACACAAACGGTCTGCATCTGCAAGTAGTCTTGCCCAAGCAATAAAACATGTCCGGTGGTGAGGATATCCATGACACCGAACCGGTGGGTGTGAGGCTGGGAGGAGTTGCTTTGGCAAACATCAAGGCAAACTGTAGGCAAGTCCAAGGAGTGAGCACTGAACCGACAGATGGTCATCCGTTCATCTTCCTTAATGTCCACTTTGGGAGGTACTTCTGTTCCTACGATGAGGTTCACTTTGGCGCCAGTGTCCACAGGCAGGCCCTCGGCTGTTTACTGGTGCCACCTGGATGTTGGGGAGCTCTAGCAAATCAGGGGAGTCAGAAGGCTACATGTTAGTTTGCACTGGTTTAGGGGCCATGTATTTCAGGCAGCCATGGAATCTAGCCGATGTATGACCCAGGGTCTTGCAATTCAAGCAAATCTTCTTGCTGTAGTCCCTCCAGGGTCCCTTCGGGCCCAGTCGGGGCTAAGAGGTGGCTGTCCCATGCTTGGAAGCCTTCGGGATGGCACCCTTGTCAGTGCAGGTATCAGCCTTATGCCCAGGCTTCTTGCAGTTGTGGCACACCACTGACTTAGGGGTGTGGCCATTCTTGGGTTGTGCGGTTGCAGAGGTAAATCTGGGAGGCATGACCTTCTGGTGGAGGGAGTTCTGGTGGGCATGATGTGTTTCTCAATTGTCTGCCAACCTAGCGCACTTAGCCAGCATCGACGGGTTTCTCTCGTGTAGATAGCAGCCGAGGCTGCTAGGGGTGTAGTAAAAGAAGTAGTCTATCTTGAATCATTCCACAACATTGGTGAAATCCCGAGCCAGGAGAGATAAAATTCAGTGGTTGAAATTTTTTCCTTGAAGTAAACCCAATCTGTTCAGGAACTGTCCAGCATCCTTAGGGAGGTGCCCCCAATTCTGGCACCACCTCTCATGGGTGATCTCATAGGGCTGAGTGATGGCACTCCTCACGAGGTCCAGGTTCCCCTGATCTTCTACAGAAATGGAGCAAAGAGCAATATGGCCCTTTCTTGTTATATGTTTATTGAGCACTAATACAATTTCAGTCTCAGAGTGGGAAAATTTTGGAATACCCATGAAATGTGATCAAGCCACCTTTTGGGTCTTCATCGGTCTATGGCTGGGTGAGGCTGTGTATCCCCTGCAGCGTAGTGGGCGTTAGTGGGAGGGGGAATATTTGCTGCAGCTGAGCTAGTTCAAGTTCATGTTGCTGGATGGCTTCCCTTTCTTTCGGTCTCGCTGGGCCACTTTGTGTTGGGTGGCCTGAACCTTTTCTACTTGGGTATCGACCCAATTTGTAACTTGCCCTCCTCATAGATTTTTCTCCACGTCCAAGGCTTGGAAGTGTCGGATGTCCTCAGCGAGTTCAGCCATAGTGGCAAGGAACAGAAGCGTGTGGAGATGCCTATAGGTGCAGGGAGTAGCATGCTTCTCAAGACATCTATGCAAGGACCAAGAGTGTCACATAAGTGACGGCACTCCGTAGGTAAGAAAAGGTTACCTCAACTGGTACTCACACCAATGAACACAAGCTGGGAAGTATCACAAAAGTGGCACTCAAGGAGGTAAGCGAGGGTTACCTCAGACTGATATTCACACCAGTAAAGCATGAAGCTTAACTTGGAGTCAGCGGTAGCGATACAGGAGAACTGGCACTCAGCCACAATTTCGAATCTGCAGGGTTGTCAAGGGAGTGACCTGGCACTGTTTGCCAGACATGTAACAGGTGTGTGTCAGCAATGGTGACACACAGAAGTGAACTGGCCCTCGACCAAACACTTAGTAGTAGGGGTGTCAGCGATGGTGACACACAGAAGTGAACTGGCCCTCGACCAAACACTTAGTAGTAGGGGTGTCAGCGATGGTGACACAAGAGTTAACTGCACTCGGCCAAACACTAAACAGAAGTGGGTCAGTGATAGTGACCTACAAAAGCGACCTGGCCCTCAGCCAAACACTTAATTGTAAGGGTGTCAGTGATGGTGACACGAGAGTGTACTGGCACTCGGTCAAACACTAAACAGCAAGGGTTTCGGCGATGGTGACATGGAATTGAACTGGCACTCGGCCAAACACTAAACAGCACGGGTGCCAGTGATGGTGACATGGAAGTGAACTGGCCCTCGGCCAAATACTAAACAGCAGGGGTGCCAGCGATCGTAAAACGCAAGTGAACTGGCACTTGGCCAAGCTCTAAGCAGCAGGGGTGTCAGCATTGGTGACACAGAAGTGAACTCACACTCAGCCAAACACTAAAAGCAAGGGTGTCAGTGATGGTGATATGGAAGTGAACTTGTACTGCTTGCCACTCACTTCAGCAATAGCAAAGGAGTGCAAGCAAATTACGTCCAAGGACAGAGGCACTCTGATCAATCCAAACAATTGTGGTGGAAATCACAATACAGACCAAAAGGTGAAAAGGTGAACAACTGCCTTGCTGTTGTAAAATGGGTTTGTACTTAGGATGATATATATTCGTGTTGGTAACATAGAGGTTGTACTACTCATGCATGAGTAGTGAGATCTCAAGATATTTCCACTAGTACGTCACAAAAGAATATTTCACAAAGTGTGGCTAATTCCCAAAGTAAATCCTAACTGAGTCTACAAATGTCAAAATCTCGGATTGTCCTCAGAAAGTTAATGACAGACAGCAGTTAGCAAACGTGAGAGTGAATTCCTAAGGAGGGCGTGTGTAAATCCTTTAATGAAAGGTCAAGGGCAGTTCATTAAGATTACAGCTAAGTCAGAGCAGATGACACGAAAGAGCTAGAATTCTTGGCAGAGAATTAATAGTCAATGTTTCAAATACTTGAAGGGAACATGGATGGCCAGAAAAGAATAAACAAAAACTACATTAATATGATTGTTACATGACAGAACAGTTACCAAAGTTTAACATTACTGTAAAAGGCTTTACTTTAATTCATCAGGAAGGAAAGTAAGGAAGGACTTGTTCAATGGAAAAATTTAAAAATTCAAAATGATGTACTTATTACTCAAACACTTTCGCTAGGCAGTCGAACGTGATGAGAAGTTGCCAAAGGTGGCTGCATGGAGTTGTGAAGGATATCGTGATTGCAACAGGGAGCTACACATTTGCCCAGAGTGAATACTACCCTATTATGAAACACTAAGATTTGCACTCATTAAACACGAAGAAGAATGGTCTTCAAAAGGACACATAATAATAACAGTTATGTTAGCAGCGTATGGCAACTAAAGTACTGGCATACTGCGGGGAGAACTTACTACAGCTGGCATGTATGAGCTAAGGTAAGTGTGCACTGCACTGAATACCACTGAGCAGCAGAACCATAAAGAAAATAAAGGTAAAAACAATGCAGAAAATTCATTATAGCCAGCTCAAGCTAATTTGCTAGTGACTGAATGAATTGTCTTAAGGTATTGCTACGTTAATTTAGCAATTGCTATTTAATTAACTTGCTAATTAGTTTGTAAATCCTGGCAAGGTCGCCACTGTTATATGCTACCAATCTTGAGAGGTCACACTTCCATAAAACAATAATCTCAAAAGGGGCAACAATGTTTACAGCTTAATTAGTCTGACTGTGCAGATTGGCAGTATAAACAGAAAAGGAAAAGGGAACCCTACTTGAGTAGTCTTAGAATGTTTCAGAGATAAGCACTATATACTCAGATAAATCAATTAAGCACTATAATTCTCAATAGGGGTATCTGAAGAGTGAATTTTACAAGGAGCACTATCAGTCTCCATGGCACTTCAAGTTTAGGTTAAATCACAAGGTAAAACAGAACACTGGTGCCAATTAGCAAGTAAACAATACTACAACTAAAATTAGTACACTAAGGATTACAAGCTGGAATAGCTTAAAAGGTATCACAATGTACAGTGGTAAAACACTACAGTAAATAAATATCACCTTGCCACTGCAGTTAGGGCACCCCAGGATCTTCCTGGCCGTTAGGCTTGAGGTGGTTCTGCTGGAGTCTGCAAATGCGGGGCACACACGGAGGACCAGCGATGGGGTCTGCAAGATGTACAGTAATGACAAGAACACTATCACACTGAAGAATATGAAAACAGCAATTTATTGAACTTGCTACTTCACAATGGGGATGGGGTGGGAGGGCCGAGAGCATATAACAAGCAAGGAAACACACCATTACAGGGGTCAATACTAAAATGGGCTTTAAAGAATTCTGGGAATTTAATAGTGAGGAGAGAGAGAGAAGGTAGTGATTTTCAAAGCTGACAGGACCACGCCTGAGGGCTCGCTAAGGGTGAAAGGAAAATCAAGGAACTGACTGGGGGGGGACCAGCTGGAAACATTAAGCTGGGTCAGGAAGGTGTGAATTCTTATACTACAATAGCTACTGGTTAATGGGTATTGCTAACCCTTGAAGAGGTTAGTGGGTGCGACTGAAAAGCAGTTTACACCTTGCTCTGAAAGGTTCAGTTCGTTGGAGAATGTGTTTGACAGGTCATTTATCATCTAGGATTAAAGGGAGAACTCTTCCCGATTTTATGTTAATGACTCGAAAGTCAAAATACTCCCACGGGGACTTATGAGCATGAGATACAACTCTAGGGAGGACCTCACACAGATGGGGAAGTACGCCTGTGGTGTGAACAGGGGGGCCGGGGGACTGAACTGTTTACTTAGCTTTTCTTATTTGTGAGTGCAGTTGTAATTAATATGATAGGGACCGAGTAAATGCCATTACTAGACAATCATAACCGATTATATATATATATATATAGATATATTATATATATATTATATATATATATATATATATATATATATATATGATATATATATTATATATATGTGTGTGTGTGTGTGATCTGATTCATATATAGGGTCATAATACATATTAACTTTGCTACAGTAAGAAATAAAAGATAGTACTACCACCATACTATACAAGTAACAGGAACACATAACTTTTTCTTGGGGAGAGGAGCACACCACCACCTCAGTAACTTAAGGCAGGTGCTCGTAAAGTAGTGCCTCAATACCCCAAGGGGTTATCAAAACCGGTTCTTGGTGGTATCGAAAAGGCATCCTGAAAAATTATAAATTAAGGGAGTTTCCTCGACTCAAAACCGTGGTGTGGGTTCAAAATTTATCATCTTTAGGTTTTCCGTTTCCCAGCGCTGTAAACACCTCTCTCAACAATGGTCCCCCACCCAACCCCCTCACCCCGCGCATCAGCTGAGTGTTTAGTGTTGAGGTTTTGGTTGCTTCGAAAAAAAAAGAGGAGCACAAAGCCCATGCAGCTCACAGTCGAAAAAATCGTGGTGAATAAGCGCAAATAGTGTTGTGTAACGTGATGTAATCTGAAAAACGATCCGATATTGAATTTGTTTTTGTTTGTATATTAAGAGCTAAAAGTTGGGAGCAGCAGGCTGATATTGTAGAAGGGGTAACAATTGTAGAAGGGGTATCAGGTTGATTTGGAGTTGAACTTTGGGGTATCGGGCAGAAAACTTTGGGAACCACTGGGTTAAGGAATACCATGACTTATGATGTGTATAACCAAATTTTCAAAAACTAATTAAGACTTATTTCAAATGACACATATAAATGTTAAATGTTGTATTTTAGATAACTTAAGAATATTTCATAAGCGACCCAAAGGCCCAAAACCTTAATGCACTCTGCAATTCCCATTGTCTCTGTAGTCACAGGTATGAGTATTTCAGGATTACACTACGTCAGACTTGGCCGCTTACGCAAGGACACAAGAGGGTCTTTTCAGGTTCGTGGGTGTCTCCTCGCAGAGTGATGCTGCTCTGTTGTACGTCGACAGACCTGAAGAGTGTTCTGATATCACAGGATGTTTATGTGGGACAGAAGATGCATTAGAGAAAATCTGTCACATCATGAAACCGAAGTGTCCTACACCTGAGTGTGACAGTCCAATCAAAATGAAAGGATTTTGCTGCGAAGTTTGTGGTAAGTGCAAAGACTGTTAATGAAGTTCTAAGATACCAATGTAAAATCAACAGATACTGAACATGTAATCTGAACATGAGTAAGACTGTAATCTTCATATTGCTTTAACCATGATTTCACTTGGAAAAAAAATAAAAGGTGAAAGATATACAAACTTGGTGTAACCCTAGCTAATAGTCATCAAAGAAAATTAGCAATGTCAATTTCCTAAACATAAATCATATTTGGAACGTAATAAATTCCAGTTAGTATTTGCAAGATGAGGATAAACTGATGATTCACTGAGTCATTATTTTCTCAAATGGAATTGTACAGAAATGACACAGTTGCAATAAAACACATTCTGTTCAGGATTATCAATTATGAGCAGGGAGGTAATTCATCTTTATCGTTCCGTGTAAACCTATTTTTTGGGGACATAAGGCTGTTTTTATCTCATTTTGAACAGAACATTTGACCTTTTTTGTATTAAACAATAAAAAACAAATGAATGATGAATTCAGAGTGATAGTACCCTGAAGACTCAATGAAACTAAAGTACCTATGCAGAAAAATTAGACCAATATGGTGCCTGGAAGTTTTTAAAGAGGGATAAAAGCGATGTACAATGATATGAGCCAATAAAGGATCCGAAAGGCTTGGAATATATCAGTGCAAAAATACTAACATGAAATATATATGAAATGAGGTTGAATGGAGTGTTGAGAAATGAAGAAAGCTGAGAATAATAAGGTAACATGCACAGAAATGAAGTCGAAGTGGAAAACAATGGAATTTTTTTTAGATATGTGCAAGATGGTTAATGCACGTGTGATATAAGGATAAAGATACAGGAAAAGTATCTTCACATCAAAACAATTAATTCCATTATTGCAAACTGCTGTAAGGGACTGGATATTAGAGATGGAAAAGACGCACATAGTGTATATGCATTGCAAGAATCAGTTAGATATATTTGGTATAGCTAAACATTGCTTAAAGGTCAAAAGGTAGAGGAATGGGAAATCAGGAACTGGCTGCCTTTTGCAAGTGGGTGATAATATAATTGAGGGGTTGATTAGCATGTGTGAAATACACAGTATTTGTGCAGTGCGGATAGGTAGTCTATTTGGGAATGAACTTCACCTACAATCACTATTACTACTTTTCGTAGGGCTCGCTCGAAACATGCGTTCTCGGATGAGGCATAACCTCGAGGAAGGTAAATTTAAAGATCTTTGACATTTAGTTAAGGTGCTATAATCCATTCACTCATCAGGTACAATTAATTAGCTTATTTGACCTTATTTGAAAACTGAAATTTGAATGTTTACTTCAGGAGCTGAAGTTGTCATCACACACAATGGATCCTTACCCTTAAGGGATGTTGAAAATCTTCTGGAAGATCACATAAGGACACCGGTTGCTGAACATCTGACAACTTATATTTCCAAAATGGACGACGATTTCTTCCACGTATATTTTACTCCAGTTAATGACCAAGGCAATTACATAACTGCTTCTCTCGCGTTTAAAACCAAATTTGACATAGGTAAGAGTACCATATCATCTTATGTAGCTTTAACTTTTTGATGAAATTATATATATATATATATATATATATATATATATATATATATATATATATATTATATATATATATATATATATATATATATATATATATATATATATATATATATATATATATATAGGGTATAACACGAGTTTATGCAAATATTTCAAGAAATGAAAGAAAAGATAATTTTCTATAGACATACTATGATACATTTTATTGGTGAGGCGAATTTTCAAAATAAACAGTTTTTCTTGACGCTGCTCTCTCGGCCAATATGGTGAAATGCATTAGACAACTGGATTGCTAGTCTTTTAAATTTGAGTCTCCTCTTGCAGGTTTTTGAAAAATGTAACATTACATTCCCCTCAATTAGCAAATCACCTGTGAACAGACTTCACTGTAATCTAATTTTAATTATTAACTTTGCGTATCAAGAAAGTAGTGTAAATGTCACAGAATTGTTGAATCAGGAGTCAGGACTAGGCCTATGCTGAATGAGTGATAATGACAGTAATCATGATGACGAAGGAATGCAGGTAGGGAGGTTACTGCATTTTGAACAATGTCAGCTTTTCACCTCTTTCGATTACTGCATGAATATACGTACTATCTTTTTCAGGAAAGACTCAAGAAAGCGAATTTTCTGTAATGTTCCCATTCTTTTTCATCTGATAGAGACGAAAGCCTTTTCTTGAGCGTGTTTTTCCCTTCGACTGGTGTATGATGAATACTTTTGATGGAGAACAACAGATTTTTATTATATGTGTTAAATCTTTCATCAGTGTTTAATGAATAGGCCTATCTTTGATGGAGGGGAGATTCCTTTCAGCTTACTTTTCTTTCCTTTATTGGATTCCAGTTCGCACCATTGACGGAGAGGAAAAAGGTTTCAATGATACTCGCATTTTTCCCCTTCGTTCAGTTCCTAAATAATACATTTGATTTGGAAGTATTTTATTCACATTGGCCTAATCGCCAATTTCTTGCTATAAAAAAAATTAATAAAGAATCTGACGCTTGTAACTAAAACACACCCTTGGCGGAAAAGCGAGACTGTTTACAGTAACAAGTGAAATGATCAGCTCCTTCCACCAGGCAGGCCACGTGGCCCCCGCAACCTCCATAGCCATGAGTACTCCGACATTCCGTGCACACCATCTTACTCGGCCATTTAATGATACGGTTATTTTAAAAATTCACCTCACTGACAAAAGAAGACTTGAAATGCATGTTTACAGCACATTTTCTGCTCAGAATGACTTTTTCTTTAATTTTACCAAATATTTGCATAAACTTGTGTTACAACCTGTATATATATATTAATACGAATTTACCTGGGGAACTTCGTAAATCACTAGGATACACTGAAGATCCACGCAACTTACTGGACAACGCGAGATTATCAATCTCTGGTCTTGAGATCTGGCAAAAACATAATAAATTAAATACAGCTGAAGGCCTGCTTCAAAGGGCAGTGATTTAGGTAAACTCTGGGTTTTTTACTTAACTAATTATATATATATATATATATATATATATATATATATATATATATATATTATATATTAGTTAGTATACCCATAGTTTACCTAGTATATATATATATATATATATATATATATATATATATATATATATATATATATATATATATATATATATATAATAAAACTAATATAGGACTGGTTAGCATAACTGGAACAAAGAAAAATAATAGCGGAGTGACATGATGAAGAAGAAATGTGGTATATTCTTGAAGGAAAACCCAAGTTGATGCACAGAATCCACAGCTGACTAACTCCTAATCTGTAATCGAAAACACCTATGATTACCACTTCTCTGGAATGAGGCGTCTGTTTACGGAATTGAGGAGTTGCACAGAGGGTGCCTGGAAATGGACTCGATTCTGATAGTTCCCAATTTAACAATTTACGTTACACTTCACTAAAATGCTGTGCAACTTTGAACAGCACAAATAGAAAGGGCAATACAGGTCTCACTGCAGGTATATTGCACAATGAAAGGAATCAGAAAACAGTAATAGGCTAATAGCGACGTGACTGCCGAAAAACTTTAAGACTTGGCGATTTACTGTGTCAGAGGAGTCGTTTCTTATACTTCAAGGGGGTCTGCGATGGGGGGTGTGGGTTGCAAGTGGAATAGCCCCACAAAAATATACTAGGCCCACAGCCATGTGCTCAAGGTGGGGCAGTTCTAGAGAGCAAAGGGAAAGGACAGGTGTGTCCTAGATATTGTCCAACAAATTCTGGGGTCCAGTCTGCCGATTCAAGGCCTTTTATAAATTCGGGGATTATCAGGTTCTTGCATCCAGATGGCATTAGTGTGCATCTCACCCTGGCATGGCGACCTCATGGCCAAGATGGCAGCAGCCATGAGATCAATCCTGTGTTGCCCTCTCAGCTGCAGCTGGCTTTGCTATTGGCGAGGATTTAGCATTAAGATCAGTTGGAAGTTCACTCGAACAAGGAATGAGGATTAAAGTAGTTCCCCAGAGAGAGAGAGAGAGAGAGAGAGAGAGAGAGAGAGAGAGAGAGAGAGAGAGGATTGGTGGTAGGTACGAATCAGACCTGCCATACTTTAATTAAAATGAGTAGAATGAATTTCTATTAAAATAAAATTACTAAAGGCTGGAGAGTTTTGCTCGAGAACAGAATTTATCCTTAGCGCCTCCCCAACCAAGTTAGCATTCACACCCAAGACCTGCTGAGAATGGTTACTAGGAACCAAACACATTTAAAGATTACCTTATTTCTCTCTCCCTTCCCTTTTGGGTATCTTAGGCTCTAATGTAAATTTCTGCAGACTATTGATTGCAAGAGACAAAATACCAATTTACATTAATCACAGAACTAATACTATGCAGCTGACACAAGAATAAGTTTATGTTTTAAGAAGAAAACAAAGTGATATTATGCAGCATGTAAAGAATATTACATAAAGTAAGATGCTTACTTAATTGATGATAAACTTAGCCTAGTATCAAGAGGTTAATATCGTTATAATTAAAATACTCCATGCATTTAATAAAACAGTAGAAGAAGAAATTATTAAAAGGCGACACGAAGGATGTAATAGAAGAAGAAACCTTGCATTCTCTTCTGGATAGAAGTGCCAAGTTCTCAAGATAAAAGGGAGGCTCTGTGCCATGAGCACGAGTGCCAGGAGAGTTCATCAGCTCTCTCTTAGGCTTACTTGGAGCTTCTATGCCTTTGCCCTCTCTTTCATGGATTTCTCGGATGTCGGTGCATCGACTTCCAATTTTGACATGATGGAACCAAGTTCAAGGAAGTTAGGGGAATGCCTGCTGCGACAGCTGGGACAGAGGGATTCCTTACAAGATCCAGCTTCAGTCTTGGGAGCTCCTTAAGTTCATGTTCCACTTGAAGGATGGCAGAATCCTTACTCAAGGTCTGTCTGCTGTGGACTGGAAGAAGAAGAAGAGGTCATAGTGGGCGTGAGAGTGGCTTGCACGTTAAGGTGACCAACCCAGGCACGGGTTGCAAGTCTGCGCCTTTGGGTGAACTTTTGCTGTAGTCATGGGTATCTTGAGGAGAACCTAATGGACCTGGGTTGTCCTCTCTTACCAGCACTGGTAGCAGATCAAAACTGGGAGGGGAGAGGCGGCCCAGAATGGGATCTTCAGGAAGGAGATTCGAGGCATGTTCTGGCACTTGCACTAATGCAGTTTCAGGCACAGGAATCAGGTTTGGAATTGGCTGAACTGCCAGATTGGGTGGAGCCTGGCACTGCTCTGGGTGCGGAGGTGGCCCAAGCAATGGGTTAAAAACAGGTTTGTGATGCTTAGTCATGCCTAATGAATGATTGGAGAGGTTTGGACCCGTTGATTTTCTTACCATAGAGGGGGAACCGGAAATCATGTCCCAGGAGGTTGTCATAACCTCCAGGAAGGTAGCTTGCTACAGAAAGAGTGCAGATTTTGGACCTATAAGGACTTGTGGCCCTCAATTGAACGGTGGGAAGTATCATCTCGACATGATTGATACTCTCAATCATGATGAGGTTACAGCAATCAGTAAGCACATATGGGACTTTGCCTTCACTTATGAGGGAAACTTGCGTGCTAGTGTTATTAAACACAGTAACCTGGCAGGTGGAGTAGCTACCTCTTGGGGGTACCACAGAAATGTTACCCTTGGCTGGAGGGCCTAAGGTTTCTGGGTTTGTCATTGCCAAGCAATGGCTGGGGTACTAGTTTTGTTAGGGCACTCTACATATTGAGCTGTGGCCATAAACCTTGCAAGTAGTGCAACAGCTTTGGCTAAAATCTTTATGTGGCACTGCCCCTGCGGGGGCGGGGGCAGTGGCAGGCTGATGATTCCTGTTTAGGGGTGTAACAGGTGCCTTCTGCTGTGGTGCAGTGCACATGTGGCACTGTTCTATAGGGTGCCCTACCTTTTTGCAATGTGCACACAGTGGTTTCTTATGGGGGTGTCCATACTTGATTTGTGGTTGAGAGTTTGATAAGGCTGGTGAGGAAGGGCATATTCTCCTTCTGTGGGAACTAAGATGAGGATGATTAGTGTCCCAGGTATCAGCCCAACGACAGCACTTGACCGCCGTCTTAAGAGCTTTATCGTATAGATGGGTGGCCGGGGTTGGTGGGGCATAAAGGAAGAAATACTTAAGCTGGAAGAGTTCAAGGACATCCTCTGTTATAATGGCTTGGAGAGAGTCTAGCCATCGTTTCAATGCTTGATTTTTTTTAAAGATAAATTCAGACCAAGTTAAGCCTGCCTCCTTGGGCATGTCTCTCCACCATTTTCTCCACCAGTCAGGAGTTATTTCAAAGCCTTTATGATTGTTTGGCAGACAAGGATGAGATCTCCTTGCTCCTCGGGGGTAAGGGTGTTTGCCCAAGATCAGAGACACTTCTTCAGGAGAGGGCATGTATGTCTTCAGGACCTTCTCAATATGGTCAAGCCAGGCTTCAGGCTCGGCCTCATCCCATCTTCTTATGAGGGAGCCTACACCGCTGAGGGTCACATGTGGAGTGGGAGTGGCTGTGTTGTGCCCTCCTTGGACTGCCATTGCAAGCTGATGTGCCCTTTCTTTCTCCATCTCTGTTCTTTCTGCTTCTTTTTCAGCTCTTTCTGCTTCCTCTCTCTTCTTCTAGGCTATTCTTTCCTTCTCCTTTGCTCTTTCGGCTTCTTCCCTTTTCTCTTGGACTCTTCTTTCTTTTTCCTTCTATGCTCTTTCTGCTTTGTCCCTCTCCTTCTGGACTGGTCTCTCTTTCTCTTTTTCAGTTCTTACCTCCTTTTTGCCTCTCTTTCTGCTTTGACAGAATCTACTCTCTCTTGGACCCACTCCCGTAGGGCTTGTCCTTTTAGCCCCAGTTACTTGCCAATGGCCATGTTGTCAGTCTACTGGCATATGCTACCCATTTTGAGAAGATGCTTGTTTAGGCATTATCCCCTTGGATATAATGGTAAAGACTTAGGGCACAAGGAAGTGGTCAGTGTTGCAATATAGGCAAGTATGAACTGCAACCTGCAGGTGAGTAGTACTGGCACTCAAGTCTAATTGTGACCTGAGTGACCTAATTGGTCAAAAAGGAACGACTGTGATGGTTCCTTGGAACTTAGGATTGTGCTAAGTGAATCAGGGTGTCTGAAACGACTCAGGGTCTCGGAAGACAGGGTGTCTGAAAAGACTCAAACTGCTTGTACTAAGCGAATCAGAGGTGTTCGAAGGAACGGATTCAATAAGTCTGGAATAAGACTAAAGGTCCATAATGTCTGAATAAGAATCAAAGTTCGATATGTCTAAAGAAGACTCAAAGTTCGGGATGACTGAATTTAATGTCTGAATAAGACTCAAGGTTAGTGTTAAACAAATTGGGGAGGATGGGATCTCGTAAGACTCCAGGGTGTTCTCAATGAAAGGATTCAGGAAGTCACATGACTTCAGATGGTCTGCATTGACTGGAGATAAGTAGTCCCATAAGGACTTAGATAGTTTGAAATGAACAAAAAAGAAGTTTTGGATGGACTTGAGGTTCAAAAGGACAGCTAAAACTTCTCTAAATGGATGGAGAATGTTCAAAAGAACAGATATATAACGTCTCTAAATGGACTTGGGAATGTATGGTATAACGTCTCTAAAATGGACTAGGATTTAGCACAATGTTTTAAAGCAAGCCTAAAATAATATTAGATCTGCTGAGAATCGTCGAAGCTGCTTGATGTGGTTAAAATAACAAGGCTGACGTAGTATTTAACATTGCTTAGAAAGTGATACAGGAGTTTCAGGGAATTGAATATAAAATAAATAATGGAACTTCTAGAATCTTGACCGTGTATTGTAACCCAGGATTGGGAGTAGAGGGATAGCAGAAGTCTTTGGTGGAGTGTTAATTTGGCAGAGGCTCGCTCAGAGGTAATGGTAAAAGCTTATGTAAGGTTTGATATGATTTCCACATATAACGGTTAAAGCATTTTGCTCGTGCAAAGGGACTACTTAAAGTTAACATGCATATGCTGCCTAGAAAAATGTTTCATGTGCTAAAAAAAAAAAAATAATATATATATATATATTTATTGTTATGTTATGGGACCTGATATTGGCACGTGAATGAATTTTACACATGTTCACTGAATCTCATGCGACTGCTTGAACAACATTTTATGGAGGGATTAATTTTGGGAAACGACCTGGTAGTTCTGGGAAGATTTCATTTGCTTGGAAATGAATGAACTGAAAATAATTTGAACGAAAATAGGATTTACCAGGTTCGCTGCCTTGGAGAAGAATTTAAACAAATGCAAATATTAAATACAATTATTGGCTCACATGACCTGAACAAAGTTTTTCACCTTTATGAGATTTACTCAACAAACAGAATAATATATTCGACTAACGAATTCCTAACCTCTACAAGAGAGAATAACACTAGGAGATGAAAATTCCTTGGTTTTATGGTCGCCGAATTGCACCTCTAAGAATTCAGGACCTTCAAATTTTGTCTAACACGTGGATGAAGGAATAAGGGCACTAATCCTTTTATTAATACTTCTGAGGCATGGTGGCCTCGTGGCCAAGATGGCGGCGCCCATGAAATGATCTTTTGTCGCCCTCCCAGCTGGCTTTGCTTCGGGCAAGGATTTAGTATTTTTTCCCGGTCCGTGCCTGAAATTACGGTCTGTCAGCATTCACTCGAACAAGGAAAGAGGATTTAAGTAGTTTTCCGAGAGAGAGAGAGAGAGAGAGAGAGAGAGAATACAGGTTGTCACATGCGCGGGTCCGGTGCATTTCTATGAAACCGACCATAATCTGTCACGTCACCCGGTCGAAGTGACAATTTACTGATGTAAACAGGGATAATTGCCTTTGTTACACTTTGAAATGTGATTTAATAAATATCCTTCCATAGATTTAAGCATTAAAAGCGATTTTGGACGTAGTGCATGTGAATATCGATATTGGAGAAATCGAATAGGCTAAATTTTGCACAAATAAGGGTTGTTGTCGTGAGGAACTTTTAGACTGACACAGGATCCTGGAGACTGATGCCATGGGTTTTTTTTTCCCTGTATGCATTTGGGACCTCGTCAATGGTTTTAAAGTTTATTTCCTTTTGTAATTGTAAGTTGTCATTTGGAGTAAGTCCACCTTTTCAGTTCACGTATTTTCTTAAATCTAAATAGTTTAATTTTGTGATAAAATTGAGGTTCACACAAAAAACCCTTATTATGCAACATTTTGCCTATTCGATTTCTCCAATATCGATATTCACATGAACTACAGTATCTCATATGCCCAGAATCATATTCACCACTGATATTTATTAAATCACATTTCAAAATATAACAAGGCAATTATCCCTATGTTTACATCAGTGAATTGTCGCTCCGACCGGTTTGGGAGACGTCACAAAATTACATACCCAAATGAGTCCCAAACTCGTCGCTAGAGTGGAACTACCTTGTCATTACTATATCGTGGAGAGAGGAGAGAGATGGGGGTTGTGCGGGGGGGGGGGGGGGGGGGTGGGGGGGGGGGGGGGGGGGGTGTGTTGTTGGGGGGGGGAGAATCAGACCTGACATATTTTAATTATAAATAGTAGAATGAACTTTTATTAAACAGGCTGGAGTTTTGCTCGAGAGAAAGATTAATCCTTAAAATACACACATATTTATATTACATGTATAGATACATATATTGCGTGTGTTTTTTTTTAAACCTTCTATGCTGTAAATAAATCATTACTGTTCAACGCTTAACTAACATTGTCACATGCTTTATTTCATGACTGCCATTTATGTTGGAAGAGTTCAGCGCTGCAGGGCAACATACAACCTTGCTGGCTTTCTCAGGAAATCAAATTCCAGAAGGCAGGAAAGGACCATCGGCTCATAGTGTTGCCGCAGCTTTCATCACTCTCTCAGTCTGCTTAGCTATTGGCATCGCTGTTTATTACCTCAGGAAAAGAAGGTAGGTCTTAGAACTCACGTTTCTTTCTCTCTGTCCCCAGAGAATTTTTACCTTTCAGTTGTACATTAAGTTGCTTGGGATGCTAACTCCATTCCCATGTCTCCCCTGGCTGCTATCCACCGTAGTCAACTATTAGGTACAAATTTCACTCCTTTGGTCAGAGGCATAATGGATATTTCAGGAAAGCTGACTAAATTGTTTCCAAATGGATGGAAGATGCATATGTTAACTGTCAGCAAGCAATACAGTATATACCTACTACTACAGACATAAGGGAAGTTGGAGTAAAACATGTACATGGTGTGATAATGAAAATTTTTTGAAGGGCTGTGCAGAACAGTACAGACAAAAGTAGCTAAAATATTATACAACATTATATATACTGTAAACAACAAGTAAGGAAGAGAGAAAACGATGGGATTTAGAGATGCCGTACCTAGGAGGGGGTTTAAGGAAAAGCTCTACAGGAGGAAAGTAAATGCAGAGTAAGGTTGGTGACCAAATGAATCTTAGAATAAAGAATGCATTCATTTACCGTCGTAATATCTCACACATGCAAGGTAGGGCTGTATACACATGGTCTGGACTACTTATTTATAGTCAGAAAAATTTGGAGTGTAGTTGCCATGAAGCTTGTTTTAAAATTTTCAGCAAGTTCTACGCTTACTTATTTCCTCTTTTTACCATAATCCAAATATCGACAGTTCTATATATGAATGTCTTTTGGAAATTATTAGAAATGGCTCAGTCATGGATTTAAAAGCTTCATTCGTTATTTGAGGAGACTGTAATGCAAAGCACAGCGAGTATCTAAATTTAAATTCAACAGATCAACATGTCCGGTCTGCTCTTGAGTTCTCTGTAGCCTCCGATTTTGTTCATCTAATTCAGGAACCCACACATATTTCTGGCAATACATTAGACCTCATATTCACACATGTTCCAGCTATTGGCCAGTCCAAGGTCTGTGGATATATACATACTTCTGATATTTGAACCTTTAAGAAACACGTATCTGTCAATCAGTATAATGCCACCAGGTACTTAACATTTCAGATGCTATATTAGATCCTGGTCCCAAGAAGGAGTTGAATGAAATGCTGATGTTATTTTAATAAGGTATGTTCTTAGAAAGGTCATCAAATTTAGGACAAATGGCCAGCCATGATTTGATTATACATATACATGCGCCTACCATGACAAACAGACCAAATTCAACGCATGGAGGCAAAACTGTTCAAATGAAAATTACACCATTTTTGTCGAGTTCCGCCATACTGTGAATAGAACTTAACATACAGTCGAGAGAAATTACAATAATTCCTGGAAGAGGACACTAAAAGGAATTTCTCAGCCTCATCTGTGGTGAAACAAATGGGCATCATCTATCTTTGCGTCAGGCTCGCCTTCCATTCCACCCACTACTAACAGATGATGGTAGATTGGTTACTGACCCTATGGAAAAGGCTGAACTGCTTCGTCGAGCTTTCGAAGCTAAGAAATAAGCTGAGGATGTCCCTTCCCCTGATACTTGTCATCCTGAACCTATTGTTAAAAATTTTGCATTTTGCTTCATGGATGTTAAGAAAATTCTGGATTAGCAGGGGTGGAGAAGATCCTGATGGTTTTTTAAAAAGTTTCTAATGTATTGTCTCCCCTGATTATTAAGACTCTACTGACTTTTATGTCGACGTAGTATCTTTGTGAATGAGCACAAGCTTAGTAATATAGTGCCTGTTCCAAAGAGTGGCATATCTGCAGACTGCAGTAACTACAGGCCAATCTCTTTCTCCCTGAACACTCCAAAGTTGCAGAAAAATTTTAAGCCACTATTTAAGTATGTGGAATCTACAGGATTGTTAGTTGATAGTCAAAATGTACATAGGAAGCAGTTAGGTACCTGCAATGCTCTTTTAGACTTGACAAGCCATTTGGAAGATATGCTTGATAAAAACTTTGAGTGCAGGTTAATTCAAATATATTTTAGTTCTGCTTTTGATTTAGTAAATCACAAGGCACTTATTTATAAACCTCAGAATCAGTGGGTGTTTATGTTTTAGGATTACTCCAAGATATCCATACAGGTCGGCAGCATCGAGTTGCTGTCGGTGGGATCTTTAGTGAACCAATACTTATTGTGTCTGGATTTTCACAGGGTAGTGATCTTGGTCCATTGTTACTTTTAGTGTAAACAAGTGATAAGGTTGTTGGCCTGGGAAACAAGCTTGTTCAGTATGTCAATGATGCAACACTTGTGGGTGTAGTAAATTCTCCACTTTAGAGAAATGAAGCTGCCATCAGCCTCAATCCGGGCATGGTCACGATCAGGGATTGGTGTAGTCGGAGGGACATAAGGCTGAACTCCAGTAAAACGAGAACACTACTGATTGGCAGATCTCATACAGACTTTCCACCCCATCCTCCCCTTCAAGTGGATGGAACTTTGCTGAAGGTCTGAAGCTTTAACTATTCTAAGCGTAACTTTTGACTCAAATCTGACTTTTGAGAAACATCTAATGAAAAGTGTCAGCAAATGCTGCACGAAAGTTAGGTAGTGTTCATAAGAACTCATATATTTATAACAGTGATAAAACCAATGCAAGCTCTTTTAGTTAATTTGTTCTTCCTTTACCAGAATACTGTTCTCTGCTGTGGATGTCTGGTTCTGCCAGAAATTTATCTTTTCTAGATAGTCTATTGTTTGTCACTTTTTCATAAGTTGTATTTCAACAGATCTTTCACGCAATTGATCCCTGATCACCTGTTTCCACTGAAAGCAACCAGATTCACTGATAAACAGCGCCATTATACAGCAAATGTGCCTCGCTGTCGAACTTCTCAGTTCCAGGGGTCTTTGTTCCTCACACTGTTGGACTGTGGAACAGCCTCTCTGAGGATGTCGTGCAATTGGAACTTCAAAAGTTCAAGCGAAGATGCAGTGCATTACCACCCTTATACTATTCTCCTTGCATTTTAATACATTTTTACCTATTTATTAATTCATTTATTCTTTTTTAATGAGTGAGATTTCTTTTTGGATTTCCCTTTACCTCCTCTTACTTCTTCCTAATGAACACCACATTCTTTGGAAGCTTGATTTTCAAGTCGATGGCCTGTGTGGGCTTGATGCATATGAATAAGGGTTCATCTTGTGAATAATGATAATAACAAAATGGAGAGAGGTTGTCAAAAGACAACAAAATCGTGATAGAGCAAATATTTTGAAATTTGTTAAATGTGCAGGCTAGAACAGTAGTAGATTAAACCAATACAGGAGTGGCTGGGGTTACTTAAAATTGACAAATGCTTGTGGAAGTCATGGAAGATCTCAGGAAAATACTGAAATGAAAAATCTCAATAGTGGGAAGGCACCATGAGGTCATGGAATTACATAACTAGTATGATTCTATAGCATTGTAGCGAAAATGTGTTACAAGGGTCTAATTGACACTTACTAATAAAAGGAAAGAAAAACATCATCTGGTAACATAACCTACCTCAACCGTCCTCCACTAAATCAAGTTATTAGATCTAGGCTAAAACAAACTCTGGGATACAAAAAATAGTCTTTATTTCCCCCCAAAAAAACTAACGTGAAAAAAAGGAAATGAACTGGAAAACCCAAAAACATTAAATACAATCACTCCCAATAATGATCATCTCAAATAAAATGTCACACACTACTTCTTTATAAAAACTCATCAGTTCAACCACTATTTCTATTTTCCCAAAAAACTAGGAGATAAAAGTGTCAGTCAGAGAATTCATTTTATGTGGTGACATTGGAATCTATCTGTGAAAAGAAACCACAATTATCAGAAATAGAATATAAATGGGTACGCACACAATAAAAATAGGGAAACAGAATTATGATATGGGAAAAAGAAAATAATTTTCCACTGCACTTCAGCTTTTCTCAGGACATCTGTAAAATGTTCAATTGTTTAACAAGGTCTCTTTATCACTATTACCTTTCTGGATGGATCTTCTGCACTTTTCCTCTAGACCTCTTTCACTTAACATGTGAACAGTTTCTTCCTAGAATCATTGCTTTTCGCCTGCAGTCTCATTATATTACATTCTAATGAACCCTGGTGTTCGTACATATGAATGCATTAAATTGTTCCAGAAGATTCCATGAGCACGTCCTGTTTGGCGCACAAACAGACACACATGGCACATTTTTCTGGCATCACGATCACAAGGCTCTTGACCAGCAACCAAGTTAACTTGCACATTCATGCTCTCACCTGTGAGGCCTGTAAAGACCTTCTTTACCCATTAATCATGATCATGTATCTCATCTAGCAAAGCAGCAAGAATCACATGTATATATTTGTATGTAGAATTTCCTGGCTTTTTCGCCAATATATAATTCATCAATGTATGTCCATTATGTCTTTTGCTATTGTTATTTTATTAGCCGCTAAGAAACACAAATTTTCCTCTGTCAGTGTGTGGGTTGCGAGACTCGGGTATCAGGCACCCCGTTTCCATCTGCACACTGCTATGTATACTGCGTGGCCAGATAAAAAAATCACTTAGTACCCAGTTCTGTCTCATTCCAACCTCAACACTGGTGACCCGAGGAGTGAAGGTAAACAACGGTTTTGTCTTTGTCTTTAATGGACTCACTACAGCTGCACTTACCTTCAGAAACCTTTAACGGAACCATACGGCGACAAAGTTTAGGCTTCTGGAAGCTCCTTTATCAGAAAACCACCCACGCCACTAACAGACTAATCACGGCATACCTACCCATGTACGTTCTGGCGTGTTTGAATGGTTTTGCCTGGCCATTGATGATTCACATCGACTATATTCAAAAAGTCATTAATGGAACCACACTGCATATAGTTTTGACTTCTGACAAACCCCAAACACCATTAACGGACTAAATACAGCGCTTAATTCACGTTTTAGTGCGAGAATCAAATTGCCAGACACTGAACTCGAAAGTCAATCAGAGGACTCACAGATCCTCTGCATCCCCCTCTGGCCTTTAAAAACCACGATATCTCAGGCAATAAAGTTGCCACCATTTTCACTACAAAATACCGCGTTAGGGTTCCTGCGGGCCGACATTCACTTCCATGTACCCAAGCTCCTTGGCTAGACGCACAGGCGGAAAAAATCAACTATGAACACCTCTGCAAAAAGCTCATCAAAATATACTCCATGCCCTTCCCAGAGAGAGCCCAATGTGCCTTGGACCTGATGAACCAGCCCCTGGGGGATGATCAGCCTATCATGAGAAATATTCTTGTGGTGCCTTCCTCAGGAAGTGAGGGCACATATTATGGAGGCAGACACACTTCCAATGGAGAAATTGGTGACCATCGTGCATAAACTCCACAAGGCCACCAAGGTATCCAAGCACGTCGCAGCACCCGCAGCCTGATAAAAGAGAAGGTCGAAGAGAGGGATACACATGTAATATACAGAAAAAAGGCGCCACCGCAGCAGCAGTGGATGTGGACGAATTCAACCTGGTGTTATTTCCATCGAAGATTCAGAAAGAATGCCAGAAACTGCAGAGCTCCCGGTGCATTTCCAAAAAACTTAAGAGTGTGGCCACTCATAACAACAGGAGCCGCAAACAAGGAATCCCAACCAGTGGGATTCTTCATCCACAACGCGATCATGGGGCGCTGAATGCTGGTAGACATGGGAGCCATGCAGTCTGTCTTTCCTCTATTGAGGGAGGACCACAACTTCCCACCCAACACCGCAACCACACTAGTAGCCACAAACAGATGCCCCATCCACTGCTATGGAACCCAGACCCGCAGAATATCCATTCTGGGTCATAAGCATGAGTGACTCTTCGTCATTGTGGATGGCAGGTTCACCCTATTGGGCGCCGATTTTCTCGCACAACATGGTCTGCTGGTGGATATTGGCTGTAAACGTCTTCTAGACACAAGAACCTGCCGCTCCCTCCCGCTCGCCACTGGCCCGCGAATGTTTGCTGTATGTGCTGTTACGTCATCCAAATACAGAGCTCTCTTGCACAAATTCCCATATGTCTTTAAGCTGGAACTACACCAGGTGCCGGGAACACATGGCAAGCACAGCATCTATCATCACATCACCACCACGGGCCCGCCGGCTCATGCCAAATTTCGCTACCTGCCACCCAAGAAGCTCCAGGATACTAAACAAGCATTTGCAGAAATGGAGAGGATGGGTATTTACAAAAAGACATCAAGCCCATGGGCATCCACCACTCCACATGGTAAAGAAGCCAGACAGTTCCTGGAGGACATGTGGGGACTACTGTTGGTTAACCTGGTAACAACGCCTGACCACTATCCCCTGCCAAACATGCAGGACCTGACAGGAGCCCTACACAGCACCAAAATATTTACTAAAATGGATCTACTTGAATCTTATTTTCAAGTGCCAGTACAGCCCGACGACATCCCGAACATACACCTCCTTCTACCCCACCTCTGACCTCAGGAATGCCTGGGCCACATTCCGATGCCTGATGGACAGCATCCTGGGGGACCTACCTTTCTGCATCTGCAGATCTCCAGAAGAGTAGCTGGGACATGTCCAAGCCGTGCTGAAATGCCTTAGGAGAATGGATTGATTGTCAGATTCGACAAGTGTTCACTCCATGTAGAGAATGTGTTCCTGGGACATGAAGTCTCCCCGACCGGCGTCCACCCTATGCCCTCCAAGGTAGATGCAGTAAACAACTTCACTACACCGGAGACGATCAAGTCCCTGCAGGAGTTCCTTGGTATGGTCAACTACTACCGACAATTCATGCATGACATCACCCGTATCATGTATCCCCTGACCAAGGTGCTGAAGGGGAAGCTGAAAACACTGACGTGGTAAACGCCGCAGATGAAGACAGCCCTCGCTAGAGCCCCCACCTTAGCCTATCAGGACCCCACCACCCCCCTGAGACTTACCACCGATGCCAGCAATGTCGCCTGTGGAGCTGTACTGGAGCAGATAGTAGAAGGGTTCCCCCGCCCACTTGCATTCTTCAACCGCAAATTGAAGCCGTCAGAGACCGGCCACACTGCATTCAACCAGGAACTGCTGGTAATCTATCGGACCATGCGACACTTCAAGTACCTCCTAGACGGCAGCCCTTTCACCGTCCTGACAGACCACAAGCCTTTGGTACATGTTTTCACGAAGGCGGGAGATGCGTGGTCGGTAAGCCAGCAGTGGCACTTGGCTGCTATATACAAATTTGGGTGCACCATCAGATATATCCCCGGAAAGAACCTGGTAGCTGACACCCTATCAAGGATTGAAATAAATTCAGTCCACCTGGGTTGACTACAAGGACCTGGTGAAGGAACAAGCCGCAGACCCTAGAATGCCAGCTTACTGCACGGCACTCACTGCATGATGTGGGAAAATGTGCCAATAGGAAGGAAGCAGGTATTCGACATCATCCACGGCCTCTCCCACCCATCAGGACATACAACAACATGCCTCATGACCAAAAAGTTCATGTGGCACTGGATAAAAAAGGATGTGCGGAGATGGGCAAAGAACTGCATACCATGCCAAACAAGCAAGATCACCCGGCACCCAGAATCAGGCAACAGAGACTTCCCTCAACTACGAAGACAGTTTGGGCACATTCATGTGGACGTCATAGGACCTCTGCCTCAATCGGGGGCCGCCAGATACCTCCTAACAGTCATAGACCAATCTAAGAGATAGCAGGAAGCAACCCCAATTCCTGTCAGAATTCCCTGTCTCTCTGGCACGCCTGATGGGGACAACACTACACAGCACGACGGCATACAACCCAGCAGCCAATGGAATGGTGGAAAGAGCCCACTGTTTTCATTAAAAGCGACACTGATGGTATGGCGTACCGATGAAAACTGGAAAGGCACAGCTACCTGGGTCCTGCTAGGTCTTGAACAGCACCAAAAGCGAACAGTGAAGAATCTCCTGTAGAAAAAGTCTATGGAGAAGCACTGGCAGTACCAAGGGAATTCTTCCCTACAGAACCAGACGACTGAGATATACTCCTTGGAAGACTAGGGGAAATAGTGAAGGAGTTTGCACCTTGCCGGAAGACTTTCATGGACAGGACACATAACTAAAGCCCAGAAGGCCTGGGAACCTGCACACACATCTTCCTGCAGGACGATGCCCGCCGCCCACCCCTGTCCAGACTATACAGAGGCCCATACCGTGTCATCACAAGAAACTCCAAGGCCTACCTCATCGACATCCATGGGCGGGAAAACTGGGCATCTGTCAACAGGTTAAAGCTAGCCTTCCTGATGGATAATGAAACCCAGGAGGTGACTGGTAGACGTCTGAGAAATCTTCCATAAAACAAGACCTAAAACGAAGAAATCGACATCCCAAGACAAGGTCGAGGTCGTACCAGGGACTGGATGAAGGACGACATCCTGGCAGGCCCGTTGGATGACTCAATAGTTGAGACCGCCCCACAACCACAAATATCAAGAACTCGGGGACGGCTCCTGATACCAACAAGATATCGTGATTAACATTGTACAAATCTTCCAATTATTCATTATCAATTATGCATTATTAATTATTCATTATTAATTATCAATAATTGTCTTGGGGGGAGGGGGGGAGTAATTGTAGAGACCTTCTTTAACCACTAATCACGATCGTGTATCTCACCTAGCAAAGCAGCAAGACTCGCAAGTATATATTTGTATGTAGAATTTCCTGAGCTTTTTGCCGATATATAATTCCTCAATGAATGTCCATTATGTCTTTTGCTACTGATATCTTATTAACTGCTAAGAAACACAAATTCCCCTCTGTCTGTGTGTGGGTTGTGAGACTCGGGGGTTGGGCACTCCATTTCCGTCCGCACACTGCTATGTATATCATGTGCCCAGGTAATAAATCAGTTAGTACTCAGTTCTGTCTCATTCCAACCTCACAGGCCTGGCAATGTTTTACTATGTAACTTGTGCCATTCAACCACCCAAAGTACTTTGCTGATATCTTGATGCTTTTCCACAATACTCGTGACTGTTCTGTAGCACATTCCAATGTGTTAGTGACAAAGTCCGTTGCACCCTATCTCTAACTGCAATTACCATGACTCCACCACGACCTTTATGTGTCTCCTAGCACACGCTCGGCCGGCACTAGTCCCCAAGTTCCACATAATTTATTCTGCCACATGATTCAAGGTAACTTTCGATGCTCGTTTCTTCCTATCCCATCAGCTACATCTAAATTTAACTGCCCCAGCTGCGCACATCCTGGCCAACATTATCGCCACCATCATGGCGATCGCTGGAACTGTGTCATCTTCCAGAGTTAACTGCCTCTTATGTTGCTGAACTTGAATATTCTGCAACTCCCATTCAAGTGCTTACTGCACCCAACTCATAGAAGTATCGTAGATCCCTGTTTAGCCCCAAGAAATCATCCTGAGTCGACTCTACATGAGCCATCGAAGATTTGCGATCAATGTAGTAGTTGTAGTATTAATCCATGATCTCATCACTCGTCACATAAGTTGTTTCCGTTGTCACCACTTGGGAATTCTCTTAACTCATCGTGTGTCCGTGTTTTGTCATGAACAAGTTCTAGCTGACACACTGAAAAGTCTATGTATTTTTAGAAAAAAAAATTCTACTTTCGCACACATATCTGTCATGAACTAACACACACCCAGCCTCATAGTCAATTACTAAAAATTGAAATTCCTAATTCAAAATAAACGTGGTCTCTATCACTAACTGACACCTCATTAACTAACCCCTTATCTGATACGTACACCAAAAAACCCTGTAATGTTTGTACAACAAATCTCCAGCAAATATAATGTTCAACCTCCATTTATATTTATATGTTACGTATCCCAAAATAAATTTTACAACACCTCTAAAAACAACACATCATCCCCCAAAAAAACCTATGTAAAAAAAACCATTAACACCACTTAATCCCAGTTACAGATTTCCCCTAAAAAAAAAAAATAATTCAAACTCTTTCACCATATTACCAAATTTAGTTTGCATCACACACAAAAATTACCATCACAAACAAATCAGTAGCAATCCATGCATAATCCCCTAAATTCTTCACAATGGAACATCATCATCTATAATACCAGAGAGAAGAAAAACCCTATGAGTATCGAACTCTGAAGAAAAACATCGACATTAGTCTCATTTAGGACACCTCTCAAGAGTCATCAGCACCAAACAACCTGTTTATTCCAAAAATTGGCAAACAGCCACATTCCCTTGTCTAACCTCATAAACCCCGAAGTCACCATTAACCTAAAAAAAATCCTTACTAATACCACAAAACCTCATTAATCCTCAAAAGGAAATCCTCGCTAACCTCTGATCAGCACTGGTACCAAAAAATATCTGCCTCCATTACATAACCACCAATATAAAACACCATGCCTCAGGCTAAATACGCTAAGCCACTCTAATACCACCCAAATATATAACCCCAAAGAAAACCACCTCTGTTGGATATAATCCCAGAAAACTACAAACCACAAATTACCTTCCATAAATCATCAAAGTAACACTGGTGAATATAACCTCCTAAAACCACAAACTCCCAGAAACCATAAGACCACAAAACCACAACGAACCAGTACCACCACCAAAATCCACAATACCACCGATCACAACCCTATTCGCTCATAAAAGTACATATCACCACCTATAAAATCATCACCACCAAAAAATCATCACCACCAAAAACTCAAATATTGCCACATTTATTCTTATTCTGCTGGTAATGCCATAGCATTCATCAATAACACCAAAGGATATCAACCATTTTTATCCTAGAAAACTCCCATAATATCTCTCGACTCCATGGCATTTTCCCACACTGTTTCACCCAAATGAATTATTCCATTAACCCTTAAACACCTATTGGATGTATTTTAAGTTAACTAAAATTGTCTGTCGGGTGCTTAATTGACGTAAAATACGTCAACTCTAAAAAGTTTTTTTAAATATTCGCGGAAAAATAGTTATAGGCCTACTTGGCAAAAAATTTTGAATCACGCGCCTTGAGGGATGCTGGGAGTTCATGGATCAAGCTGTTGTTTTGTTTACAAGTGTTACCCAGCCGCGCATGCGCGAATTGCATTCTTCTCGCACCAGCAAACATCAGCGACACATCGTCCGAGAGCGATCTCTTGCCGCATTTGTGTTTCGCCAAACTTTTGCGAGTGTTTAAGTATTTGTGGTGGTACAAGACGTAAGTAGAGATGTCCCAACATCGTCTAGAACGCGAAAGGTGCGTTTTGCCTGTCGGTAGGGATCGTGTGAGGCGTGTTTTGGACTTGGATGCTGGAGAGGGACCAAGCACCCAAGATGACCCAGCTTCCCAATGCCATGTTGTGCGGCCTCGTGTGGCCGAAAGTGTCCAAGGACTACGTCGTGTGCCTTTTACGACCCCTAAGAAGCATCGGTGTGTCCTGAGGGGCATTCATAGACATTTGGGAGGCCTCCAACAAAAGGACATTGACGAATACTTGTTGGAGCTTGATCGAGAGCAGGTCGCAAGTCCTCATTTTGATGGCATTTGGTCATCTAGTGACGAGGACATCACTCCCAATGTAAGTGATGATGAATACTTGCCCCCAATGTCTGTATGGGAGTCACAGGCTGAAAGTGAGCTAGAATTTAGTGGTTTTAGTGCATATGATTGGGAGTCTGAGGAGGAGGAGTTGTTGAGTTTTGTTGCTGAGGACGAAACAGAGAGCGAGAGCAAAAGCGAGAGAGATGGGCCAGTGGGGGGTGGTGCGAGTGCAAAACCGTGCGATTGCAAAACCGTGCGCGCACCCGTAGAAGGTCACAATGTTGCGCCAGCCTAGGTGAAGGCCGTACATCCGAAAGTGACAAGGAGTGGTCGGAGAACCCCACCCCACCTAACATGCACCCATTCATGGCAGCACCTGGACTCACTGTACCTGTTCCTCTCACTGCTCTGGGGTTCATTCAGCGGTTCCTGATGCGGGAATTGCTGGAATACCTGGTAGCAGAGATGATGGACTACGCTTGGTATTGCTGTAACAAACTGCGGACAACGTCGTATTGCTGGTGGGGCTGCAACCTCACGGACATGGCACATTTTTTGGGGCTCCACATTTTTTTTGGAATGATGCCTGCTGCTGACGTCAGACAATATTGGAGGCGGAATTTTTTTTAAGTAAGCCCAATGGGCCCGGCATTATGGCCCGTGATAGTTTCCTGGCATTGGACAGGTATTTCAATGCCTTCAACCGAAGGGCCATACCCCGAAATAACCCCAACCGCCTCATCTTAGTCCACCCAGTGTTGGAGTACATTCGTGAACAGTGCCAGTTTCTTGTGGTTCCTGGCAAGAACCTTTCTTTGGATGAGGGGATGATGCCTTACAAAGGACGTCTTAGCATAAAAGCGTACAACCCCAAGAAGCCAAAGAAATATGGTGTAAAGTTATTTTTTTATTACGGAGTCCAACACTGGATATGTTGTGGACTTCTCGGTGTATTTTAGGGTCTTCTCCACGCTACGTGGCACTGTCTTCGGTCTTGTGGATTGTTTCGGTAACCAGGGATACCACCTGTTTATGGATAATTATTATAACTCAGTATCCCTGGCCCAGGAACTGTATGAAGCAGTTGTGCACGTCAGTGGTACCCTTCGGTTGGTAAGTGGGGCCCAGATGTCCTCAAGAGGTCCGCTAGCCAGTCGCAACATCTGGCAAGAGGAGAGACAGAGTGGTGGTGGAAGGGAGATGTTTTCGTAATCTGTTGGATGGGGGTCCGACTTGTCCTCATGATTACGAGTCATGAGCCCATACAAGGAGAGGTCGTGCAGCGGAAGAAGACACGTCGGCAGGGCCGAGTTATGTATGAGGAGTTTCTTGTCAAGCGGCCTACCGTCACCGGGTACTACAATAGGCACATGGAAGGAGTCGATCTTTTTTAGATCAACTCATCCAGTATTATCCCTTCGCCAGGAGAACCAGGAGGTGGACACAGAAGCTCCTAAAATACATCATTCAGTTGGCCCTCCAGAATGCCTACATCCTCTACTGTGGGTACAATTCAGATCTCCGGAGGTTGTCCCACATCCAGTTTCTCGAGGTGGCCGGGAATGCCCTCATAAACTTTAATCTCAATGAGTGGCCTTCCATCGCCGGCCCCCTGCCCTGAGCTCCAGATCTGCCCCTAGAGGAAAGGGCAGATGTTAGGAGGGCAAACATCGGTTGTCCCTGCTCCTGCCGCTGCTGCCACTGCCCCTGCTGCCGCTGCCCTTGATGATCTCATCCGCACTCAGATTTCGACTTCCCGTCAGATAGTGGACCCTGTGTGTCGGCTGCAGCCAGGGGATCACACACTGGACCCCCTACAAAGGCGCAGGCAGAAACGGTGCTGGGTGTGCCATTTGAATGGCAGGAGAGACACCCGGTTCATCTGTCGCACCTGCAATATAGCACTTTGCAGGATCAGGGAGTGTGACCGCAAGTACCACACTGCGGTCATATATTGGAGTGCGCCTGTCCAAGGGACAATGGAGGGCGCAGTGGGCTGCTGACCGTTCACCAGTAACGGCGCGCGTCTCCCTCCTCCACCTGTACCTCGTCATGTCGAGAGGGAAAAATGCAAGACTCTTCAATGGAGGAGGGAGAAAACAAGAATAGAACGAAGAGTCAGGATTAGGAGTAAGTATTCTACATTGATTTTATATTTAGTTTTATATTTATTGCAAGTTTTTATATATCTGTATTAGTGTTTTGAATATTATTTAGTTTTCTTCCAAAACAAAAGTTTTTACCTGCATTCCTTTTAGTTATGTATTCATACCAGAATAAAAAAAAGTGTAATTATTATAAACTTAAATATATAATATATATATATATCATATATATATATATATCTATATATTGTGTATTTTTGTGTATTGGTAAAAAAATTTTTTTATGTAAGCCAAAAAATAACATTCTAGTGATATTCAATCATTTACCTTCATTTTTGGTAACAAATTGGAAGTCTCTAGCACAATATTTCGATTTATGGTGAATTTTTGAAAAAAAACTTTTTCCTTCCCTCCGCACGCGGTATCTCGGCCGCAAATCTCAGAAATGCTCGAGTCACTTTGTCGTAAATTTGGCACCATTTTATATTAGCTGTTACATAGAGTTTTATATATGAAAATGTGTGCAATTTTATGTAAAATACAACAAAAAATACCTCATGGTTGTAGCTTTTATCATTTTTGAAAATTTTGCATATAAATCACGATAAATAGAAAAAATTCGATATTTGGTCAACTTTGACTTGATCAAAATGGTCAAAAAACGCAATTATAAGCTAAAACTCTTCCATTCTAGTAATATTAAATTATTTACCCTTATTTTGCAATAAATTGGAAGTCTCTAGCACAATATCTCAATTTATAGTGAATTTTTGAAAAAAACTTTTTCCTTCCCTCCGAGCGCGGTAACTCAGCCGCAAATCTCAGAAATGCTTGAGTCACTTTGTCGTAATTTTTGCACTGTTTTATATTAGCCATTACATAGAGTTTATAAATGAAAATGTGCACAATTTCATGTAGAATACAAAAAAAATAACCCATGTTTGTAGCTTTTATCATTTTTGAAAAATTTGCATATAAATCACAATAAATGGAAAAAATTTGACATTGGGTCAACTTTGACTCGACCAAAATGGTCGAAAAATGCAATTGTAAGCTAAGACTCTTACATTCTAGTAATATTCAACTATTTACCTTCATCTTGCAACAAATTGGAAGCCTCTAGCACAATATTTTGATTTATGGTGAATTTCTGAAAAAACTTTTTCCTTCACTCCACGCGCGGTATCTGTTGCAAATCTCAGAAATGCTTGAGTCACTTTGTCGTAATTTTTGCACGTTTTTATATTAGCCGTTACATAGAGTTTTATATATGAAAATGTGCGCAATTTCATGTAAAATACAACAAAAAACAACCCACGGTTGTAGCTTTTATCAGTTTTGAAATATGTGCATATAAATCATGATAAATAGAAAAAATTCAACATTTGGTCAAATTTAACTCGACCGAAATGGTCAAAAACCGCAATTGTAAGCCGAATCTCTTACAGTCTAGTAATATTCAATCATTTACCTTCTTTTTGAAACAAACAGGAAGTCCCTAGCACAATATTTCGATTTATGGTGAATTTTTAAAAAAAACTTTTTCCTTCCCTCCGCGCGCAGAATCTCGGCCGCAAATCTCAGAAATGCTTGAGTCACTTTGTTGTAATTTTTGTACCGTTTTATATTAGCCGTTACATAGAGTTTTATATATGAAAATGTGCGCAATTTCATGTAGAATGCAAAAAAAAAAAATAATAACTAATGGTTGTAGCTTCTATCATTTTTGAAAAATTTGCATATAAATCACAATAAATGGAAAATATTCGACATTGGGTCAACTTTAACTCGACCGAAATGGTTGAAAACTGCAATTGTGAGCTAAAACTATTACAGTCTAGTAATATTCAATCAATTACCTTCATTTTGCAACAAACGGGAAGTCTCTAGCCCAATATTTCGATTTATGGTGAATTTTTGAAAAAAACTATTTTTTACGTCCGCGCGTTACGAATTCATGCATCATTTTGTGATAATATTTTCTCTATGTTGCTTTGATCGTTTTACAATTTGTTATATACCAAAATCATCACACTTTAGTGTACAATACATCGAAAAAAATTAACTCATTAGCTTTAACCGTTTTGCTCAGAGTGCGATTTGTATACAATTATATTTTCCAATATTTATATATGATAATGATATTTTTTTCCTTTCTGATGGTTGCATACTAAACTTCAGGCAATGAAAAAAAAAAAAAAAAAAAAAAAAAAAAAAAAAAAAAAAAAAAAAAAAAAAAAAAGAGCCAAAAATTAACTCTTTATCTTGAAAACTAAGCGTGCTGGGATTTTGCTTTGGTGCTCACTCCCGAACCCCGCCGGCGTACGGGAGACACTTTTGGAAATACCGGCTTGGCGTTTAAGGGTTAATACAACAATTACCCCAGATATTTACGGCGAATCGCCTCAGTTGCGCATAAGAAAATAGTAAAAGAAAAAAAATAAAGTTAAATAAGACAGATTAACAAAAACATAAAACTTTTCCTACAGGTCTCTGTCTTCCACATTTCACCATCCATTTGTGAAACAGAGAAAAAACAAAATGCATAACTGCACAATTTCCCCTTTTTATCATTTCCCCATCCTCTTGATCTTAGACATATGTCTTAATCTAGACAGACTTGTCTTTTCATCCAAGTCTAAAACCCTGTTTCCTCTCTATTCTTCAATAACCCTAAAGGGACCCTCAAATTTTGGACCTAACATAATTAATTAATTTCCCACATTGACCCTCAGGAACACATTATCCCCAACAGCAACTTTACCATCTAATAGCTTCCACCATTTCTCGTGTCTTCGACTTGAGATTATGGCTGAGACAAGTGTCTCCCTTTTGCCGAAGAGATTAATGATTTAATTGTATCTTCCCCACGGGAAGGTATAGGCAACAAATCAAATGTGCCTTGCGGTTGGCAACAAATAATGCTTCGACTGGAGACATTTTAATAGAGTCACTGACCATAGTATTAATGTCCTTTAAGGTCCACAAAAATATACTGATGGAAGCAGTAGTAAAATTTGATAAAACTATGTAAAAGCTTTCGAACCCTACCCTGAGTTCATCTTCAGTCGAATGAACAATTAAACATAAAATATATGAAGGTAAACAAGACAAAAAAGTAAAAAATGGATGCCGTCGGTAGGCTGATCTCCAACGGACACGGTGATGAAGTGATCAATGGCCCAAATAGGTCATTTCCTCTACCCTCTTATTATATCTGGCTGCTATCCTGGTGGATTGACGTACGGGCTGACATGATGTTGCAAATACCTCATCAGGAGGAGTGGAAGGTGCAATGGGTAAAGGCTCCTGCATGCTATCCAGCAACTGTGGAGGGAGAGGAGAGGCAGAGGCAGCATCAGGTGAGGGAAAAACAGAGCCTGTCCTAAAAGTCTCTAACAAACGACCTGAGTATGTAAAAATTGACAATTGGGTCCTCGTTAACAAACGACTTGTTACCTTTGAAGAATTCTCCCAAGTTGATGTTATGCCTAACTGTATCTAAATATCTGTCCCAGCTCCTATCGTTGCCGCCTATAGTTTTCCTGAGCGCCTCAAGCACATTCCTGTTTGCTCATTCACACAACCCATTAGCTTCTGGTCTGTATGGAAGGATTGTTACTTTCTGTATCCCCATAACTTCTGCCAGACACTCTAAGGCCCTATTTACAAATTCCCTACCATTATCAGCCAACAAAACCTCGGGTACCCCATAATGACATATTGTAAATCCAATTAAGTGTGCCTCAGCTACTTCTGCTGTTTTATGCTTTAGTGGGAAAATTTCCACTACCCTCGTCAGTTCATCTATTACCACCAATAAGTACCTCTTGCCATACCCTGATTCACAGATATTCCCCAAAATATCCATATGTATTCTCTCACAACGTATACTTAGTACCAAATGTGACCCTAATTTGCCAGAAGTCACCTTCACACTTTTTTACAAAATATTCCACATCTGCCCATATATTCTTCCAAATGCATTTATTACCCATATCATTATAAGTCTTTTCTACCCCCAAAATTTGGACTACCAACTTACAATGTACTATATCTAAGACCACTGGAATTAGGACTTTCGGAATCATGATCTGTGTCGTATCCCCTGTACTTTCACTAGTCCATGATCTGTGTCGTATCCCCTGTACTTTCACTAGTCTTTAATTTATATTTAATTTTCCTCACCAAAATATTACCCTCTAATTCTAAACCTGAAAAAGGCAACTTATAAACCTTCCTGACTAATTCACTTCTAAGGAACGCTTTTGCATCCTCCAAAATTTCATCCTCATCTTGACTTTGTTTTAGGCGACTGATATCCCACTGTATAGAATCACCAGTAACCACCACGACTTGAAATCTTTCTGTCTCATAAAAACTTCTACTAAGAGCATCTGCTACCGCATTATGTCTGCCCTCTATGTATTTGAGCATTGCATCAAAATCTCTAATTATTGGGAACCATCGAGCTCTTTTAGGCGAACAGATCTGGCTTCTTAAAAAAATCTAATAATGGCTTGTGGTAAGAACTTTTACTTTCTTCCCCATTAACATCATCTTGAAATGAACCAAACTTGATACTACAGCAAAGGCTTCCTTATCTTCGGTAGCCATTAACCTTTCATTGCTACCCATTGTCTTGAATGTCCTACTATAATAACTATTGGATGGAATTTCCCTTCAAATTTCTGCATAATGAAGGCACCTATAGCCTCCTGACTGGAAAAATCAGGACTGGGGGATTCATTAATGCATCCTTAACTCTCTGAAAGGCTACCTGTTGCGGCTACCCCCAAGAAAATGAGTATCCCCCACATCACATCTGTTGAAGGAGATGCCAAGATAGAAAAACCTTTCACATACTTTCTAAAAAAAACTGTCATCCTCAAGAATGATATAACTTGTTTCTTTGTCTTAGGGACAGGAAAATCTGCAATTGCTTTGACTTTATCAGTCATTTACTCTAACTCCCTCTTTAGATATGACATGACGTAAATATACAATCAGCTTCTTTAAGAAGTCGCACTGGCTAATTTAATTTTCAAGCCTGCTAACCTAAGTCTCCTAAGAACTTCCCTAAGCACTTCTGTGTGATGCTCATGTCGAACCTGTTGCAATCAATATATCATCCATGTGCACAAAGACATTCTTGCCTAATAGCCCATGCAAAACTGTGCTCACCAACCTCGTAAAAGTCATAGAACTACCCGACAAACCAAAAGACATCCCCATAAACTCGAAATGCTATTGGGCAATGAGAATGCGGTAAATTCCTGATTATCTTCATTGAGTGGAGCCTGCAAGAATCCCTGCATGAGGTCTATTGAAGAATATATCCTATGTCCCCCAATTTCCACAATTCAATTTACAGAAATCTACACATAGCCGGACTGAACCGTCCTTCTTAGACACCACCAGCAACGGGAAGTTGTATGGGGACACACTGGGCCAAATAATTCCCTCCTTTCATTTACTAACCTCCTTCTCTACCTGCTCCATGATTTTGTAGGGTATACAGTACACGGGAATAAAGATGGGTTTGGTCCCCTCTTCTAGATTCACCATATTTCTAAAACCTTAGAAATATGCTATATGCTCCTTGTCATCTGCATTAGCTAAGTGATCCCTAAAGATTTTCCGCCTCATTTGCATTTCCGCCTCTGAAAACTCAGTTTTCCCCTCTACAAACCACTGTCCCCACTCCAATCCTGGAGGTCTACCACACAAGTATTCTTCTAATATTTCCTAACTTTATCATTACGATTTAACAGTTTCACCCAAGTAACACTTGTATTTTGATACCGACACCGTGCTAATGACACCTTTTAATTTTTTGCTACATTCAGATATATACACCTCTTTGGGCATTTTCACTTCCCTCAACCAGACTTTCACCTTAGTTATTGTACCTAGATTTAAAATAACAACCTCATCCTCCGATAATATGCTTATATATATATATATATATATATATATATATATATATATATATATATTAATATAATGTATAATATATATATATATATATATATATAATATAATATATTTATATATTAATTAATAGTATAATATGTTCTATCACATTACCGTATAATATATATATATATATATATATATATATATATATATATATATATCATATATATATATATATATATATATATATATATATATATATATATATATCCCATTGCCGTGATTCATATACATACATCAAGCTACAAATGTCCTTTAATATCTAATTCATTCTACCTCGGAATTAATATATTTTCATATATGCTTAACCGAAGGGGAATTTTATTAAGAGATAATAGAATTGTTGGCGCCCAGGCGCGAACCCAGGGCACCATACAAATCCAGGAATGTCAGTGAAGCTTTTACCCACTCCACCACCACAAGAGGCTATAAGTTAATGCCGTCTCTCACTCTCAAATACCTTTCGCGCTCAGGTATTCGCTGATTTGGAGCCAGCATTAACCCACCTCGACCTCAGTAGTGTTGTAGTGCTTATGACAGCACGTAGCCATTAATATAAGTCATATCACATTACCGTGATTCATACATACATCGAGCTACAAATGTCCTTTGATATCTAATTCACTCTACCTCGGAATTAATATATTTTCATATATGCTTAAGCAAAGGGGAATTTTATTAGGCGATAATAGAATTGTCGGCGCCCAGGCGCAAATCCAGGACACCACACAAATCCAGGAATGTCAGTGAAGCTTTTACCCACTCCACCACCACAAGAGGCTATAAGTTAATGCTGTCTCTCACCCTCAAATACCTTTCGCGCTCAAGTATTCGCTGATTTGGAGCCAGCGTTAACCCACCTCGACCTCGGTAGTGTTGTAGTGCTTATGACAGCACGTAGCCATTAACCCTCTTACGCCGAAGCCCTAAAAACCAAAACGTCTCCCGTATGCTGAGGCAGGTTTGGAGTGAGCACGGAAGCGGGAAAAATAATTTTTTCAAAAAATCACAGCCCGCTTAGTTTTCAAGATTAGGAGTTCATTTTTGGCTCATTTTTTTGTCATTGCCTGAAGTTTAGAATGAAACCATCAGAAATGACAACAAATATCATGATCATATATAGATAATGCGATATATGGTAGCGGGAAAAAAAAATCATACATAATTGTATTCAAATCGCGCTGTGCAAAAAACGGTTAAAGCTAACGAGTTACTTTTTTTTCGTTGTATTGTACATTAAATTGTGATCATTTTTATATATAACACATTGTAAAACGATCAAAGCAACACAAAAAATACTATCACAAAATGATGCATGAATTCATAACGAGCGGATGTAAAAAAATGTTTTTTCAAAAATTCACCGTAAATCTAAATATTGTTCTAGAGACTTCCAATTTGTTTCAAAATGAAGACAAATGATTGAATATTAAAATAATGTAAGAGTTTTAGCTTAGAATTGCAGTTTTCGACCATTTCGGATGAGTTAAAGTTGACCGAATGTCGAAATTTTTATATATATATTTTTTCATATGCAAATATTGCAAAAATGTGAAAAGCTACAACCTTCAAATATTTATTTTTGTATTCTTCATGAATTTGCGCACATTTTCATATATGAAACTCTATAAAACGCCAAATAATAAAAGGAGAAAATATTAGGAGAATGCGATGTACGCATTTCGGAGATTTGCGGCCGAGAATCAGCGAGCGGAGGGAAAGAAAGTTTTTTTTTTAAATTTACCATAAATCTAAATACTGTGCTAGACACTTCGAATTTGTTTCAAAATTAAGATAAATGACTGTATATTACTAGATTGTAAGAGTTTTAGCTTACAATTGCGTTTTTCGACTATTTCGGTAGAGTAAAAGTTACAATTGCGTTTTTCGACTATTTCGGTAGAGTCAAAGTTGACCAAACGTGTTTTTTTTTCAATTTATCGTGATTTATATGCAAATATTTCGAAAAAGATAAAAGCTACAACCTTCAATCATTTGTTGTTGTATTCTACATGAAATTGCGCACATTTTCATATATAAAACTTTATGTAACGGTTAATTTTAAATGGTGCAAACATTACGACAATCGCACAAAAAAATTTGATTTTTTTTGGAAGTTACCGCGCGGACGTAAGGAAAATGTTTTTTTTTTTTCATAAATTCACCATGAATCGAAATATTGTGCTAGAGACTTCCAATTCGTTGCAAAATGAAGTTAAATGATTGAATATTACTAGTATATAAGAGTTTTAGCTTACAATTGCGTTTTTCGACCATTTCGGTCGAGTCAAAGTTGACCAAAGGTTGAAATTTTGGCACTTATCGTTATTTATATGAAAATATTTCAAAACTGATATAAGCTATAACCATGGGTTGTTTTTAGTTGTATTGTGCATAAAATTGCGCACATTTCCATATATAAAACTTTATGTAATGGCAAATTTAAAATGGTGCAAACATTTCGACAATCGCATGAAAAAATTTATCGGAAGAGTTACCGCGCGGACGTAAGGAAAAAGTTTTTTTCATAAATTCACTATAAATCGAAATATTGTGCTAGAGACGTCCAATTTGTTGCAAAAGGAAGGCAAGTGATTGAGTATTACTAGAATATAAAAGTTTTAGCTTACAATTGCGTTTTTCGACCATTTCGGTAGAGTCAAAGTTGACCAAAGGTTGAAATTTTGGCACTTATCGTTATTTATATGAAAATATTTCAAAACTGATAAAAGCTACAATCATGAGTATTTTTGTGTTGTATTTTACATAAAATTGCGCACATTTTCATATATAATACTCCATGTAACGGATAATTTAAAATGGTGCAAATATTATGTCAAAGTGACGAAATAATTTTTGAGATGTGTCACTAATACTTTTTAGTGCGATAAGAAAGAAATTCGCGCTTGCGCGCCTGCGTAACGATTGTAAACAAAACAACGCCTTGATCCGTGAACTCCCAGCATCCACCAAGGCGCGTGATTACAAAGTTTTTGGCTGGTAGGCCTATAAGTATTTTTCTGCGAATTTTAAAAAAAACTTTTTTGAGTCGACGTATCATACGTCCAATCGGCATATGGGAGACATTTTGACTCGACGTTTAATACGTCCAATCAGCGTAAGAGGGTTAATATAAGTCATATCACATTACCGTGATTCATATACATACATCGAGCTACAAATGTCCTTTGATATCTAATTCATTCTACCTCGTAATTAATAAATTTTCATATATGCTTAACCGAAGGGGAATTTTATTAGGCGATAAGCACTATAACACTACCAAGGTCGAGGTGGATTAATGCTGGCTCCAAATCAGCGAATACCTGAGCGCAAAAGGTATTTGTGGGTGAGAGACGGCATTAACTTATAGCCTCTTGCGGTGATGGAGTGGGTAAAAGCTTCACTGACATTCCTGGATTTGTATGGTGTCCTGGGTTCGCGGCTGAGCGACGACAATTCTATTATCGCCTAATAAAATTCCCCTTTGGTTAAGCATATATGAAAATATATTAATTCCGAGGTAGAGTGAATTAGATATTAAAGGACATTTGTAGCTCTATGTATGTATATGAATCACGGTAATGTGATATGACTTATGTTAATGGCTACGTGCTGTCAAAAGCACTACAACACTACTGAGGTCGAGGTGGGTTAATGCTGGCTCCAAATCAGCGAATACCTGAGCGCGAAAGATATTTGAGGGTGAGAGACGGCATTAACTTATAGCCTCTTGTGGTGGTGGAGTGGGTAAAAGCTTCACTGACGTTCCTGGATTTGTATGGTGTCCTGGGTTTGCACCTGGGCGCCGACAATTCTATTATCGCCTAATAAAATTCCCCTTCGGTTAAGCATATATGAAAATATATTAATTCCGAGGTAGAGTGAATTAGATATTAAAGGACATTTGTACCTCAATGTGTATGTATATATATATATATATATATATATATATATATATATAATATATATAGATATATATATCTATATATATAGAATATATATATATATATATATTATATATATATTTGTTGTGCTATGCCTTGTATAACGAGGTACATTGTGAAGTTATTTAGACCTGCGATGTTATACACAAGTATCATGTGGTATACTTCCCATCCTCGTCTGAGATTGCGACGATAATTTCTAAGTCAGTATCTTCTTTGGGTATGAAGGCGGAGATGTTTCAAACTCATGATGACAACAGGAACAATATATTTGCAAAACTACATCTCTTGAGTAAGAAACAAGAAGGTGGTTAGGAGAACCTGATTCTAGGAGGGGAAGTAGAGTTCTGAGATACAAATGCATTTACAAATCATAGGAGAGCACAGCTTAGCTCAGCATACATAACATACAGACAGACGAACATGTGAGAGGAAGTCACGTAGACGTCTGTGGGTTATAGGTCAATAGGTTCTCAGGCGAAAGCACTGTGACCTGTTTGACACAACAATGGATTTGATTATCACAGGCAAATGCAAACCAGGGCGTCGCTGATTCAATAAGCCAAAACCTAGCTTGCATCCTGTTTATCAACCTTTATCACACTCCTTGCTATTTCAACAGTGACCCCTTAGGTCATTAGATTATTTATATATGGAATATAAATCCCTTTGAATGTAACCCTTACATATATATATGTATATATATATATATATATATATATATATATATATATATATATATATATATATATATAATATATTATGTATTATATATATATATCCAAACAGTAGTGGCCACAGCCAGATATACATCAATGAGGAGAAGGACATAAAGACTTGCTAAAAGGGTCAATTTATTCCCGACGTTTCGTAATGTCTTCATTACATTTTCGAGGGCTGTACAAAATAAATAGCATAAAATAAATTACATAAAGCTAAGAATTTAAAATTTAAAAATAAAAGTTGCACAATGATTACAAACTTAAAATATTAAAAAGACTAAAAGGACCTCTTTAAAAAACAAAAAATGTAAAATAAACAGGACAAAAAGTTATTAAAATAAGTAAAAAAAAAATAAAACACAAAAACAAATAATAAGAAATATTCAATCGTTGAGTAAAACTGGACCAACCTATTCAGCAGCAATGTTAAGACTGGAGATAAAAGGTTGAAACTAAGAGAGGTACAGTGTGCCAGCAGTGGTTTGGCTGTTTAACAAGGGGACGAGTCGTTTGATCATTAACGATTCGAAGATTATCAAATCGTGGCTGTTGGAAGCTCGTCCTACAACTGTAAAGTCCTTATTTTCAATGGAGGTTTTACATATTTTCAAATGATTTCAAATATTAGAAAACTCTGGGCTTGCAATTTTGCTGCCTGTCCTACTACTTACTCCACGATGTGAATCTATGAGTACCTTCAGAAGCCTCTTGGTGGATCCAATATAAGTTCCTAAATTACATTTAGGATAATTATAGCTATACACACACCCGGAGGACATATAAAGGCACAAACCATTGGGTCATTATTCAAGTTTAAAGATCATTTGTGCCCTTATATGTCCTCCGGGTGTGTGTAATCATTATTGAGTCTGGAGAAAGAGGAGTGTGGTGCGGTACACATTCCTTTTGACTAACTTTCATGGTTAAAGTGGTCTCTTTATTTCAAATGGGTTCGGAGTTACCATATAGAAAAATGGATTCTCTAAGACTTCCATCGACTTAAAATATTATGAATAGTCGGACATAATGAGATAAGAGGGGGTACTTACTTAAATATGATTTTGAGAGGAAAACGATAGATTAACGGGGTTTTTCAGGTCAGAGTTAATTCATTTTATTCCATTTTATTAATTGATTTTATTCCATTTTAATGTTAGCTAATTTGGGAAATAAAAAGTATATTTTAGTAACTACAGGAATTTATTTGCCTAGCTTGCTTTTTCAGCCAATTCCCCAGAATGATCTGCAACAAACGAGGGGAGGTGTAGTTGCCAGTAGCAGTTTGTTTAATTTTGTTTAAACGATTGTCATTTGGCCTTAAAAGCCCATTCAAGAGATTGTTCTAGAAGATTTCATGAGCACACCCTGTTTGGCGCACAAACACACACACGTCGCCTTTTTCTGGCATCAAGATCACTTGACTCTCGACCAGCAGCTAGGTCAACTTGCACACTCATGCTCTCACCTCTGAGGCCTGACAATGTTTTACTACGTAGGCTTGTGCCGTTCAACCACCCAAAGTATTCACTGGTATCTTGAAGCTTTTCCTCAACAGTCGTGACTGTTCTGTTGCACCCTATCTATAAGTGATGTTAACAAATGTAACTGAACGCTGACCAAGGTATATTAGCTACATTTCGGTGGGTGAGAGGTATAACTGTTCCTCTGTATAAAGGTGTCTGCAATAAATAAAAAGGTATATCATTACTTAGGATACCAGAGAATGTGTGTTAGGAATTTGACTGAAAGTAAAACAGATGGCAGATGGATAGGAAAGACAAAGCATATGTAGATGAGGGTTTCATATGAAACAACTGGCTTTGGAACTAAGGAAAAGCCATATATGGCACACAGTAACCTAGAGTGGATTTTTAAAAGAAATGATAGATATGACAAAAAGCTTGCAGGTATGAATTATACTGAACACATAATGAGGCAGTGAGTTGTGTGAAAGCAGGTCTTAAACATGCAAGTGAGATATCTCCATGTCTCCCTGGCTGCTTAATTTTTTAATAATGGATTTAACTGACTGACTGAAAGTTTTTAAGTGTCGTGACTTTTATCGATGGAGTGGTTAGAAAAGCCAAGAGGAAGGACAGGAAATGTAAGGACAAAATGACAATTGTTCATTGATGATAATGAAGAGAAGCTGCAAAGACTAATTAAAAATGAAAATTATCCTTAACAAGAGTAAGGATGTATGAGTCAGTGAAAATAAATATGATGGTGTGGTGAAAGATCAAATGGATAGGAAGAATGAAAAGTAGTACGAGTAGAGCAAAGATGTATGAGCATAACGATGACGAAAAAAGTGGCTGGTCAAGGAATAAATAAAGCAGGTGAGATAGTATGTTTCTGCTTGAGTACTGGAAGAGATGGCAGTGACTGGATGTGAAGAGGTGGTTTTATGATGGTAAGGTACATGACAAGAGCAAAAATTACAATGTATTCATAGGTCATTTTTGAGCCAGCTCATCTTCATTGCAGTGTAAACGTTTAAAAAGAAAAGATGGTAAAATCCAGACCTTTCATGAATTGTTCAAGTAATATACAGTTAATAGACAGAAAGGACAAATATGTAGATACGACAAAGATTCTTTAGAAATAGCATAGATAATTTTTTAACTGGTTTGTTCATATAAAAGAATAGAGGAAGATAACATGTATAATTTGCAGTAATGGGAAGAAGGCAACAAGGAAAACAGAGAGATCACTGCCTAAGAGAAATTCAAGAGGTATTACTTTGAGTCCTAAAATACATGAAGCACAAGATTCCTTGCTATATAGAAGTGACAAGAACAATGTGTATATCAGAGTTTGATATGATACTGGCAAACACTAGTTACGTATATAAGCAGCTGATGCGGAACTTTCCTCTGCAAAGGGATCACCCTTAATTCACCTGAGAAGGATAATTACTTGTTTTTCTCTAGAACCAGCCCAGGCTAATCTAATAATTCCACACATATTTGCTAAAAATGAAACTGGTATTCTATACTGCATACTAGGTTTAAGGGTGCAAGGGAAAATGCTGACAAACTTAATGTAAACCAATTGTAATGGAAGGGATTTAGCCCAGTTTCTCCTTGGCAGGATAACCACACAACTGTCCTTCATGTTTCGTCGACTGGAGAGCAGTAGCCGACGTGTTTCTGTTGTGAGTGACGTTGGAGGCCGACGTCTTTCTACTGCTTCCTCGATATTCATGCCTTCCTACAACCGGGAAGGAGGGCTCAGATTTTTAAACCCCATCTTCAATCAGTCCATGGCAGTAAGTATACCATGAATTAATCTGTTGTAGGGTATTACCAATCATCACTTATTCTCTTGACTTTTGGGTTTTCACTGTAATCCATAGCTGCTTTCACCAGTCTGCTAAGGTCTATTAATAGTTTAGTATAACCTGGTATTTTATAAGGCAGAGGCGGGGTGGGCTTCATAATCCTCTTTTCATCTGAACTTGCAAAGAGAAGATAAGTAAATCTTCAAATACTAACTTCTTCAAAAAGGTATCTATTTATTGTCAATTGGTTTTCTAGAAACTAATAGACATATGTTTGCTCGGGAGACAGAATTAAATGGGACATAATATAATAAGGAAGCTGAGGATATTTTTGGTTACTTCTCCATCCATGATTTAATAGCTGAATTTGGTAATGACTTGCTCTTTAAAGACATTACAATTTTATAAGAATGTTCAATAAAATTCATCAATATTCTTTACTTTTCAGGTGTAGGGAAAAATAAATCGTTCTAATCATAAATTTGTTTTAGTCTCTTGTAGGAGCTGGAGTAAGTGACGGGCAGCCACCACCAACAGCTGTACCTGATGATCAACTAGAAGGAGAACACGAAAACCCTATGTACAAAGCTTATGAAAACATGTCCCAAGAGGAGAAACAGGTAAGTACCATGTCTAACAAACAGCAAGCCAATGGCAATGGGAAAACGCTATTTTACAAGGATTGCAGCCATATCATTATGATACAGGGGGGGAAATTATGTGATCATAGCTACTATTATGACTCCAAAGTCAGAGTGGAGTTACACTGTTTTTCTAATTACTTTTATTACTCTGTCGATTTCAACATTAAAACAGCTGATATCTTTTAGGATAAAGCTCAGAAATGATTGACATACCTAATGGGAAATCAAATTCCTCAGCACCATCCCATAACCTCCATATGAGAGGGGAACCAAAGTGTTACCATGTCATTATACTGCCATCTGGCCTCCGGTCCTCATAAAAAAATTATGTGTAGCTATTACAAGATCTCGGATCAGCATTCGCGCCTTCAGAAGTGCAGGTTTTTCTGTGGAAGGTATTTCCAAATATATCGAGGGAAACTTACTATTTGCGGATTTTTTGTAGGGCAATATTCACTAATTACTGTATTATCATTTAATTTTCGTAACTAAATACATTTTTTATGATAAAAAATAATTATCTAATAATTTTCAAATATCAATATGACAAACAAAAGAGGAATTAAAGAAGAGAAGGGCAAAGACTGTCCTTAACTTGGAGCAAATAAGTAAATGGAAATTCAATCTCCCGTACTGGTAAATACAATTTAGCACTGATCACTTAAGTAGTACTCCCAAAGAAAGCAGTCCAGTGGTTCTGATTAGAAGAAAAAATTGTGTTCTGCTGTTAGACTTCTAGGCTTTTCGAAGCAATTGGTTTGAAAGGCTTGGAAGAACTTTGTCAGAGACAACAAAGCTAAATATAAGCAACGGGTTAGATTTACCATAAGTCCCTCTCTCCCCTTGCTAGAGAGAAGATAGAACTTTGCTTCTAATCATATCATAAAAATTAGAAAAATAGAAAGCCTGATCATTAACCTGCATCTATGTCCACCCAGCACACGACAGCCTGACAACCGATCCTCTGCTCACTGGGAGAGAAAAGGTACCAGAAAGGGAAAGGAGGGAGGTCAGTCCCACTCATTATCACTTCTGCACCCGTACATCTTGAACAAGATACCACCTGTCCCACCAGGAGACTAAAGGAAAAAGTGTCCTAGGAACTATGAGCAATGTCCCTCAGGTTGGAGGTGAATGTTGTCTAATGTGACCACAATTCTGCTCTCAGCACCTGATATACTGACTGATTCTTCTTGAACACGTGGGAGGGCACAATGCCCCTAAGTCCGTGAGCTCTGAGCCTGATGGTTTCATAAAACCATAGAGATATTGTGTTCTCGGACATCTCTTTCTTGGATCTGCCAGTACTAACAAAAAGTCATCAACAGAGTTACAGAGTCCTTTTAAGAAAGCAACACAGCAATATAACTGGACATAGTAGCATCTCTTCTCACTCATTATATGCAAAGTCTGCTAGGGAGGGGATTGAAAAGGACTCGAATCTGGCGTCAGGGACCACTGGATTCAGAGTCTTTGCCACGAATTCTGGGATAAATTTGAGTGAAACCGATCCACATCCCCTTTAGTCTAGGAGCCTGGTAGGGTCCCGTATGCACTAAGATGTACCCTAAATTTGACTCCAGATCTTGTTTAAGGGTTGTTTGGACATAAAAAAAAAATTGGTCACATGTTCCACAACTGGCCTATTTTCTGCCATTTTGAAATCCAAGATGGCTGCCTGACAAAAATGATAAAAGTCAATAAATGACCATAATATACTCAATTGCACATCATTTCTAAGGTATTGAGTAGGAGAATGCATAATAGGATGATTTGAGTATTATCACATCTATATGTTTTTGTTATTGTTTTTTTTTTTTGTCTATCTGAGTATGTATACAGGATTATAATGTATTCAGGATTATAAAGGAGCTTCAACTTTTGCAGCCAGAAAAGTTAAACAATATATTTCTAGGCCTTGGTGGTTTTCATATGGCCAAAGTAGTAGTATCTTGCATTAGCAAGTATCTTGAAGACAGTGGTGTGGAACATGTGTTCACAGAGAATGAAATATTTGGCCCAAAGATAGCCCAGAGTATTTTAAAGGGCAGCCATTATTCACGTGCTCTAAGAGGATTATCTCTAATTGCCAAAGTTATGCATCAACTTCTCTGGAAACAATTCTTTCAACAACAGGGCGACTCAAAATCTCACCAAACTCATTTCAGAAATAGCACTGCTACAACTTTATTGTAATGGAAAAAATTCAAGAGTCTCAGAGTATCCTTGGAAAATGTAAGAAACTTCTGTGTGACATAATACTCACGTTTGATAATTCGTTGCAAAAGGAGATCAAAGTGATATCTTTAAATATTGGAGTACATTTCCAACCTACCTGTTCCATCTGCTAAGAGACCTGACTCGTTCACATAGGGAAGGAAACTGGGAATTACATTTGTCATCTGTTCAGCGAACATTACCACTGTTCTTTACTTTCGACAAGACACACTATTCACGATGGGGAACAATATTTTATGAAGACTTTGTAGCTGCCACAAAAATTTCCTTCAATCCATGCAGTTTCTTAAAGGCCATTTTGTTGTGAAACATTCTACTCATAAATTCAGTAGTGTCCCCCAATGGACCAAGTGCTTGAGCAGATTTACATTAAACCTGCTAAAGGCCATGGGGGCCATTGTAGGACTTACAAGAAGGAAAGAGGCAGTAGCTCAGCATGGACTAACTAAGCAAGAAAAATTCCTGATATCGGCTTTTCAACAGCCACAACTAAGCATGATGAGATTTGCATTCAGTAAATGCTTGCATATATTCAGAAAAGAGACAACCTATTTGATCTGTTACACAACAAAAAGAAGAGAAATCTTGTCACTGGAAAAGAGACTAGTGATGAGAAAAGCAAGTATCTTTTGAACTGTATTAGTCTTGGACAGCAAACATACAAGGAATTTGTCAAAACAAGGTTTAAAGATAAAGAAAAGTGTGTTTGATCCAATTAAAAAGACGAGTAAGAAGCATAACATATGCAAGGATTCCCCTGCTGATATACAGAAAGACACGAATAATGCCTTCCACACTATTGACACGAATAATGCCTTCCACACTATTGATATTGCTAGAGCCGGAGGCTATGATATCTCACAGCTTCTGGCATATGAAATAACATCCACCTCGTATTACCTAATTAAAGATGGCTATTTGCAAAAGTTCCTCAAATCAGAGCTTACACATGTAATTGCAAAAAGACTTAAAGAACAAGCTCCACAGAAAGTACCTTTCTCGGACACTAATCCTAAAGCTATTGTCTTTGATTACACGGCATATGCTAGAAAATTATCAGTGACATAGTTGAAGCTGAAAAGATTTGGTGATATGGCAGCTTACTTGTGGAAAATATTTTCTTGCATGTCAGCCACTTGCACACGAATTTATATTGTCTTTGATACTTATGACCTAGATAGTAAACAAGACTGTGAAAGAATGCAGAGAAGAAAAGTTGACCCAATAGAGGTATCTATCAATCGCAGTGACACTCCACTTCCAGTAGATACAGAAAGATTCTGGTCATCAACCAAAAACAAGGTAAGGCTGCAAGAATTTTTCATCAAGTCGTTAATTGAGAAAGTGACTCAAGGTACAGAAAGTATTCCATGAATATATACTTTGGAGGTTCTCATGAAGATGACTTGTATAAGTGCCTGAGAATCAGCTCTCAAACTGTTGTGGATGTACCGACACTTCGTTGTCAACAAGAAGAGGCTGATGATAGAATGTTGTTACATATCAACCATGCCACTTGCACAGAATTATTCAAGAATGTCATAGTGGCTTTAACAGATACAGATGTTTTAGTAAGTCTACTGTATCACTTCAGTGAAACTTGGAAATTCAGTGGTCTAGAAGAGCTATGGATCCTTTGTGGACAAGCTAACATCAAAAGGGCATTGCCAGTCCATGATTTAGTACCAACAATGTCAAGAGCATTAGTTTCTGCACTTCCAGCTGTCCATGCACTTAGTGGTTGTGACACGACCAGCAAGGTTTCAACAAAACTTGCTGTATTCAAGGCAGCAGGACAAGGTGGAATAGTGTTAATCAAGGATTTTGGAAAAATTAAAGAACTTTCTCATGATATGAAAATCAAAGCAGAGCAGTTTCTTGCCAGAGGCATTGGTGGAGTCAACAAAGATAAATTCAGTGAGCTGATATTTCCTGTGCCATCATAAAAGCATTGAAAACAATTTTGAAAGACTTGTTCCAACTTCAAATAGCATACAGCTTCATATTAAGCGAGCTTTTTTGCAATGTTATCACTGGACAAATGCCACAAAAGCTACCATAGATATAGTGAATCCACTAGATTATGGTTACATTTTGAAAGATGACTTCATGGTACCACTTATTGTTTCTGAACCTAATCAACCCCTCGATTTTCCATTTCCATGCACCTGTAAAAAATGCTTTAGGTCAAATGTATGTCCTTGCCGTATAGCAGACATTAGTTGCTGTGAATTCTGTAAGTGTGATGAAAGTGGGCAGTGTTACAATCCACATAATACTATAAGAAAGAGTCATAATGATTCGAAAGACAGTGAAGTTGATTTAATGGTGGAATGTGAAATGAAGGTTTGAGAGCATGATTTTTTTTTCCAAACAATTAATAGTTCGTTACACAAGTGTTTGACTTATTTGCTTAATTTTACTATCGCACAGTATTGGGAGACATAGATCAACATTTATGTATGAATAAATTTCTTTTAATTTAATTTTTTTTATTCATACCCTTATCTGATCAAAAATTATGTCAAACCATCTTATTATGTATTCCCTTATTCAAGACCTTTGAAACAATATGCATATTGAGTATATTCTGGGCATTAATTGACTCTTATAATTTTTGTCAGGCGGCCATCTTGGATTTCAAAATGGCGGAAAATAGGCCAATTGTGGAACATGTGACCAAGTTTTTTTTATGCCCAAACAACCCACAAACAAGATCTGTAGTCAAATTTAGGGTACATCTTAGTGCATATGGGACCCTACCAGGCTCCATGACTACTTGAGTGTTTAACATTATAAGAAACTTTTCAAAGCTTCTCATCAGCTTGGAGAACTCCCAAGAAGAAGAGAGATCTATGACCTTTAAGCGAAGGACCAAGCCCAGGGCGGCTCTGTAGCCCTTCATTGCTGAGACAGAGAGATGCTTCCTTCATGAACGAAGACCAGAAATTCCCCTCCTACTTGCTGAATAGTAGCTCCGACCAGAGAGAAACTGCTTTCACGACATCAACCACAGAATATGGCCCATATCCTTTGGTAGACATCTGCAAAGGATTTCCAAAGATAGCCAAGACATCTCCAATGCTGTTTGGTGAGAAAACCCTCTCTTGCAGGAGATGCTGGATAGTCTCCAGCCGTGAAGGGATAGGGACTCTACTGACTGGTGGAACCTTTCCATAAGTGGATGGCAGAGAAAGTTGTGCCACAGGGGAATTTCTCTTGGTGCCTTAGATAATAGAGCCAGCAGAGCCGGGTACCAGTTGGCATGTAGCCATTTGGGTTCACCATGGTCATTCTGAGATTCGCAATGATTATTACCCTGTTGATTACTTGACAAATAAGACAGAATAGAGGAAAAGTGTACATGTCGAGATTGCCCCATGGGTGCTGAAAGGCATCCTCCGCTGCAGCTCAGGGATCTGTGATGACTGAGCAAAACATTGGCAACTTCCCGTTGTGCTGTGCTGCAAAGAGATCTATTATTAGTCATCCCCAAAGACTGAATAGTCTTTCTACAACATCTGGGTACAAGGACCATTCTGTCCCTATCACTTGACCCTGACGGCTGAGTTTGTCCGCCGCTGCATTCTTTTTGCCTGGGATGTATCTGGTTGACAAATCCATCAAGTGCGCTATTACCCACTCGTGCACTTGTACCTTTAACTGATGCAGTTGGCGAGACAATAGTCCCCGTTGCTTGTTGACATATGCCACTACCATGGTATTTCACTCATTAGTATCATGGAGTGCACCATTACTCGATCCTGGAACTCTTGAAGAGCCAGGAAGGCTACTCTGAGTTCCAGGATGTTGATGTACAAGTTTTTGTTGTACCGATTCCACACACCTGAAATCAACAAGTTCACCAGGTGTGCGCCCCATCCCTCCCTCAAGGCATCTGAAAACAGAAACATCTCAGGAGAGGGAGTGGAATTTATGACTCTCATTACGAGGTTCCTGTCGTCTAACCACCATGCTAAGTCCTGTCTCACTTCTCCCAAGATAGGAATGTGAAGGGAAGGCAGATCCCTTACTTGAAACCAGAATTCCTTCATCCTCCACAGGAGGGAGCGGAGGTGAAGTCGCCCGTGAGGGACCAGCTTCTCCAACTACAACTTGCCACATTTGAGTTGGTTGTTCCTGCCGGGACAGGAATAACTGTGTTGTCTCCTTGAACTTGCTGATTTGGGATTCTGATGGAAAGACTCTCATGGCTGCTGTACCTATCAGCATGCCCAAGAATTTTATCCTGTTTCAGTATGAGGTCTGACTTCTCGAGATTTATTGCAATGCCTAGGCTATGACCAAACTCGGAGACAATCTCTGTCCTGAAGCAAATTTAAGCGAGAACTGGCTGGGACTAGCCAATCATCGAGATACCTCAAAAGACGTATCCCATGTGAATGAGCTAAAGTTGAAACAAAGGTGAACACTCTCGTAAATACCTGCAGAGCGGTTGATAATCTGAACCAAAGAGCGTTGAATTGATACACCGTCCCATTGAGGATAAAGCAAAGGTACTTGCAAGAGGACTGATGGATGGGTATTTGGAAATAAGCATCCTGCAGATCCACCGTAAGCATAAAGTCAGACTCCCTGATGGCTCCCAGCACTGACCAAGTTGTTTCCACTTTGAATCGAGTCTGGCAAATGAATCGATTCAAGACTGATTGGTCTAAGACTGGTCTCCATCTACCTGATGTTTTCTCTACCAAGAAGATCCTGCTGTAAAATCCTGAAGACTGGTCTGTCACGACATCTACAGTACCCTTCTCCAGCATTGTCTTCACCTCACTCTGTAGTGCAAGGTCCTTGGATGAGCCGGGAACACGTTTGTATGTGGACTGGTAGATTGGTGAAGGGTGGGGGAGAATCAAAGGGAAGTAATTATCCTAATTGAAGGACATCCAATACCCAGGATTCTGCCCTGTGTTTCTGCCATGTTGCCCAATGACTCAAAAGGCAACCACCCACCAGTGATAGCCTACCTCCTCTCCCTGGGTTGGCAGAGGAACAAAAGGGCTGCTGGCTTGCACCCTTCCTGACAGGGCTGAAGAAAGCTGGGTATTGTTGTGAGGGGCCCTAAGATTTTGTGGTTTCCTGGGACCAGCAGATGAAGGGCCAGTCTGACCCAGGGGTCAGACTACAGTGGAGCGTGAAGGCCCAGTGGTCGCACGCAGTGGCGTGGTGAATGAGGCAGTCGTTATTATCCATCCTTCATTGATTAAGTGTGACTTCTACTTGTTCTCTGCTAAAGAGAGAAGTGGAGCCCAGCAAAGGTCTGTTTCTTAAAATTACGATCGATTCAGGGCTTTACAAACTTCAGAACTTGGTAGAGAGCTGCATCTCACCCCTTCAGTACCAAGTTTGCCCATAGGTTAACTCTCTGGTGGAGCAGGTAAGTAATAGTCTTAACTCCAGACAGGAACATTCTATTAAGGTTAGTCATTTCTTCATTGGGGAATGATGGAGAGGAAGTGAAAACCTTAGTGACTGTTGTAGACCAATGGTCAATCCAAGAGACTGCTAGGAATGCTGCCATAGTAGTTGCTTCTAAAGATGCTGACTCCTGATGTGAGAGGGAGTTGATTTCTGCTCGGAGTTGCTCCAATGAGAGAATTGGACCGAGACGAATCAAGTCCGGGTCAATCTGGGCAGTCGGGATTGACTTCTCTGAAGGTTTATAAAATTTCTTTTGACGAGGAAGTGGTGGAGTTAACAGCTTAAATGAGCAGCAGGCTCAAAGTGAGCTCTCTTCTGGAGACAAGAGAATTTACCTGAGCCAGGACCAAATCTGCGAGCTTCGACCATGGCAATCCTATTGAAGGTAAGGCCCGACCAGGGTTTCGAAGCCCAGAGGAAAAGTCCCATCGTCAGCCAAGGTCTTGTCCCCGAGATTGTTATACTGATGAATCAGTTTAACAATCTTGATGTAGGATTTATGCAGCTCAAGAGTATCTGCGTCCTTGGGGAGAGGACCCTCCATTCCTTCCAAGTCATTGTCTTTCCAAGTTGCCCTCTCTGCAGGTGAGAGACCTCCACCAGAACATCCATGATCCCTCCCATGGTTCCAAGCATAAGCCCAGGAGGTTGAAGGAATAGGTGAGAGGCACCTGGCATCCTTTGTTGACCTGCTGGAGACTGAAACCTCAGCAGGAGAGGACAGCCATGAACGACTGTCATACTAAAACGATGGTCGTTTTACAGGTCTGGGAAAACTCCCGTCACACGAAGGTGAACGGTGGTTGTCGCTGGGACCGGATGCATGTTCCCATGAAGGTACACAGGAACTATACTGAGGAGAGTAGATTCGTTCATGTAAACATGAGCGACAGCTACTTCTGGGAGAACAGTCGCACCCTGCCCTACAAGGTGAGAGCATATCCTGTCCTGAAGAGACACAGGGCTTCTCCTGGAGGCCAACGCCTCTATTAATATGTCTGACCTGTGAACCCTAGGGTTGGCATCACCTACACAAGACCTGATCTTTGTACTATCCTGGTGCCAGCTCACAGGAGCTACCTCCTGGGTTGGGGATTCAGGGGTGGGGGCAATGTTTGCATGTTGCAGAGGCACTCTCTATAGTCCATGTCAGGGTCCTGGGGCCATGAACACTTATTGTAGCAGTGTGCTTCCAATGAAGTCCAAGGGTTAAAAGCTTCAAGAGCATGGGTTGTAGAGACCCTTATGCAAGGACGACCTTTGTACTGAGATGGGAATGAGTCTCCAGGTTGGAACCTTGGAGTTCTGTACAGAAGAGGGAACTATACCAGGCATCCCTGTCTGGTATTGGAACCCTGGGCGCATCCTGGGAGCCACCGCCCTTCTCTCCTCAGGTCTGTCCGCCTAATGGGACCCTCAGAAGGGGAAGGGGTTTTATTGCAATCTAACACCACTGCCTTCTTCCTCTTCGGGTCTGTCTGCCTAACAGGACCCTCAGGGGAAGAGGAAAAAGCGGTTGGAGATTGGAGATGAAGATGCTAGTGACATCGAAGCAGAATGGGGTTCCTTCTTTAATTTCATCTCTACTTTGTACCTTTTCATTAATTATGCTAGGAGATAATCCGTAGCATCAGAAGACATCAGAGGGGGTGTTGATATTGATGGGATCGGATGGATAATTGAAGGCACTGACAGTAGTCATGGCAACCTTTCATCCTGTAACAAACTGTAGTCCCAGTTACTGATGCCATAGAGACTGGGGCCCGGTTGGCAGAGCTAAGATGTGTGATCAAGCCCCTAACCAATGGTTCCCCTGGAAGACCTAGGGGAAGCCAGTGGTTCCTCAGATCTTGGAAGGTCCTCCTAATATCCCATAGACCTGCAAAGATGGTACTTTAGTGACTACCTCCCATTGACCAAGGGGGGTGGGAAGGGAAGAAGCCGTTGAGAGATTAGGACCGGTCCCCTATACCACATACAAAATCCCCATTGCTGAAGTACCAGGGGAGTGTGGAGGAGTGAATTCTCCCATAGAAGAAGCAGCAGACCAAAGTGTCATGGGAAGAGACAAGGAGCTACCTGGTGTCCTCTGAGGGGAATATCCTTCCAAGGACAGAAGAGCAGACTTCATGGATTTCCTTTTCCCAGTGAACTTCATCCATGGTTCCGGCGACCATTCACAACACTCGGGGCAATATCCCGTTGACCAGGGGGGATGGGAAGGGAAGAAGCCATTGAGAGATTGGGACCGGTCCCCTATACCACTGTCATGGTAATGGCTTCATAGCAACGAATGATAAGTTAAAGGAAATGAAAATGCATTCTCTTCAAGTAGGTCTGCAGCAAAGAGGCATTCACGCATGTGTTGGAGGTGCCTGTTCTCATTATGGTTCTAGAATCGGCAGGAGTGTTGTGGAACGTGACAGGCACCGAAGTGTCGTGAGAAAAGCCGCGATTTCTGATGCATTACTTCGTCGAGATTCTTCTAAAACGTTCTGGTCATCTTGGGAGTCTGTGACATTCATGTTCTGCCCCCTGTAGGCCCTGCCCCCAAGTCACCGTATAAATACGACTGACGAAGTAAGAGAGATCAGTAAGAGTCACAGATCAGATCGTCAGTGAGAGCCTGGCAGCAGAGATCAGAGATCAACAGAGAGAGATAAGAGAAGAAAGAACAGACAAAGGATCAGAGAGGAAAAGGCGGTCGAGAGTTTGGGTCGAATTCTGGTCAAGTCGTCCAGTTAGAGAGAACAACCGAGGTATTTTCGTCGTTGAGCAAGCCTTGAGAGCAGAAACGTTCTACAAGAGGTTTTGAGGAGTTCCTGCCCTCCGAGTATCAAGAATAGAAATTGTTTTCTGCAATACGGAGTCAAAAAGACATCTGCAATTACAGTTCTCCTTTTGTGAAGCCACCGCTTCGATCATAGATCTCCAACAGCGCCAAACTGGCCAGCAAGTATTTGAATTACCTCACTTCTTCCCCAGTTCACACATAGTAAGATTTTACTTGTGGTATGTAAATAGGAGAAACCATTCTGCATTTATCTTTGTTAGTAAGTTTGTAAATAAACCTTTGTTGTGCTTGTGTATCTTTCTATATTCGTATCCCCAGTTTCAACTGTTGGTGTTGAATTCTTTTTGTTTATTTTCATATCGAACTTGGAGCGGACCTCTCTCTCGCGGGGTTTGTAACAACCACATGCAAAATCCCCGTTGCTGAAGCACCAGGGGAGTGTGGAGGAGTGAATTCTCCCATAGAGGAAGCAGCAGACCAAACTGGCATGGGAAGAGACGGAGCTATCTGGTATCCTCGGAGAAGAATATCCTTCCAAGGACGGAAGCGCAGACTTCATGGATTTCCTCTTCCCAGTGAACTTCTTCCATGGCTCTGGCAACCACTCACAACACTCGGGGCAATATCATTATTGGAACATACACGCTTGTGGCATCTAGGGCAAACAGTGTGGGGATCAACATCAAATGGTGGAAGAAGCAATTGCACCTTGCTTTGCTCTCCCACACCTGGGCAAAATCTAGGTTTAGGCTTAAATGATTCTTGGTTTTGCATATTCAATGAAGCAGGGTTACCAGATTTTTTTGTCCAATATATTGTACATTGCGCTAAAAATTATCAGATTTTTACCAAAATTTTCGTGCAGATATATATTATATATATATATATATATATATATATATAACATATACATTATATATATATATATACTATATATATATATATATATATTGTATATACATATGATGTATATATAATATATATATATATATAATCTATATATATATCCTATATATGTATATCATATATATATATATATATATATATATATATTATATATCCTATAATAATAATTAAATATATGTATATACATATAATATATATATATATATATATATAGTATTATATAATATATATATATATGTATATACATATATATATTTATATATCTATAGGTATGTAATACATATTATAATATTTATTATAATTATTAGTTTTTATACATATATATATATATATATATATATATATATTATATATAGAATCATTATCACTATATATATATAGTATATATATATATATATATATGGTATATGTATATACATCTATATGTATATATATATATATTATATACCATATAAATATTTAAACATAAACTATATATATTCCATGATATATACATATACATATATATTTTTTTATTAATCTATGGATATATATATAATTATATACATATATTATATATCATATATATATATATAATATATATTCTATACTACCCATATATATAATTCTATATATATATATTAATATATCTATCCATATATATATATATATATATAATTTATTAATACATATATATATACCATATATATACCATATATTATATATCATATATATACCCTATATTATTACTATAATATATCATATATATACCATATATATATACCCTAATATATCTATATATATATACCTATATATATATTGTTATACATATTATATTCTATATATAGTATATATATATATTTATAATTTATATATATTAATGTCTGTATGTATGTATAACTGAATCAAGAAAGTTTGGAACGTGATAAATTCATAAATAAAGGTATAAGCCACGAAGGAAAGATAAACAATGGAGTTTCTACAAGATCTTTCAACTCAACGTCCTTTACTTAGCAGACAAACTAACTTACATGAGAAATTCAGAGTACAGGATAGGTCGTATAAATGACAGATAGGATTTATAAGGAGATTAGTACCTAGAATCCAACACACCTGGAGAATGAGTAACCTTTCCAAACAAGTATAAACAAGGGTACAATTTAAGAACAAAAAGATTAAGCCCAACTGCTCAGACACAGGGACAGGACAATTAAAGGATTATACAGGGCGACAGCTGACCACATTCAGATCTTTGGTAAACAAAAACTTATTCACAATACATATTAAACATACATATACAAAGAAAATATCTCCAAGGCAACTAATTTGTATTTAAGTCTGTAATTATATCTTTGAGGTCATTCTTAAAAATGTTACAAATACAAGGGTCTAAATGGAACAGGCCATAAATAATATTAAAATTACAATGGGAAGTAAGTTGTATTATGGCAGATTCTAAAAGATGTTGTGATAAGACATCTTTTGATCTTGCAATTAGTGAACTACCAATCCAATTTATCCAGTGGTTGTTTTCACTTAAATGAATGAATATTGCATTAGATGTTTACCCAGTTCTGACAGAATATTTATGCTGTTTTAATCTTAATTCTAAGCCCTTGCTCAACTGTTCGAGATAGAAGGAGGGGCAGTCCATACATGGAATTTTATATATTATGTTGTTGCTTTCCTTGGGGCCATTTTTTTATTAACATTCCTTTTAGTGTGTTATTATAGGAAAAAACAATTTTGACCTTAAAGGCTTTTAACAATGATTTAATGGTTTCAAATCCGTTAAAATAAGGCAAACTGAGAATGTTCTTAGAATTTTCTTTCTCCATGTTACTTACACTATAAAAGTTTTGTAGGCTTTATTATAGCAAATATCTAATATATGTGAAGATAACATACATCTTTCCCTATTTTTTCTTGTGTATTCAATTTTTTTATCCAAATATTGGGGACTGACAATGCACAATGTTCGTAAAAACAAAGAAGAAAAAATTGATATTTGATGTTTAGATGGTGGCCTGAATAGAAATGAACATAAGTTAAGTTGTTGGTTGGTTTCTTATAAGTACTGGATTTACATTGAAGTGGTTCTCTGTGTATCAAAACATCTAAGAAAGGGAGGCAATTGCCTTTTTCCAATTCTAGAGTAAACTTAATCGACAGTACCTGGTTATTTAATTTGTACCGAGCACCATAGGATTCAAACTCTAGAGGTGAGGCATTGATAAGTGCTGAGCTGTCAATGATGGTTGTATCTCCTTTTGGTTCTCCCACTGGGACACTCACTTGCACTTCAAGAATTTCAACCAGCTGTGACTTCTGACACGTATGAAGGTTGCTGCTGTCACTGAGAGATGTAGGGTGACTGATTCTCGTGCTTGAAGAATTCTTGCAAGTCACACTGTCTGTTGTACTGTAGAAGATGTGATGTAGCAAAGTCTGATTTCGATGCTCCATGATGGAGTTGGGACTTGACGTCTGCACCATGTTCATCATGCATACAAACTGAAGCAGTGATGGTGGCACAGCCTGTTCTAAGTCTTTGTCATGAAAATAGCTGCTGAAATTCGACTTCTAACGGAGCATGTCTTGTCTTATTATCCCAGCGGCTTTTGCTAGATGGATTGCTTCACCATAACGGGATGCTTCTGATAGGATTGAACCTACATCAGTCTCAACAGCCAACAGAACTTCTCGTCCTTGGCGATTAGCTTGCAGCTGATCCTTGAGTCGAGTAGGATGAACATCATGCGAGTCAACATCAAGCTGCTCCCGCCTCTGCTTGTAAAGCTTAGTCAAATCAGCAAGCTTGAAAATCGGTGGCCTCTCACTGGCATTTTTCATCTCTTAAGATGTAGGTGACTAGTTCGGATAAAGCAATTGGATATGCATCCTTTCAGTGTTCCTGTGCTTTTTCTTGCTCCCGCACCTTTAGGTATGCCCATTCTCGGTTATACAATGCCATCAAACAGCCAGGGTGACATTCCATTTCTTGTGCTACGACATCTCCTGCACTTAGTTTGGCGAGAAGTTTTGTATCACCGAGTGTTTTGGCACATTCATTTACTCTCCTAATCACTTGCATTGTCATTGCTTCTCTAAGCTCCCTTCCTTCAGTTTTGCAGAAGAAGCATTCTTTTGTTTTAGTTTCTTGGAGCTTTCGTGGAATTTTGCTTCTACTGCCCTCATCACTAGTACCTACATGACTTGCTCTTTTTTCAGCTCGGTATAACTTTGTGTTGTTGAACAGAAGCCTACAACTCTCCTGATATTGTGCCTTATTTTTTCTCAACATTTCCTCTATCCCAGAACCTTCATCAAGTCTGGCAGGGTCTAGCTTGATTGGTAGCGCATTGAGTGAGTGAAACAGAGGAATATTCTTTGCCAGGTTCGTATATCCATCATCCCCTCTTCTGGCAGGATTGGCCTGGGGAGATTTTAGATCTTTCTTAACCTCCTGTCATAGGCAACACTTGGTCCAGTCTGTTTTCCACGATTGTCCAGTAGAGTTCCCATCCATGATTACGATGACGTTCAGGGTCGAGGGTTTATCCTTTTACTACCCTGTACATGTAATAGTATAATAGGCCTTTTATATCCTGTAATATACAATAGGCATTTTCCTGTATGGGGTACAACTAGGTTCTTGCACTGTGTCATACACCTAGTCCGATCATTCATCCAGTGTCATCAGTCCCGTGCAATCTGTACACTATCCAGATAACTAAAACCCTGTTATCCTTGGTTCAGCAGTATGATACCAACATAAATTTCCTACTTAGCTGACACTGAACCCCATGCTGAGTTTCACAGCAGTGATGTCACCAATGTGCCTAGGTAGTGCCCGACAATCACTCCTTTAATACAGTGCCTTAATCATGTTATAAACTAGAAAATATATATCAGCAGACTTTAAAACATAACAATCCACACTTAGATCATGCAATTCGGATAACTACAAATATTTCTAAGCAAAACATCAGCTTTGGGTGGTTATTTTGGCAGCCATCTTGAAAAATGGCTGCCATTTTGGATTTTAAATTGGCCAATCAGGCAGATTTGTTTAGTATCCCTTGGAGAACAATTGTGCCAAATTTGATGCTTGTATCATCATTTGCACGATTCTTCTAAAAAATTACTCCTATCTGCCCCACGACTAAGAGCCTGAACAACTGCCACACCAGGGCGAGTATCCGGAGCTGAAGTCACATTGATTAAGGGAGGGGGAGGAAGTACTCCCGAATAACCCAGAACCAAAGCGGAACCAACATTGAATACCTTAGAGGGAGGAACAGAAATAGCCACAGGAAAGTTGAGAAAGAAGTAGAAGACCGAAAGAAAAAGGAAGAAGCCACACTCGGAGTAACCACCGGAGCACCTACCGCCGACATTGGACAGGTGGAGAACATACCAACTGGTACCATACTCAAAGGAGCATCTACATTCTAGCCAGCTACCCTAGTGAAAGGAAAGACAGAGGACACAATCGGTACTGATACACTCGACGATGGAGCAGATGAATCACCAACTGCCAAGCACCCACAGGAAACATGGCAGACACATTACCTCTCAAACCCAGTAAAGGATGAATATACTGAGTTGCTGAAGACTCTGAAACCGTCTGTGAAACCTCTAGACAGAAGCCTGAGAAACTATAGAACCCACGGAAGGTGCTAAAGAAGACAGCCCTGTCAAGGGTACACCTTCCCTCAAACCCGAAGAGAGAGAGGGAGCTGCCAAAACCCCATCATTGCAGGATTAATTCAATAAAAATTCTTTGCTCTTCTCAGTTAATGGCGAAGAAACAGGATGAGGGAGAGAAGACTCTGAAGTCACCTCTGAAGAATTACCCAATAAAGAAGATTGTGTAAAAACATTAGAAGAATGTTTAGAAGAAATTGAGGGAAAGGAAAACTCGGAAGCGTCAGAAGAGGCCATAGTTTTTAGAGAAAGAAAATAGACCGACTCTGTTCCCCCTTGATAAACTTGACAAACATCATTAGCAAAGTCAAGAAAATTCTTCAAGACATGATCGCAAATATTGGACAACCCAAAATTGAAACATTGCCTAACTGGTAATGTATAACCCAGTGACAAATCCAATGGGTCTGTGTTATATTGAGCCAAATTGAATTAGATGAATATAAAATTTAAGCCAAAGGCCAAGCACTGGGACCTATGAGGTCATTCAGCACTGAAATGGAAATTGCAGTAAAAGGTTTGAAAGGGGTAACAGGAGGAAAACATCGCAGTTAAACTATGAATCAGAGTTAAGAGAGGGTGGAAAGTAAGATGAAGAGAGAATATGAAAGAAGGTACAGAAAAGGAACTAGAGTGGTTGCAGCTAGGGGCTGAAAGCATGCTGCAAAGAACCTTAAGTAATGCCTACAGTGCACCGCATGAGGTCCACCGACATCACTACTCCCCAGACAGAGGAGCCAAATTGAAAACTTGATCACCAGAATTACCACCACCACAAGACGAAGCAAACTTATCCACAGAAGGAAAAGGAACCTTTAAAGACAAAGGAGCAATATCCAACTCACTTCCGAACCCGACAAACCCGAAACTACACGCGAATTACCAACCATGGACTTAGAAACTTTCTGTTGCAAAGAACTCGAAGCAGGAAATAAAACCAAAGATGTATCCAAAGACAAAACTGTCACACTAAAACCCACATCAGAACCCGAACCCGAAGAAACCTGCACTATCAAATTCTCTTCCTAAACACTACCTAACCTGTTACCTAACTCTACATCAAACTTAGAACTTACACCCTGAGAGGGTAGGGGGGAACCTGCTGCCAATACTGTCTGCTCCGCACCAGGTGGCCGGCAGAACCTACCTTCAAGGCTTGCAGTTCTCCATGACCCCCGGCACCTGTTAGGGATGTTTCTGGAACAGGCAGGGGGGCTGAAAAAGAATGATTAGAATCAACTTTACTACTACTACCACTATCACTATTCTTAGTTAAATTATTCATCAAGCTACAAAATAGGTTAGACATACTAGATGATAACATGTCCTCTAACTTCTTGAATAACTCTTGACTCTAATGCTTCCTTGTCTACTGATTGTACCCCTACCACTGATTCTGATCTGTGGTTACTCTTCGAGGCTAAGGATTTTCAGTTTCATATAATTCTCCATTTGATCTACTGATCAAGACATACACTCATCAAATCTCTGGCCGATATTAAACTGAACTTTCCTACATGAAATAAAGATAATGTAGACCATGTTTGAGGGTACTCATCCTACACTTGCAGGACATGTAGAACCGATGAGCGCCAACATCTCCAGCAGTAGAAGGCTCGATCATCGAAGCTATAGACGAAACGGAAGCAGAGGCATTAGCAGACGACGACGTTTTATTTTCTAACTTATTCATAGCGAATCCAAATTACCGATCCAAAGTCAAAATCAGGAGAGAAATTCCCAAATCCAGCCAATAAAGCGTAGATACAGGAGAAAAGGCGTTAATAACAGGCCAAAGAAGTAATCTGATATCCAAATTTCAAAAACTCTTTAAATGGGGGTTGGGTTAAATGACCAAAAGTTCCCCTGATGTGGGACAAATCTGCACAGCACAGCGAACAAATAACAATTGGGGATGTCGGCCTCGGTCGATCGATATTTGCAGCACCATTGCCAACGGTACCTCAGGTAACTCATTTGACAAGATTTTACCTGCAGTGTTGGTAGTGCTGACAGTTAACTACCCAAAATTTATGGGCATATAGTTCAGGCTGGTCAGTGACCAGGGCTAATTCAGGTGTTCATGGAGTGTATTGCAATAAAACATGTTAATACAGATGGCAAAAAGTATTCTAACATACAGTCCTCACTTTCAACAGCCATGGAGGATCCATTTCCCCCAAAATATGGACACACTGCTCAAATGTGCTTTTCACAAAAGATCAAGTGTGAATGTCATATTTTCACATTTTCTATTCAAGAAAACACATGGTGACAAACATACTCATGTACACACACCTGTGACACCCAAGAGAAAAATCCCAAAACATCATGCTGGGAGATTCTGCTACACATACAATACTGTTACCTGATCCTCAAGATCCAGGCATGCAGGGTAAGACACTGTCTCTATGCACCGATCACGCCACATAGTATTGCTTTGGGCAAAGTTAATGTCCATAGAAACCCTAAATTTCCATTCTCATATACAAACAAACTCTCACCATTTCTAGGTGTGAGGAATTTTAACAGCATCCTAAAAACCACTTGTTATGGACAGGGCTTCTCTCACTGGAAGAGCTACATTTTCATGGACTAGCAATTATTCAGCTTAACCAGTTCGTGCACCTGTATAAACGCTGACATATACTTAATACATATACAGTTCTTGTACCCTTCAGCATTATGTCCACTTCCATTACCCATGGGCTCAAAGCTGGTAGCAATCCAAAAATGCTTACTGTATCTTTAATTTAAAATGTTGTATATAAAGATTTATATGCGTACAATATTGAACCACAGCATTAAAGAGTTTAAGCTTCTGCAAAATAAAAAATGAGTTATAAGTACAGGCAGTCCCTGATTATTGGCGGTGTCACGAACCCCGAGAGGTCTGCTAATAGGTTCGATATTATAATGAACAAAAGAATTCAACACCAACAGTTGAAACTGGGGATACGAATATAGAAAGAAACACTAACAGAATTAAGGTTTATTTACAAGCTTCCTAACAAAGGTAAATGCAGAATGGTTTCTCCTATTTACATAAAAAAAAATAAAATCTTACAATGCGTGAACTGGGGAAACAGTGAGGTAATGAAAGTACTTGCTGGCCAGTTTTTTCGCTGTTGGAAAACGATGCTCGAAGCGATGGCTTCACAAAAAGAGAACTGTAACTTCTGACGTCTTCTTGACTCCGTATTGCAGAAAATAGTCTATTCTTGATACTCGAAGGGCATGTTATTCCTCAAAACCAACTTGCAGGACGTTTCTTCTCTGAATGCTTGCTCAACGTCGAAATATCACGGTTGGCCACTCCCTGACGACGACTTGACCAGATTTCGATCAAACTCTCGAGCGCCTTTTCCTCTCTGATCCTTCGTCTGTTCCTTCTTCTCTTATCTCTCTCTGATGATCTCTGCTGGTCTCTCACCGATGATCTCTGCTTTCTCCTGCTTCGTCAGTCGTATTTATACGGCAATCTGGGGGCGGGGCCTACCAGCGAACATCACAGACTCGATTTAGAAGAATCTTGAAGAAATATTGCATCAGAAATCGCGGCGTTTCTCACGACACGTCGGCGCCTGTTGTGTTCCACAACACGCCTGGCGATTCTAGAACAACCATGAGAACAGGCACCTCCAACAAGTGCGCGAATGCCTCCTGCTGCAGACCTTCTCGAAGAAGATGCATTTTCATTTCCTTTAACTTATCATTCATCGCTATGAAGCGATTACCATGACAGGCGGGGGTTCCATTCTCGGGGTGCTGATAAGCAAAAACCGCCATTAACCGAAACTCAGTGATTCATGGTGCTTATGGCGCCGTTACCTGCTTTAATGGTACCTCTGTTTAGGTACGTTATGGTGCCATAACTCTATTATCAGTGCCATAACAGGAACTTGGGGGCGTTATGGCACTATAAATCACTGATTCTATGGCGCTAGTCAAGCACCATAAAACCAGATTGCCATTAACTGAGTCCACAAATAACCGGGAACTGCCTATACTACCTTTGGGGCTAGAGATTTCCATTTATCAAATAATAAACTTATTAACTAATACAATTTTAATAGTAAAAAAGAGCACTGCATATATACATATTCATAAACAAAATTTGTAATGTCACCAGAACTACCCCAGCATATATAAAAGTCCTCAACTATTTTCATTATTGTTGTTCTAGCCAGAGTAAAAATTCTTATTTTATAAGTAAAAATATCACAAAACTAGTAGACAAACAAAAAAAGTCCTGAAGAACTTAGCCTACATAGCAAAGGCCATGACCAGTTTGCAATAAGTTATCAGTGTCTTAACTGTTTGTACTATTTTAATCACTTTCCTTAATATCATTTCAGGCTTCAGAGGATACTCTTCGGGCTCAGGGGATCAATATTAGTGGACCGGTGCTGTCCAGTGATTCTTCTCCAAGTGAGCAAAATCTCATTTTACATGGTTCTCAACGTCCAGACCTTGACATCATAGAAGAGGAGAAATTCATAAATGATGAAACTGGTGACACAAGCCCTGAAGATTCTCATACAGAAAATTTGAACAATTTGTATACTAATGATGTGAAAAATTACCCCGACAAAGATTCTACCCATGACAGTTCAGCTGAAGTTGATAACCCTGAAGCGAGTGCTACTGATCAAAAGCAAGAACCTGATACAAATGCTGTATTTTTCCTAGATATTGACTCCCCATCATCATGTGGAACTGACAAAGATCCACCAGCAATGCTGGAAGGTGACTTTTTTAATGCATTGGAGTTAAATGAAGATGATCAGAAAAATTTAAATGATGGTTCAAGGCAAGAGGATGCTCCAGAAAAGGCCAATGAAAGTGACATTGTATCAACATCATCCTCTGATGATAACATAGATGCATCCATGAACATTGAGGGCTTTGTACCTCTAAAAGATTTCGGACCCCAAAATTAAAAGATCTTACAAGTTGCCATAGTTTCTGAAAAGAACCGTTTGATGAAGAATCTGTCTAAAAACCGTTTGCAGTCTTGTTAGAAACTGATTTTATCATAGTGGCTCATAGCTGCATGGAAAGTGCACGTACAGTATATTACCCTCCTAGACATTAGACAATTGTTAAATATTTTGAAAAGATATTACTATTGTTTGAGATGGAGTACAAGACACCCCCATTTTAGTAAGGCAAATTCAAGAGAAAAGTTTAAGTGCATTTATGCAGCATGTAACATTGTTGGCAAGATGGCAGTATACTATTACAAAACATTAACTACAGCAAAAACATAAAAGAACCTTAGTTTTGCAGACAAATTTATCATACATATGGCAAAACTCAAGCTAGCAGTACAACTGAACAAGTGTGTTCAGCTCCTGAATGCACTTGCCATATGTAAATGCACCCATACCACTGTATAACAGTCGTGCTTCTCTGCAACCTTAATGTTATGTTTACAGAGTTAGTGTTTCAACATTTATTTCCTTTCCATTGTGGGTGTCTTTTGTAGTTTCCAACTAGTTATTGATAGGAGTGTGTTGAGGCATATTTAGGTATGATGCAGGGTCAGCTGGTACTGCCTAAAGTCACTGGTACTTTGTTAATGATAAATTCTATCTCAGTAATAGGAGTACTAATGATAAATAATAAAGGTAATAATAATGTCATTTAAATAAATCATATTATGGATTAGGGATAGGTGGTACTGACTATATGGGATAAAATTAGCCTACAGCAGTGACCATCAGGGCTAACATTAGCCCAAGGAGGTCTCACTTTTGCATTTAAGACCTAGGTGTGACTTTTATGCCTTCTTTGGAAAATTATAAATACTTAATTTAAGATTTATTTTTTGAATACTTACCCTTCCATTATAAGGCTTTACCTTTCACACTAGTGATGGTATGACATAGTAGAATTCAAAAGGCTCTTCCTATTTCTTGAACAAGTCTATAGCCATCCATTTTCCCCACACTCCACCAGGGGACCTATAGGTCCCAACACTGGTTGGCAGACAGTATTCTTTGGAGTACAGTACTTTGAACGTGGGGAGAATGGGAGTCAGTACTTATATGATATAAAGGTAAGTAGTACAGTCAAACCTTGACTTATGAGTGAACCAACATACAAGTTTTCTGAGATATGAGCCGGCACACTGGCGATTTTTGCTTTAAGAAGTAAGCCGAGATTTGAACTACGACCCAGTGAGCCCAGGAGACACCATCTCCCACAGTCAGCACTGAGCTGCCTGAGCCAAGCAATCTCTTCCAGTTCATGTGGTTACCTTGCCACGTGAGCATCTCTGCAGCATCTCATAGCATTTCTTGGTTTGTTTTCTCACTGTGTCCCATTAATTTTGGAACATTTCTTAGTTTTCACCTATGGGTCCTAGGAAAATGTCAAGACCAGTTCTGAGAAGAAGAAAAGGCCAATTACCTTAGACATGAAGCATGAATTAATAGAAAACCATGATCAAGGTGTGCATGTTATGGACTTGGTAAGGCAGTACAACTGGACTACTTCTACAATCTGTACCAATTTGAAGCAGAAGGAGTTGATAAAGGCTATAACACCAGCCAAGTGCATTAGGATTATCTCAAAGTTTTGGACCTCTGCCCATGAAGAGATGGAGAAGTTGTTACTGAATAAGAAGCAGCTTGCAGGAGATACCATGACGGAGAGCATCATCTGTGAGAAGGCATGAGACATCTAAGTGGATCTGGCACGGAAGATACCAGGGACATCGATGGACAAGGCATCAGAAGTGTCATTGAAAGCCAGTTAGTGTTGGTTTGATACTAATTTTAAAAAGAGGACCAGCATTCACTCTATCATCAGACATCGTGGCAGCAAGCTCCTATATGAAGGCAGCTGAGGACCTTATTCAAAGTTTTGCTGAACAGGTAGAAGCCGAAGGATGTGTCACTCAGCAAGTCTTCAACTGTGACAAAACAGGCCTCTTCTGGAAAAAGATGCTGAGGAGGACCTATATAACAGCAGAGAAGAACTTGCCAGGCCAAAAACCTTTGAAGGATAGGCCAACTCTTGCACCGTGCGCAAATGCGAGTGGTGACTGCAAAGTTAAGCCGCTACTTGTACATCACTTGGAAAACCCCAGAGCTTTTAAGTCTCATAAGATAACCAAAGAAAATCTACAGGTTATGCAGAGAGCAAACTCAAAGGAATTGGTCACTAAGGATATCTTCGTCCAGTATGTAAACATCATCATTGGTACTACAATCAAGAGTTACCTCACCACAAATAACTTACCCCTGAAAAGCCCTTCTTATCCTCGGCAATGCTCCCACACACACCTCAAAGATGACATCTGAGAAGAATTAAAGTTTTTTGAGGTCCTCTTCCTTCCACTCAACACCACCCCTATCCTGTAGTCCATGGACCAACAGGTGATTTAATTTTTTAAATGTCTATCCACAAAGCACCTGTTCAGGCAGTGCTGCAAGGTTACAGAGTCCACAAACCTCACCCTTCAAGAGTTCTGGAAGGATCACTAAAACATGGTGACCTGCCTCAAAATTATCGACATGGCTTGGCAAGGTGTTACAAAGATTACCTTCAACTCTGAATGGAAGAAAAGCCCTTCAGGACTTTGAAGGACTCAAACCTGAAGAGCTATTGGTGGAAAATATTGTATCTGTCAGGAAGTCCATAAGCCTGGAAGTGGATGAAGATGATGTTGACGACCTCAATGAGGAGCATGAGGAGCTTACAATGAAGGAATTAAAGGAGCTACAGCAGCAGCAGTGTATGGAAGCTTTGGAGGAGGAGGAGGAGCAAGTGCTGGAGGTGGCTGTTACAACTGAGATTAAGGAAGTGTTGGGATGTGTGTTTATTGAAAAGAAACACCATGAAAAATCTGCAACAGGTCGTGTGTCGGAGCTGTTTAACGACACTCGCCTAACTCATTTTTGGAAAATTTTGAAAGACAGGAAGAAACAAACGTCCTTGAACAGCCTATTAGTGAAATGCCCCGCACGTGAAAGCGAGGAAAGTGCGGCAGGCTAAAGACAGTGAAGAAGATTAAAAATTTTAAAAAATGAAAGTGTAGCAATTAAGTTTAGCAATTTAGTGTAGCATAGTGTGTAAGTTAAATATAGCAATGTAGCATTAAGTGTCTAGTAAGTAAGTTAAGTTAGTTTAGTTCAGTTTAGTATATCTTAGTTTTACCAGACCACTGAGCTGATTAACAGCTCTCCTAGGGCTGGCCCGAAGGATTAGATATTTTTTTTATGTGGCTAGGAACCAATTGGTCACCTAGCAACGGGACCTACAGCTTATTGTGGGATCCGAACCACATTATATCGAAAAATTAATTTCTAATCACCAGAAATACATTCCTCTAATTCCACGTTGGCCGCTCCAAGAATCGAACTTCAGACCACCGGATTGGTAGCTGAGCGCGAAAGCCACTTGTCCAATGAGGAACTAGTTAAGTTAGTGATAGACCACAACACTGTAGGGGCTCTTGATATGGACAGAATTGGGGAATTGATGGGGAAATATTTGGAGGTTATATTAAATGGAACATCACAATTTTTAAAAGTAAGTTGTATTTTTCCTAACTATAAAAACCTGAGGTCCTGTACATTAGGAATTAATTTTCAGAGTAGGCTGGAATACAGCCATTAAATTCTTGAACAAGGTGGTTAGGCAGTAACTACTGTCTGGTAGGCGGGTAGGCCTACTTGCCCGAATGTAAACACTCCTATTTGCCTTTCAGCCTACGTTTCAGATTGAGGGGTGGTATGAGGTGGGCATTAATGTAAAGGACCTCAGGTTTGTATAATTAGGAAAATTACAATTTACTTTAAAATATTGTGATTTGTTCCTAGACAATATACAAATCCTTGGTCATTTACATTAGGAAGACTCACTGATTGGTAGGAGGAATGTGAGTGAGCCTCTAAAACTGATTGGAGTTCAGCACACCTGGGCTATTCCTCCTTGTCCTCTTGAAGGAGCCGGGTAAGCAAACACAACTTGTGAGCATCCACCAACGTACAAGGAAAAGAGGTTCCAAGGACCTGCGGGCAGACCCGAAAGAAGAAATTTATAAATGCAGTCATGATGAGACCGTATCTATCTTCTGGTTTGGCATATACTTCAGAGTGATGAAAAGTACCAAGCCACTGGCACTGCTCATGATCTGAGAGAGCGAACAGTGGACGTATCCAACTGCAGAGGAGTTCCTCATGATCTCATAGGACTCGGAGGAAGACATGTTATTAGACACTTCTGCATTGCAAGTCAGCAGCGGATAAAGGTATTGACACTCAATGAAGGGTGTTGATTCTTAGTAAGTACAGCAACACACCAATAGGACAAAGTAATGACTGATTTGGATCAACCAATACAAAGTCCAAAGTGAAGGAGATCATGAAGGATTCGGACTCATCAACAGATGCTGAATAATTGCGCACCCGAGACAAGCCAAGACATAATGGGCCTTTGGAAGGGTGATGTTGAGAACGAACCATGCAAATCATCTATCTTCTTCGCCAAGGATGTTGAGAGACGAGATGATGATTCTCGCAAGGTATATGCACATTAGAAGAGAGTCAAATGCCTTCTAAAGAACGAAGTCCCTGTGATGGCAGTAGTTAAATCTCAACTAAAAAGAAATATTACTACTTAGTGAAAGAATAAGGTGAATTTGGACCTATGTCTTCACCGTTGAAGCAGAGAGAAGTGAACTCTCATGATTCTGATCATAGAAAAAGTCCCGTCAATGACACCAACCAGTGAAGACAGCTCTAATCCCTGGTGCTTTACAGAGGACTGAAAAAGTTATTCCACTATTACATTGCTACTCGACGAGAAAGTTGGTGCTTGCAATGAAGGTGAAGAGTCTTTCAGTAATGAAAACACAGGGATTGTACTGCACAAAGAACTTTTCTATCTACTCTGGAAGCAGGGCTAGTCAGGCGGGGAACAGGCGAAGTCTTCCATTACTCATTTCAATTCGGGGTGAACAAAGAATAATTGAACACCTTACGAATTAGACAATGTATAATAGAAGACAAAACTCAAATTGTCTGAAGAAAATTATTCTGCATCATTGCAGCAGCCGATGGGGCAGGTGCGATGGAAACAAAGATTAGTACAGACTTCTGTACTTATATCGTGGCCTCTCATTCACCACCTCTTTGTCACTCGCTTCTAATCCAAGTACACTACTATGAGATTCACAGCTGGTGTCCCTGTGTTTTTCCAGAACAAAATTTTATCAATGTACCTGACAAAAATGACACTTGTCACGGCGTATCTTACATCCCTACCTAATTTTCAACTGTATTCTGTAATACAAAAGTTGCATAATTCTGATAATTATATGAGTACCACAGACTTCTTGTAGACATTGCCATCAAACTCAGAGGAATGTCTTTTGAAGATATAATGACGAACCTTATGACGTCATTAACTTACCTCCTTCTTGTTGGATAATTGGCTATTCGTGAAAAAGTCTCCACCTCTGGCAACAATGAAATACAACCAATACTCCTTGTTTACACTTTGTAGTAGTAGTAGTAGAATATAGGATTTATTCCAAGAGGTCGAGTGCTAGAATCCTTGAAGAAAAGGGTTTCCACAAGTAATCCGAGGAATTACTGTCTATCACTATTTCTCCTTTGAAAAATTGTGATTAAAAACCCATTAACAAAGTGAAGAAAACTTTGGCATTCGTTGTAACTCCTTTGATATATTTCCTATTATGATAGTGACAATCATTTTAATAAATAGAAAATTGCATATGATTAGATTGGATTATAGATTTAGACTTCCAGCCAAGCACTGGGGCAGCAAAGGTCATTCAGGGATGTATCATAACCCATGACATTTTTTTTGGCAAAGCAAGTTTTCATGTTGTTCCGCAAGTTATATTTTACTAAGAAATCAACAACTATTGCTTTATAGAGTATATATACTTATCTTTCTGCACCTTATGTAAGTCAACAAATGACGAAAACTTGGTAGCCTTGGATGTCCGGGTGTTTTACCTGTTCAAGCGTACATAGGGTTTGCCACGGGCCTCCTCACTTCTAAACAATTGTGCAAGTAGAATTACAAAAGCTGTCCTGCAACCATTGGGAAATTGACTTATCATAGCCACCATTCTTGAAGCCTTGACAAGGTACGAATATTCATTCAGAATTTCAGACAGCAATTTGGGAGGAGTCATGACGTCATATGTCGACATCACATATAACTTTGGACCTATACATTAGTGTTCCGCCACGGGCTTCATCTACTTTATTTTACTCTTATGAATATGGTTTCTTCTAATATAAGTAATAAAGAATGCTGTCGAAAATTAGGTAGGGATGTAAAGTATACTATTTCTAAGTAATATCTTTGTCAAATGCACAGAAAAAAGTTATTCCAGAAAAACACCAGGACAATGGCTCTGAATCTCGTAGTAAGACTCACCCAGCCTTGGTTCTGAATCATTTACACAAACCTCATTCAAACTCTGGAGACTTACGCCTGCTCCAACCTCACTAACACCTGACATAGCTTCTATCATCTCTATACTCTCGCGTAACTCTGCTAGGCTCTGACTTACACTTTTTCAACACTTTCACTCAAAGGAAACTTACACACACTGTAAGTATCATCTTTCCCATGACTAAGTGTTGTTCCCAATCTATTAAAATCTTGTGTATTCTTGTCCACATTCTTTGTACTTTCCAAGTTCACTCCTTTCACATTCTTCTCAAATCCCTCAAAATCAATTTCACCCTCATTCACACTACCACCACACACCACATGGGTATTTTCACTCCTCACGCTTGCTGACTTCTCAAACTCCTCAAAATCAAACAACCCTTCCCTTGTACTCTCTCCAAACGACCTAGTAAACATACCCTTACTTTTTCTACTTCTTTTTCCTTTAGGCTGTCTCTTTCATTCCACCAACACTAGCTGTTCATCTCCCCAATTTATATCTTCTGTTGTTTAATTCTACCATTCCTTCTCCTCCTTAACATCTTCCTAATTGAATATTCCAGTATGTATTTTTCTGGTTCTTTCCATTTTCTCAACTGATTATAGTGTTCTTATTACCTTTACATTTCCTTCTTCCTTCCTGTGTTCTAACATAATTCAAGCCATTTGACCACACTGTTTTCACTTGCATGTGTTCGATGAAGGAAACACCAAGATATTAAAAGTAGGTTCTTAATGTCTAAGTGAAGCAACAAATAACAGTGGTGCAAATTACGTGCAAGCCAGGAATGAAGAGCGGTGCTGTACTGGTGAAAGATTACTGCCAGATAAGCAAGGCTTGGTCATTATTATTGTACGATACATATAAAAATGACATAATTTAATACATTAAAGAGGTATATAAAAGGCCATGATATATGAATGTAATGCATATATATTAAAGGTTCATAAATTGTACTGAATGTGTCTTTCATTTACCTACACCTCCCTCCTCCTCATAGTACACTCTCGAGGGGACTCTTTTTCTGTGAGCCTTTGAGAACAAAGGAAGATAATGGGGGAATATCAACTAAGGAGCCACAGGGGAAAGAGGGGATGGGTCAACACTAGACTAGGGGATGGAACTGGGCGAAGGAACCGATGGTTTTGCCACCAGACACGACCACTAGGGAGACAAATTTCATGATCCCTTGACATACCAAAACTCATGACTACCCCCAACCTTTGTCCCAGTAGTGAGATGTTGGATCTTGGATCCAAACATGGTGTCTAATAGTCAACCTGGGTAGGGGGCAGGCATGCTGATCATACTGGGTCTTAACCTGCTCAGCATGGGTGGCAGCACAGTTGTCACAGTCCTTAGTCTTGACCTGCCACTCCTTTGAAAAGAACTGGGTGTGGAGGGATGCATGATTTAAGAGGTTGGCCATACAGGATCTGGGTGAGGGAATGGCCTGTGAAATTGGGAGTATTCCGGAGCTCTAAGAGACCTCAATCAAACTCTTCGCAATCAATGTTGCCAGAGGGTACCATTGTCAGGATGAGATGCTTGATCAACTTCACAGCAACTTCGGCATGACTGTTCGATTGTGGATTATATGGGAAAGTCACCATATGATGAACTCCCCATCACTCCATAAACTCTCGGTAGTCAGTGCTGGTGAACCGTGGTCCTCCATCAGTCCTGAAGCAGAGAGGCACACCAACTTTCAGGAAGTAGTGGCAGATGATCCTGATTATGTTAGAAGCAGTAGTATCACCTTTGCATGGGACAACGACTGTGACGAAGAAAGCTTTTCCTGCAATAATAAAGAAATCTGCTGAAACAGACTCAAAGGTCCTTGTGGGGTTGTCACCATTCATTAATGGTTCCTGCTGCTGGGTTGGCTGCAATACCTGGCATGACTCACAAGTTCCAATTGTGTTGACAATGTCCGAGTTGATACCAGGACAGAGGACAGCCTGTCTTGCCCGGCACTTAGTAGGTTCCACACCCCTATGACTGTCATGTAGGCAGACAAAGTGTAGTGGCGGAGGGCTGCAGGAACTATAATTATTGCTCCATACAAGGCAAGATTACCATCAGCATAGAGTTCATCCCTGTTGAAGGGGAATCCTGAAGTGACACATGTGAGTGTAGACAGGGTCTGCTCTTGCTGCGTTTCATAGATCCTGAGGAGCCCTGTCAGCATCTTGAGCTGGAGACTTTTCTGAAGAGGTGACGGTGTACACAGGCATGACTGTTCAGAGATAGGTAGTAGAAGGGGTACCTGCGATATAGGCCTCTGGTGCAGGGTGGCTAACTGGGGCTCAAGACAAAGTATCAGGAATGTTCAGAGACTTGCCAGCAAGCCACACAGCTGTGAATAAGTAGGGCAAAATTTTCTCCTTCAGACACTGGAGGTGAGGATTCTCGATGGCATCCAGTGAGTAACGATTCAAGATAGGTATCAGAGGGCGGTGATTCATCATCAATATATAATTCTGCAGGCCAGCGAGATACAGCCTACATTTTCACAATGCCCAGACCACAGCCAGCATCTCGAGCTCAATAGTGACATATCAGTTGTGCGTCGGTAAGGAATTGAGAGCCACGCTGAACTAAGTGCAGGTGTCCAATACCATGGTCCTGCAGAAGGGCATATCCAATACCATTAATGCTTGAGGTATCTGTCTGGAGGACAACAGGCAGGTCTGGGTTGAAGGCAGCAAGAATATGTGGACAAAGGTGCGCTGACTTGATGCATCAAAAGGCCTCATCATGATCAGGAGTCCAAACAAATGTTCTCTTGGTGCTTATCCGAGGGTGTAGAGGCTGGTCTTGTAGCAGCAATGTCAGGGGTGAATTCTACCAATTAGTTGACCACGCCCATGAATGATCTAAAGTCAGTCAGGTTAGCCAGAGTCAGGAAATCCCTAGTGGCACAGACTTTCTTAATCTGCCAAAATGCCCTCTCCTGAGAGTGTATATCTGCAGAAGTTGACAGTAGGTGCGGCAACCACAAACTTGTCTTTGTTGAGGGTAGTCCCAAACTTGCAGCACCTGGTGAACATCTCGTGGATATGGTAAAGGTGTGACTGGCAATCCCTGTCATGGAGAAGGATGTCACTGAAGATGCACAAAGTTCTTGACTCCTTGAAAGGCAATATCACCTTGCAGACAGAATGCATCTCTGGTAGCTGCATAGCCCATCGGTCCTCTGCAGTGTTTGAACCAACAATACAGTGTAATAAAGGTAGTCAAATGCTGATCCTCTCTGGCACGTTCCATTTGCCAGTACCCACAGAGGGCATCAGCTGTTGTGAAAAAACCAACCCTTCAGGTCTACACTATGAATAGTGATGGAGGGTGTAGGTGAAGGATGGCGGGGCAGAAAATTTGGCTATTCAGCTTGGAGAGGTCAACAGTGATGCGTACTCCTGTGATGTTCTTGGCAACGACAGCAAGAGGGTGACACCATCCAGAAGGGTCATCTCCAGCAGGTTTAATTATTCCCTGGGATATCATAGAGTCAAGCTCTTCCTTGACCTGTCCTTGACCAGGTCCCTGAAGGCAAGGGGAATCTGTCTTCGGGTGTGAATGGCAAAGGGCACTGCACCATCCTTGAGATGAATCCTCATGGGAAACCAACCATGAGTTTGAGAGACGCTGACTTCAAGCCTTCTTTAGAAACCAGCACATTGAAATTTCTTGGAGGAAATATTCCTTGGCAGCTGAAGGCAATGTGGTGCTGAAATAGGTAGCTCGTTGCATCTACTGACATGTCTAACTTCAACAATGGGCTTAGGAAAATTGGAGATATTATGGCCAACTCTCTTGGCGATGTGCATAAGACAGAAGTGGAGTCAGGACATTCTCATGGACACGAACTCTAGCAGAACAAGACTGCTTGCCTAAGGTGAGAGTAGCCTGGAACATGCCCAGAGCCGGCACCATTTTGGACCCATTTGCAGTAAAAGCTGTAGTCAGTGGAAGAGGTTGAAGGCTGCTCCTGGGATGCCTAAACTCTTTAGGGGTCACTGGCCAATAACAGTGACATCCACACCTGTGTCTGGTAACATTTGTTAATGAGAGCAAATATCGCCATGTGACAGAAGGACACAGATGGGCTGGGGTGTCTTGGGGGCTGTGGAAGAAGGGTATCCTAAATGGCGACAGCTGTTCTAACACATCTCAGGTCTTGCTGGAGCTGGAGTGGCTAGCACTTGCTCAGAGATCCATCCTGGTGGCTCCTCTTCTTCTCCCTGCAGCACTTATCAAAGTGTCTGATGCGGTGGCAAAGGCAGCACTGGACTTTTTGCTGGCATGACATTTAATTGTCCTGGACCAGTGATTGAGGCAGGCACAGCCTGAGGTACTGCTAGTAGCAGGGCAACCATTAGGGCCATGCTGTTGAGCACAGAACTGTCATAAAGTAGCTAGTGCCAAAGTCGGTTCTGAAGGTGAGGTTTCACTTGCCCTTTCCTTCTTACCCTTTTTGTAGGCAGAAATGGCGCACAACTGGTTAGGAGGGGCACGTTTGGCAGAAGTTACATTCTTAGCTACTTCATATGACCAACAGGTCGTGATGACATCTTGCAATGAGGAGGCAATGTCCAAGGAAATTATTTTCTGCTCCAACTCTGCATCTTGGATGTCCATCAAAATTATCATTTTCAGCTGGTTCTCCTTGCATACAGCTGCATCCCCTGGGTATAAATAGATTTCCTCTGCAATGCGTCAAAGCCTTATGTAGAAACCTGCAAAAGATTCTCCCTCCATCTGTTTGCAACTAAGCAATTCCCCACGGTGAAGAACCTCATTGTGCAAACCCTTTATGCGAGACTGCAGTGCATCCAACACTTCGTCTACAGACTTATCTATGGAGGATGAGATTTGTAAGGTGTGCTCCAACATGCATTGAGTTTCAAGGGCCAAGCACATTCACAACTGGATCATTTGTTTTTCCCTAGGAAGCTTGAAAAGATCAATCATAATAGCATAATCATCCCACCGGCGTCTACATTCCCTAAACACTTGGAATGTTGCATCCGCCTTAAGCGGGGGGAGCATTTGCGCCATTGCTTTTCGTGGTGGGGGAAGAGAAGGTTGACTGGTGGAAGAAGTACCCATCTCTGTACATGGTGTGGGTCTTTCTGAGTGGAAAGGTTGGGCAGACGAGAGCTCCTGGATAAGGGCCATAAAACTTGCATTTTCCTCATCTCTGCACATATTTTCCTCCAATCTGAGTAACTCCTTCTGTGCTCTTCTGTCTTCTTCACATCTTGTTCTCTTATTCGAGACTCCTCTAAATACTTGATAAGTTGAAGGAAATTTGTTCCAGTTGGTTGGGTGGTGGGGAAGGGCTGGTAGAGAGGGTAAAGGAGTGGTGGATGGGGAGGAAGGTGGTGTCATCCTGGCAAACTCCTCTCCCATGGTGTTCCCACTGTGGGTGAACGTTCCCACACTACTGGCTTTTAGCAATCCTTGGTCTGTGGAGTCTTTTGGTTGACCTTCAAAGTCTTCTAGCTCATCCATTACATGCAATGTGCAATGAATGACACGTTAAAATATTAAAACGATTCCTCCTTTTAAAATAGCAGTTTAAATAAGCATTACTGGAGTCTGCTCTGCATAGCGATGGAGGGACAGTCAGTAACCCAGAAGCAATGAAAGGGACCGGATGCATGGGCTACGCTCTCACTTAGGGCAGCAAGGGTTTTGCATGTTGCAATAGTTATGTGAAATGCACAAAAGGTACTCTAGAATGGCAAAGACACTTTGTACAACACTTCACTCATTAACCACTGATCACTATACACTTGCAACACAATAAATCCACAATGGCATGTTGGGTGAAGGCAGCAAACAGATGATAGTGTCAATGATTAATGACATGGGAAGACATACTTGCATAAAAATCCTCTTGAATAAAAACCTCACTGACACTTCAGTTCATGGTGCCATGTGTGTGTTTGATGTGGTATCCTTATCACTAAAGGTTAGGGATGAAAGAAACAGAGATATCAAAAGTAGGTTCTTAATGTCCAAGTGAAGTAACAATTCAGTGGTGAAAATTACATGCAAGCAAGGAATGAAGAGCGGTGCCATACTGGTGAAACATTACTGCGAGGCAGGCGAGGTTTGGTCATTACATATAATACATGATACATATAATGACACATTAAGGAGGTATATAAAAGGACATGAAATATGAAAGAATGTATTGCATTTATATAAAGGTTCATAATTATTGTGTTGAATGGGTCTTTCATTTACCTACATGCATCTTACTCACTGTCAATCTTCCTTTCTCAACCACTTCCTTCAACACTATCTCCTATTCTGAAACTCTCAAAACTTTCATTAACCTGCCTCCACACATCCCACTCTTCTTCATTCATATCCAACCTTGCCCTCACATACCCTTCATAATTCATTGCATTTTCACTCGGAGGTATGCCAGTGCTTTTATGTACTGACCCATTATACATCACTACCATTCTTCCTACCAACAAATCCCATTCTTTCTCTATCAATCAACATTTATAACATTTCTCTCAGAGTCCTCATAGTTCGTTCCGCCAACCCATTCGCACTTGGCATGTATAGAATTGTTACTATATGCTTGATACGCTACTCTCTCAACATATTGCTCCAAAGATTTACCAACAAACTCCAGCCCATTATCACTCAACATTCTTATTGGCATACTTATACACACACAGGCAAAAAGACCGGACTGACCACTCTTGCAATGTTTTCACTAGTCTTATTCTTCATCGCTGCACAACTTACAAACTTACTCTTATGATCTACCATAACGACCACGGATACATTTCCTCTTGCAGTTACCGTCAAAGTTACACAATTAATTGCCACTAACTCAAACGGTTCTTTCATACTTCAAAACAGGTGGGCTAGCATACAGTCTGATATTATTTCTCATGGACTAACATGCTCATTCCTACTGCTCCACTCATTGAGAATACTGGAACATACATCAACTCTCCCATCCTTTCTCTTGAGAAATACACCACTCCTTCACACAACACAACTCTCTCATCAAACCGTATCCATTTACTTAACAACAAAGGCCATCTTCTTCCAGGTACTGCCTCTCTAATACAGTTAGCAATTCACTCTCACTCCTGTCCAACTGCACTATATCCTTCTACTCACTCAAGACACTTGTCAATCGCTCCCACAAACCAGGCCTTATTTACTGCCTCACTTTGAATTTTTCCTATCACAAAGTCATCTTTCAACAGATCTCCTTTCCAAACATCTACTATCAATCCATTCTTCCTAAAAAAAAATCCATCACAAACAGGGAACAATATGGTATTTGCTCATCTCCCAGTACCACAAAACTCACTTCAACTTCACCTTCAACCTCAATTCTTCCCATCTAACCGATCTTCCTGCTATACATCTTACTGACACATTAACCTCTCTCCTTTTAATGTTCCGAATCACTCTCTCAACATCCCTAATCACATGTGCACTCGCCAACGATATTTGTGCTACCGTTGCAACCTAACCACAGTACTGTCCCCCACTGATATCTACTCTCACATTGTAATTTCTCTTGTATACACACTGATACTTTTCTCTTCCACTTCCAACAACTCTGACATTCTCTCTTCAATGTTTTCTTCCTTCTCATATAGTGTACCCCACTCAGACACTGCAACTGCAGCTCACACACTCAGGCCGATACACTATAGGTTTCTCACTGATAACATTCCTTTTACCTGGGATATTTTCTACCACAAAATCAGTCACTCAAATCCTCTACAGTTCGCACAATACTAGCATCCACTGCCTTCATTTTCTGCAGATACACTAGAGGTTGATGGTCTGTACACACCACAAACCATACAGAAATGGTTGTAAAGATTTCACACAAAATTGCAACACTGTCAATTCTCTCTCAGTAGTAGAATATTTTCACTCTGCCAAATTAAACACCTTACTGACATATGCTATCACTCCCCTTTCAATTCCATTCACTACTTGCTTTCCCATCAAACATCAGTCCATCGCATCTGTATACACTTCTAACTTACTAGTATCTGTACCATAGTCAGGGTATGCCAATTCTACATCCTTCACCATCTCCTCTCACAATTTCTCAAATACTTTCACCATCTTTTCATCCAACCTCACAACTGTACTCTTCTTACAGCCCATCCATTCTGACAACAACCTTCCATAAACTTCCTTCCAAACTTGATCAATCTCAAAATGCATGGTCCTGAGCCAAGGAAAATTTCTCACTTTCTCCACAAGCTTTTCCGCTTTTAGCACACCTGACTCACTCACCTTATGGCCCAAAAACTCCACCTCTTATATGAACCACTCACATTTACTCACCTTGACTTTCGCCCCCACTTCCTATAGCTTCTTCAACACCACCCACACCAATCTCTTCTGCTTCTCAAAGGTCTTACTCATAACCAAATGTCGTCAAGAAACACCAACACATTTTCGCCAAGAAAACCGCTCAGTAGCACATTCATTGCTCTTTGAAATGTAGCTTGGGCATTAGCCAATCCAAAACCGAGATTACAGAACTGATACTGTTTTTTCATAGTCAAGAAAGCAGTTATTGGCCTACAATCCTCCCAACTGGCATTTGATAATACCCCCTTACCAAATCCATCTTGCTAAATGCCTTCACCCCAAGCATACTGTACACAGTCAGATACCATGCACATAGGGAATCTTTCTTTCACTGTTACTTCATTTAATTTCCGATAATCAATACACATTCCTAGTCTTCCATCAGGCTTTCTTACTGGTACAATTGGACTATTCCAAGCACTCTTACTGGATTCAATTACTCCTATCCCTTCTGACTCCTCACACTGCTCTTCAATCTCTCGCATTACTATGCTGGGAAATGTCAGGGTCTCTGATAAATTAGCATGTTGTCCGTTAGTCAAATACGGAACTCCGGCAACCTAGCTGTCCCAAAGTCCTCATCACCTTGACTCAGCACACCCTTTCTTTCCCGCAACAGCTCTTGCACCTGCTCTTTCTCTTTCTCGCTCAACTTCTCATTCAATCATACCTTTTCCCTTAGCTTTTCTTTACTCCACTCTTCTGACTTTTCCCCTTCGGCCATTACATCATATCCCTTAACGCGTTTATCATTACTCCAATCGACCACACTTCTAAGCTTCTGCTTTCCAATCTGTCACCCAGATGTATGCCTCTCCACCTTTTCTTTTTCACACCACCATGCACCTGTACACACAATTTTGGGTCCTTTATATCCATAATGCTACTGAACACATGTGACTGCCTTATCTCATAGCAGGCAGAAATATCATCTAATGTGAATATTTTACCCAAACTTTCTGTGCCAACTCAAACATTGGTTCTCCACCCTACTTTCACACTCCGCACACTTTCCAAAGCCTTTGGCAATGGTACGTCCTCTATTGCAGACACCTCTACTCCAGAAACCATCTTTAAACTTACTTGTCCATCCTCCTCCACAAACAACTTGCCACTCGTTTCACTCCCCTTCTGTATCTATCATTTCATGTTGCGGGTACACTTTTACCATGTTTTTCTCTAAAAATGGGTACCCCCGTAAGACATCATATGTCTCATTCACCCTATCCACAACAAAAATCCACCTCCAGCCTTATTCATGCAACTGTAACCGATGCAACAAACCTGGCGCACACCTTTACTTCCAATCCTCCAATCCCTGCTACATATTCAGCACTTTCCTCCCTCCAGGCTATATTTTCTTTTATTTTCTCATACACCTTTCTGAAAACCACATTTCTGCTACAGCCAGTATCAATTAATGCTTTCAATAGCACTCCCCTACATTTTACTCTCACACAACCAATGATCTACTCATTCCCCAAAACAGATGTTCCCACTTACAAACCCTTCTCTCACATGCAATACATCTATCCCTTTAATACTAGAGGGCTCACCACTGCAAACCCTTTTTGCACTTAGTTTACCTTAGGTTTTGCTTTGATACAACAGACTTCCTTCACATGACCCTCCATTCCACATCCTTCACAACTGCTCAGAGGGTTCTTATATGTCCTAGCAAAATGCCCACTCATTAAACAATTTCCACAATGACTTCCAATTAATCCTACTCTCCTTCCACTAAGGCAGTCTCTCACTTCATGTCTGACCTTTCCGCACCTGAAACACTTCAACTCTTTCACTTGCAGGCAGTTCACCAACATATGTCCTCTCTTCCCACAGCTGAAACGCACACCCTTGCCCCAGTCTCACTACACCTGTAACACTCCTTATCACTACTGCTCATTCCCCTCATATTCCCACATTCACTTGCACTTTTTCTTCCTCTCCCGCACTCCTCCAACAAGGCTCGCATCATACTTAGCTCCTCACTCACCAAAATGTCCTTATATATCTTTCCATATACCACTTCAGACCCAACGTAAATCTTCTTTGGTTCATCACCACCTACTCTCAGGTCTTCTAAGAACTCTAAAACATCCTCTCAATTTAAGCTCTTCCCCAACCAACAGTTCCAATCTTTTTCCTTCTCATTCAAAATTACCCTGATTTTCTCAGTGATGGTGACCAAGAGCTTCCACATGAGGTGCTTGTTTTCCTCCATACTTTTTTCTGGCCAGTGCTTCTAGCCTAATGGCATAAAAGCCCACTTCTTCCCCAGCCTTCATTTTTGCCTTTTCATACCTATGATTATGATTTGTAGACCACTTCTTCCCCAGCCTTCATTTTTGCCTTTTCAAACTTATCATTATTTTTGTAGACCACACTCTTTTCGCCTGCCAGTCACTCTCAATTTGACTGGCTCATACTGTGGCTCACCCTCACATGTACTGTGATGGCAATAAAACACTTGGCTGCAGCTTCCCAAGCTTTACTTAACTTAAAACATTACTAGTCTGAAACAAACACAAATTCCTTCCTTAATAATCTAGTACAGTATATTTACAATGATAATAGTAAATCTTAATATCCCTTACAATGTTAGTAATCCTTACCCTATAATATTACTAATAATTACCTAACAGATATGTAGGTATGGTATATGGACCACCATTATCTTTCAGAGTCCCAGATGTAAACAAAGTGAGATAATGCTTCTTCTTGATGGGACAACACTCGTATCAAACTTGGGTTACAAAACAGAGAAGGAGAAGGAAGGAGCAAAACATAGTATATCCTCAAGTAATAATATAACACATTCTCCCCTCCTAGAATAAAACACAGAATAGGAACTGATAAAGTCTAGTCCCAGCCATAACACATAGGTGGTCTGGAAGCACGAGTAGATCTTCTTAGTTCAAGCCCAAGATCAATTGTTCATTTGTTCTTAGTGAGTTGTATCTGCTACAGCCTCCTCCTGTGACACTGGTTCTGGTGGAACCTTGATTGTTGGTTCTTTAGCAGTGTCAAGATGAATACTACGAACACTACTTGTTCCTTTATTTGACAGATGATGGGAGAGATGACCTTCAGGACAAGAAGCTAGGTCACGAACAGACATGGTAGAATCTCTCCCATTAGGGTACCTTAGATTGGCATAAGTCGGATTACTATTCACAAGCTCGACCTCATCTACCAATGGCTTTCTTATTTCGTCCAAACCTTCTCACCAATACAGGTCCAGGATCCATTAGCCATGTAGGTAAGGAGCTTCCATGACTGGAACAACGCTGGAACATAAAGAACTGCTCATGAGGGGTGGTATTCATAGACGTACACAGTGGTGATCTTAAAAGATGTAGTGCTTCTGGAAGTACGAGTTCCCATTGGCTATCAGGCAAGTTCTGGGACCTGACAGCTAGCTTGACTGCCTTATATATGATGCCATTGAATCTCTCTACCTGGCCATTCCCTGCTCGGTGATATGTAGTTGTATGGCTTGTTGCCACCCCTTTTTGCGAAAGATACGCCTTGAGATCTTTGGACATAAAAGATGCACCTTGGTCAGAGTGAATATAACCTGGCATCCCACACAAGCGAAATATCAGCTCCAGGCATCTAATTACAGTCTCAGTACTCATATTAGGACATACAAAAGCAAACCGTGAATACTTGTCAATGGCTGTAAGCATGTATGGATTACGTGAAGGTAGAGGTCCCTTGAAGTCTATACTGAGTCTCTCCATTGGTTAAGTGGCCTTTATGAGAGTACCACTGGAGGTTGGCAGTACCAAGGCTTTAACTCTGCACAAACCCTACACAAAGCTCAGGCCCTCTTGGCATCATCTATAGAAAATAGGAGGTTCTTTGATCTTAAAAAGTGCAACAGTCAGGTAACCCCAGGATGGCAAAGGCCATTATGAGGGTCAGTAAGTATAGAAGTATAGAAGGTTGAGCAGCAGGAGGCTCGGGAAAAAGCATCAGGAACGACTTTCTCCTTCCCTGGGTGATAGTGTATTGTATAGCTGTAAGCTGCAAGTTCCAACCTCCACTCATGTATCTTATTCTTTACCTTAAGACGTTTTCTATTGTCAAACATGGATGCTACAGCCTGCTGATCAGTTATTATAGTAAAATGACGCCAGGCCAGGTAGTGAATCCATCGACGCACTGCTTCTATGATAGCAGTAGCCTCTTTCTCAACAATTTGGTAGTGAAGTTCACTCCCTTGCAGTGTTCTGGATATGAAGGCAACAGGTCTACCACCCTGGTTTAAAAGGCACTTAGAGCTTTTGCATCTAGAGGAAACTTCTTTGTAGCTGCAAAGGGCTGAATTTTATTTGAAAAATCTTGAATCCATTTGGCATAATAAGCAAACATACCCAGAGTTCTCCTTAAGGATCCCAGATCTGTTGGAGATAGTTCCTGTAGTGGATGAAGTCTCAGGATCTGGTTGTATATGTCCATTCCCCACACAGTAACCTAGAACTTTTATGGAACACACTAATTTGATAGTTTTGCATGAATTTAGAGTTAACCACCTTCGTTCCACAGCCTTTAGAAAATTATCTACATTGTGATCATGCTCTTCTTGTGTAGCTCCAGCAATTGTGATATTGTCAAGCTGAGGAAAAGCACCCTGCAAACCTTCTTCTAATTTGTCCATTGCTCTCTGGAAAGCAGCTACTCCATTCGTTACTCCAAAAGGAATCCTGCAGAATTGATAGAGACCACCATTTGCCTCCAAAGCAGTGTACTTCCTGTCTGACTCTTTAATTGGTATCTGATGATTTACACTTTTCAAGTCAAATGTAGAGAACACATGGTATTTAGCAAGATTATTCACCATGGCATCAATCCTTGGTAATGGGTATCCATGCAGCTCAGTATACTGGTTAACTGTCTGTAAATAGTCAACACACATCCTCTTCTTATGCTGATCACTTGGGTTTTTCACAACTTGGACTCACCATGAAGATAAACTCAGCTCAATTATGTCCTCGTGGAGTAGCCTATTTACTTCCTTTCCTATAATGTCTTGGTCATCCTTACTGTAATGTCTGGATTTGGTAGAAATTGGTCGGCAATCAGGTGAAAAGCTATGAAAGAGTGATGGTTCCTCTAGTGCTGCAGCTTAAAGAACACAATAGTTATTACTGCTTTTCAAAGTTAATTGAGATTTATGCCCACCATATGCACATGTTACACTTAGATGCTGTCTCTGAAAATCTAGCCCAAGAATTATGTCTGCACACAGATCCCTCAGTACACCAAGATGTGTGTCAGGATAAGATTGATTATTACGTCCAAGCATGAGGTCAGCCACAACATATCTGGGAGAACTAGTATTTAAAGATTTCTGAGCCATACTAATCCCTTACTACTTGGATGCACTTTCAGTTCTAATTCGTGAGAAACTCTCTCACTTATATAACTATCAGTACTACATGAATCTATTAGGGCACTCAACTTCCTGCCTTTAACTGTTACTACAGTAGCAGCCTGTGAAGGTCCATGAGGAATACTTGTCACTGTAGTCATAATATGAGAACTAAACACTGTTGCTACGGACGCTTTTGTTGATTTGGACTGGCAAACACGAGCAAAATGTCCCTTCCTAGAACATTTATGACAGGTAGCTTCACGTGCTGGGCATGTACTTCTAGCATGATAAGGTCCTCTACAAAAGTAGCATTTGTTTCATATATTGTAGGTAGCAGCAACTGCTAACTTTTCAGAAGGGTCAGGGGAGCTTTGTATGACATCCTCTTCAGAAGACTTGAGGTTTACCACTGCAGTTGAGTGAAGAACTTGTGATCTGTGGATTCTGAGGGGTAACAGTAACAGCAGTGTGTGGAATCAGAGAAGCATATTACTAATAATTACCTAACAGATATGTAGGTATGGTGTATGAATCACCATTGTCTCTCAGAGTCCTGGATGTAAACAAAGTGAAAAAATGCTTCTTCTTGTTGGAACAACACTCGTATCAAAATTGGGTTACAAAACAGAGAAGGCAGGAGCAAAACATAGTACATCCTCAACTAATAATGTACCACACATACTTCTATAACACATCTTCAACCGCCCATCCAGGAACTCTCCCAGCTGCTTCATCTACACACTTTCATTCTCCCCATATTTTCTGTCTACAATAGTTCTTATACTCATCAAAAACTCACATGTCTCTTCCCTTCTCGATGCAAAATTTCTCAATTCGGGGAACCTCCCTCAAGAACACAGTTTTGGCCACTTTCTCCTCTGCCTCACTCAACCCTTCACTACTACTACTACTACTTCCAATATTCCTGTCATCCTCAACTTCTCAGTCCAAATTATCCCTCAAAACCCAGGAACTAGACTTCTCTTTCCTCACATTTTTCCCTTTTTGCATTCTCTTCTTTCCCTTTCCTTTTGTTTCCTCATCGCTTTCACTCGCCTCTCTCATACCGTCCTCACCCATGGCAGGTACTTCCTTTCCATTCTCAGAGATCCTTTTCCTTGCACCTTTTACCTCACCATTCTCACTTCCCCTTTCACCACCTAGGCTACTCTTGGTCATTTCAGCCACTTTCTTTGCCACCTCACACACTTTCTCATCCATCGCCTCTATCCTTGTAACCTATCTATTTTCCCTTGCCTGGCCTTCCTCTAACTTATCCTGAATGCTGATCAACATGTACGTCAGTCTCTCCCATCTCTCATTCCAACCTTTCTTCCCTTCACCTTACCCAAATCGTCCAAACTTGCTCCCTCTGCCATCTCCAATTATGTACCCCACTCTTCTTTACTATCTAGGCCCCATGTTGGGCGCCAAATTATTATGTAAGGGCTTTCAATATGGACGCAATTGGGGCAATATGATGGGAAAAGATTTGGAGGTTATCAAATGAAACTCTGATTTCCCTTAACCTAATTCATTTCCTTAACACTACAATTGCAATAAAAAAACTCCACAATCTAATAAACTTATCCTCCTATACCTAACTTAGCCTAACTTAATACTATATAAAATTCCTCAAAACTTATCCTAGCTTCCACGCGCCCCCCCCCCCCCCAACTATCAAAAGAACCTTAACCTAATCAAAGAATCCTAATCTAATTCTTCAGTTATATAAATCTACAATCCTTCCATCTTAATACTATCAGAAGAACCCCCTCCGATACTACAGTTTTTCCCCAACTATGGTCTTTGAGATTTCTTCAGATTGAACGTCAGCTTGCTCAGCGTCAATCAGTATATACGAAGCTGTCAACATCCTTCTTCCTACTGAAGGAATCAACTAGTATTTTGTTTCTTTCCAACTTGTCACACTTTATTTGCAGCAAGTCTGTCGAGATCAGCACCTTTTAGGGTTTAACGTCATGTAGTCCATTGTATCAGCTTCTGCACCTTTTATTATTTCATCAATTGCCACAAGGTAAGGCAACTACAACTCCAACACAGATTTTTTATCACAGTTCCCATCAGTAGACAACTACAGTAATGGAGTAATAGGAAGAAGAGAGGCCTGACCAAGTGTTTTTGGTGCTTTTCTACAATCTAGCAGCTTCATGTTCTCTCCCTATGTTCCTTAATAGGGATTGTATCCCTTCCTCTATTTGCAACAGCTCTTCTACAGTAATTGGCCTCTCTTATATTCCTAACTTCTCAAGCCACTTACACTTTGGGTTAAAGAAAAGCAAATCAATACACTGACACACTCAGCTAACTGCAAGTAAAAAAAAAGAAAGGAAAAAGCACAAACACGAATACACTTGCAAGCAACAGTAAATTTTTAAAGCATAATAAAAAGAAAAAAATCAACCACATTTACCAACTTTTAGCCTACTACACCGTGGAAAATCCCCTCTGCCAGTCTCCTGCCCCCAACAACCACCCTCTGTACACTCCACTTCTGCCTGCATCTTCATGTGATCTTCAAATTTTGTTCAGTTTATTTATATATGAAGCACATTTTTTGTATTTGTCCTTCAAGGAAACTTAATTCTGCAATTTTCATCACTTTCTTTCCTACTATCTGACAAAGTCTTACATATTTATCCATCAGGTTTTCCATCAACTGGTAAGTATACCAAAACTTCCTCTACAACCAAAAAATTCTCTTTTCTCAGCTTTGTGATCATAATTTTTTTGTATTTCTTCTTGATATTTCTGTACATATTTTTGTGCTAATTCCAAAGATTTTCTGGTGTTCCTCTTTCAATCTTCTAATGCTATAGCTCTATTACTTATTACTTTCGTATATCTGTTCCTTCACTAACTGAAGAGACCATAATCCCAGGTTAATTCATCAAAAGGTTGACAATCTGTTAGGATAGGTTTTAAAGGGGCAAATTTTGGATGATGGTGAGCCTTACATACTTTAACAACATATACTAAACAAATTTGACAAAATTGTTGTATGTTACCTTTCTTCCAAGGCCAAAACCAGTCCTGAGACAATTTTTCATAAGTTTTATTCATTGCATAATGTTGACATTTCATTTGCATGATCAATCTACGTATTAACATTTCTCTATGAATTTCGCCTAAGGTTGGAGAATCACTTTGTGAAGCCGTCAAACAATCATTTTGTAATAATACAGGCAGTCACCGTAATATGACAAGCTTGGCTTACGACATTATGGGTTTACGACCATAGATATAGACAGGAGAGATTGGACAGATAAGTGATGATCGTGTGTAAGTAAGGTGCCATTTTTATGCGATGATTCTGAGAAATGGCAGCGACTGCACAGACCAGTAGCAACAAAGCCACTGCTGTCCCATACAGCAACTATGTTCCATGTAGAAACAGGATCACACAGGAACAGGGGATCATATTTCACAAGATACTATGGTAGATTCACTTGAGCCGTGCATCTGATGTCTAGGCCTGTCCCTTACAACGCTCCTGATTGGCTGTTGATAAGCGAGCCACAGGGCTGGAAACTCTCAGTTTTGCTCGAGAGTTCACAGAGGCAGGATATATGATTTGATTCTTCCAAAAATTATAACTTTCATTACTCCTCAGTTTTACCTGCAGAAAAGGAGTGTTTCCGAATTTCATCACTAAACGTCTTCAAGCCAATTATTTAAGGATTATAATGATATAAGAATTATGTACTTCAAAAAACTTAATGCTAAAATATTTATAGTGAAATAAACATGAAATTCTCAATCAAAAATATATTCTTTCATTCCTTACATGACATCCCAGTGCATTCATCATTTACCATCTTGTGTTTCATACAATTTCGTAGCTTAAATATAATGGAAGAAAATCTACCAAACAAATCACAGGTAGGTCTATCAATATGAAAAAACAAGCAAAAGATTAAGAATATTAATTTCTCTCTTAGCTTTGTGTAGTCAGGAGTTGCTCACATGATCACAACGCCTCAATAGAAGTCTCATGGGGGGAAAAGAATATTAAGACTTTATTATCACCATCACCCTTTCATATCCTATGATGGAAATCTTTATATGAAAAAATTGTAACTTACATATAGATACCTTATCAAGGAAATTCATTTATCCCCATTGATTTCTTTCCTACAGTCAGTCCTCCTATATCCCTCCCATTATTCCTTTTTATTATTTAACGATTTGCCTCATAATTCTTATATCATTATAATCCTAAATCATTGGCTTGAAGATCTTTAGTGATGGAATTCGGAAACACTCCTTTTCTGCAGATAAAACCGAGGTGTAATGAAAATTATAATTTTTGAAAGAGTCGAAACATACATACTGCCTCTGTGAACTCTCGAGCAAGACTGAGAGTTTCCAGCCCTGTGATTGGCTTATCAACAGCCAATCAGGAGCGTCATAAGGGACAGGACTAGACATCAGATGCACGGTTCATGTAAATCTACTATAGTGACATTTTTCGTTCATGAAAATCTTTATAACTGTGTTGAAAGTTTGAAACAACTTCAAGTCAACTGCAATCAGCTACATGCCTGTTTTTGGAGCAAATAAAATAATATTGTAATAAGCTTTTTATTATACCTATTTGACATTGAATTCATGTAGCCTAATAAATTAGCATGTAGGGTTACTGCTAGTCCATAAACCATGGCAAGTGACAATTTTCCCTACTACTAATATTAAAATGTACATAGTATCATGAGGCCTAACCCTAGGCCTGCTGCAGCTTTAAGTATTAATGAAGTGTTATACTGTTATTTACCATGTTATCATTAAGTTCTCAAACCTCCTTGTATGCAGAGGACTCAGCTGAAATTGATTTGCCAGAATACTTAAAGGTAGTAGGCTATTCTTCAATTTTACCATAATCATTTTTATGCTATACTTAAAATTTATACAACACTATAGCTTTAAAAATAAACTTTATCAACTAGTTAGCCTGAAAGTAAACTTTACCAATTAGCCAATCTACCAGGGTTGATCATCAAATAACCAAGGGTAGCCTAACCTTAGCTTAGCAAAGGTAGCCTAACGTGGCATAACCTTCAGGAATGAAGATTTTTTTCTTTGTCCCTCTCCACAGACTATGAAATACATCTCAGTCTTGGCGACCTATGAAAGTCTAACTTATTCTAACAGGCTATCCTAACTTAGACTGTAGTGTAAATTACAGTCTAAATTACAGTGTAAATTACATGTCAGTATGACTGTGACATACTTCATAGCATTACATATGTACCTCCTGGTAACAATTGTACTTGAAGTTGTACAAATAGCTTCTATGTCATGGTTCAGATGCTTTGATCTGGTTCTGTAAAGTATGTACAGTGTACTTTCCAATGAATTGATGTAGATTGTAATGACATTTATACTGTAATTAAATAAGTACCTAGTTTCTCTTAGATGTGAGTTGCCTTGTAGGTTTAAATATGCCTTTAGAATATCTGCAGGTTAGTGTAGGACGCCCACTGTTAATATGTGAGATTCAGGACTGATTTTTGTCAATTTTGTGTTTGAGATTTCCTGACAAGAACAAAGAGCAAGACCATTACATTGCTTGGGTTAGAAACTGCAGACAGGAGAAAGCCAAACTATGGATCACATATTGCAGTAAGCATTTATGCCAAAAATCTTTCCAAGCCTCCTGGTATGCATGAGTTAAGTTTCTGCAAAAGACTTTGAAGTCCAGAATATGTTAAGAGGCAACAATGTGGCTACCAAAGCAGATTTAGTCTGATAAAGCCCCATCAACACTGTCGAGCTTTGCCCGATGAACTTTGTTTGATGTGACGTCAGAAGAGGGAAAAGTCATAACCGAACATGGTTTGTTGGGCAAAGCTTGACCGTGTGGACAGGCCTTAAGAAGTAACCGGATGGGGCAAGCCAGCATATACATCTGTACTGGCAACAACAAGATTTATACAGCCCTGCAAACTACAATATTGATTGTATCCTGCTAATAGTATCAGATACAGAAAATGTTCAAGTCCAGTAAAGTGATTGTACAGACTGTATTAAATATTGGCTGTCAGGTAACAGGCTATTAAACCTAGCCTATTATTATAATATTATTATGACTATGCAACAAGCTTATATGGAATGTCAGCATTGGAGATGACACTTATTTTAGCATACTCTTGTCAAATTTTACTGCCTGTCAGTTTGACCCATGAATAAAGAATGGCAATAATTTGTTCTGCCTCTGGAGAGTAAACCTGTAAATTTATGGTGGTAAGAAAGGCACATAATGTTGGCAAATTAGTCAACTTTATTGTTCAAGTGTATAAAAACTACAGTCTACAAAATAATTTTTTTTATTTCTACATATAGTACACATTGTCCTTAGTAAATGCTGCAAAGATCATTTACCATTCTTTTAAGACTGCTGAGAAAATTGGCTGTCAATGTAGTATGATCACAATGTTGTAATATCACCATATCGATAAAGAATTCCTTACTGAAATCAGGGAATTTTAAGATAGGTGACTGCACATTTTTTCTTTCAAGGTTTCGAACGCCAGTTGATGCGTTTCAGACCATATAAAATCTATGCCCCTCTTCATAAGATCAGTTAAAGGAGCTGCTATGATTGAATAGTTGCGCACAAACTTCCTGTAGTTACCCGAACACCCTAGAAATTGTTGAATGCCCTTAACATTAGTAGGTACCGGAAAGTTACGGATAGCTGACACCTTATCGTGGACTACCCAAAGACCTTGACTAGATACTGTAAAACTAAAACCTAAATAGACAAACACTGTCTTAAAAAACTCACATTTTAGAAAAGATTACAAGATCGTCCATATAGGCATGAAGGGTATCACCCAATAAGTCTACAAATACTATATTAAACATTCTGGTGAATGTAATTGGGGCGCAACGTAAGCCGAAAGGCATACGTAAAAATTCATAGTGTCCCCTGGCTGTGCTGAAGGCAGTGTATGGGGTACTCTCCTTAGCTAAGGGTACCTGGTGAAAGCTATTAAGTAATTCCAAGCTGGTGAAATATCTATTTTGTCCTAACAACAATAATTTATCGTCAGTACATGGCACCTTACAACGATCGGGAATCATTTCCACATTTAAGCGACGGAAATCTATGCAAATTCTCCAATTCCGATCTTTTTTTGGTACGACAATAAAAGGAAAATTATAGGGGACTGTTCGATTTCCTAATGACTCCTTCTTCTAACATCTTTCCAACTTCATCATTAATTTCATTCTGAAATTTCATAGGGAGTCGATACAAAGGTACGTAAATAACTTTATGCTTGTCTTTTATCCATATTTGGTGTTCAATGACATCCGTTTTCCCTAGATATTCCTCGCTATTGGAGAAAACATATTTAGATAAAAGTTCAAAAAATGTCTTCTGTATCCCCACTCTCTTGAATGTCTTTATTGATTTTACTTTTGATAGATTGTAAGAGGGATTCGTCAACAACGGGTTGAGCGTGATTAATTTCAGCAACGGTAAGAATGCGGTATTTATACACTTCCATATCCACGATATGTTGATTTTTGTGGAATACTAGATCGGTATTCAAGTGGTTACAGACTTCAATGTTAACCTGTTGCTGTGAGTCAACAGTGTATAATGCTTATGTCATGGAAAGTCCATTAATTTTCATTGCCTGGAAGGATTAAAATTTCAGATCCTGGCATGGTTTTCTTAACGCACTGAGATATACGAGGGTGCATTAGGCTCGAGAGATTGCATGCAAGCTGCCATTATGGGTGTTTAAGAGTTCTGTTGGGTCGCTTCGACAATGTCATGATTCATGAGACAGGTGATTGGTTCTTCTATGTATGTTACTGTTTGATTATCTGTCTTTTTTTGTCCAAAACGGATTTTAATGTGTTCGAAGATTTATAGAATTTTCCTTTGATAAACACGCCATTTTTGGCAGGAGCTAGGATAATATTTTAAGTGCACATGGATGGATATCCTACAATTACGACTGGATACATATCAATGTGTTGTACAACTATAAATGTGTCGGTAAGCGTGGGCTTACCCACATTGTACTGAACTTGAGTTACGCCTACAACACAGTTCGTTATTGCCAATGCCCAAAATTCATACTCCGGACCTCTCAATAGGGAAGTTCAAAAACAACAAGTGATGAGTCCATAAGTCCATGATATTACGTGGACTACCAGAATAAAAAAACAATGTAAAGGGCTGATATTCTAGATTTACGGCGTGTGAAGTAGGGCGTAATTCATCATTACTGATTATAGCATGATTTCTATGAAAATCTACGGGATCCTGCACTGATTTTTTGGATACAGTCGTGTGATTCATAGGAAAATTCTGTGTTTCACAGAAGTCTTCTAGATGACTAAATTTATTTTTCAATTCAAAGGATGTTGATACAGACAACCCAACATCACTCCCCCCCCCGCTGGAGTTAACCCCTTCAGCACTGGGACGTACACATATACTCTTTTTCGGTCCAGTAATAAAAGACCGCGACATACACTTATACGTCTTACATCCCTCCTCGAAAAGCAAAGCGGTTTTCTTCAGCTTGCATGGTTTCCAGACACAGTATTGTGTACGAGAGAGGTCCTGAAGCTCCACCCACAATTCATTCTAGCCAATGAGCATCTGATGGACGTCGTGGCGTCATTTTCATATGGGATATTAGGAGGGGTACTGGCCAACACATGCCAATACGCCTCAGGCTATTATCTGAGAAGGATGATCACGATTTTGTCCGTAAACCATGTAGATTTGAATTCCAAACCTTTTTCCCTTTTGATTGTAGATATTTTATGTTTTTTTCAGTATCATGTCAGATGATAGTCTTTCAGAGTAAGGGTCTGAGTACCTGCCAAATCTATCAGATGATGATTATAGTGTTAGTTTCTTAGATTGTATTTCTTTAATATACTATCACATATGAATTTTGTAATTACAGTTATTATTATTATTATTATTATTATTTGAAAGTATTAAAAACAAATAGTACAAGTACATAAAAAATCTCGAGTCTCAGTAAATGAAAGAGAGAGAGAGAGAGAGAGAGAGAGAGAGAGCGAGAGAGGAGAGAGGATAGAGAGAGAGAGAGAGAGAGAGAGAGTGGAAAGAGAGAGAGAGAGAGAGGAGAGGAGAGAGAGAGAGAGGGGGGGGGGGGGGAGGGGAAATTTCATGAACACATGATTGCAACACAGCAGCTCTTTCCCCTCCTGGCTATCACAGAACTTGATATATCTGACAGTTTTAGTACCTGGATTTCGAGAAAAGGTTACTGAAAGAAGACTGGGATTTCCTTCATTCTTCCATAATTTTTTAAATATATAAGCTAAAATCTTACTAATTCACTATGGTATTTTCTTTAATGAATTGATATTATTGCTGTATAAATTAATATTAATATTTGAAAATAGTAAATCATTTATTTATCATACAAAAAAACATACATCTTTGTAGGAGAGAGAGAGAGAGAGAGAGAGAGAGAGGAGAGAGAGAGAGAGAGAGAGAGAGAGAGAGAGAGAATTATTATTTTTATTATGTGATATTTCAACTTATTAAAACTTACTAATACAGTTACTTATATACAGTAATTAATCAAAATTAAATATTTTGAAAATTAGTAAATCATTTTTGTATTATAAAAATGTATTTAGTCATGAAAATAAACATCAAAATACACTAATTAGTGATTATTTTTGTCGGAAAATACAAAAAGAGAGAGAGAGAGAGAGAGAGAGAGAGAGAGAGAGAGAGAGAGAGAGAGAGAGAGAGAGAGAAACTATGGTTTTTATATCCAAGTCTGAGTATAAATGGATTCTTTAAGTGAAATAATGTTTCAATGATATTTTGCCGTTTTGTATTAAAGGATATGTATACTGTTTGAGAATGCTTCCTTATCCTTGACTATGGTTACCATACAGTTTAATAGCGTAAATTGATTCATGCGCCCTCCGCTCAGAAACTAGTTCTGCATATGAGGTATCGTTAAAAAGCATAAAAAAACTGTCGTAACCTTGGAAATTTGCGTTGTAATCTAACCAGAAACCTAATTTTTGTTAATTATGTATACTGGAAACAAGCAATGATTTTTTCATTATTTGTGCTTTTGGACTGTTATAAACAGCGCATCCCAAGCTAGTGTATTCATTCGCTTCGCATATGAGGCGTCACTAAAAAAATTAAAATAATACGACATAAAAAGTGTCGAAAATCATCATAACCTGAAAAATTTAATTTTTGTTGTAATCTAACCAAAACTTATTTTTATTAATATACTGTGCTAAACTATAAAGGATTCTTATCATAGTATGCGTTTTTTAAAAGCGTCGTTAACTCGGAGCGTCGGAAGCGTCAGCGTCGTAACCTCGGAACAAGCGTCGTAACCCAGGGCGGATTTTTCAATGAATATTTAAGAAAAAGCATCGTAACCTCGGAACGTCGTAAGCCGGAGCCGTCGTAACCCAGGGACCGCCAGTATATATAATATAAAGATATATATATATATATTTTGTTACGAAGTGCCAAGTATCTGGTTACCATTCATCAATTATTTCCTCACCAAAAGCCAGACACCTGAACCCTCATAACAGGTACTGAACGACTGAATACTCTAAAGGCAACAGTGATCCCTTAACAACTTACCAGTATTGCAGAAAATCAGACTAAGTTCATCAAAACAGGTGTGAGGTAATCTTGTAAGTAATTAAATTAATCAAAGGGCATCACTCCATCAACAACTTTAAAAGTCTAAGTATTTCCCTGATTTCAGAAGTCTAGGTACTTCCCTGGTTCTAAGTCACTTCAAGTAAATTGAAGGAAAGCCGATCAATTACCACTCTATGTTTCTACCTATCATCAATATAATCAAATGCAAATATACTGGTTAGAAATGAAATACTTATAAAAATGTTAAATACAAAAAATTTATTATTAAACTCAAAGTTTATAAGTGAAATTCACAACATCAGGGAAAATTACTGTGACTTGAAAACAAAGTAAAGTTTAATTAATTCTTGAATTAAATAAGTAAAATTAAATCAAAATTAATTTATCACAAAATTCAAGAAAATTAATTCAATTGAAATTCAAATCAATTCACAAGTGCTAAGCAATAATAAAACTTGAAAAGAATTCTAAGTTAATGTAAATTAATTCACAAGTGTTAAATTTAATTAAATGTGCAATGATTAAGCAATGAAAATAATTAAGTCAATTAAATTGTGAATGCAAATGAAAATACAGAAAAATGTGGACAGTATCAAAATAAAAAGGCACACTTCAACAAGAAAATTAACATATATGCACAAAATGAAACAAACACAAAACACAAAAATTTGCAATGTGTAAAAAGTGAAAAAATTTTCACTCAAAACATTGTAACCATCAGTTTTTACCAAACCACTGTTCCTATCAGTTATTAGTTATTAGTTAACCACTGTTCCTATCAGTTATTAGTTTCTTACCAAACCATCATAACCATTAGATAATAGTTGCAACTAATAAAAATATAACACTTTACCTTTTTGGTATACCAATTTCTTTCTTTGCTGCAGGCTTGTTTCACTTTACCAAAAACCAGGCGCCGTTACGAAACAATGTTTCTTCAGATTACACAAAAAACACTAATAACACTAAATAAACTCTAAGAAATATCAAATATGAAATTCTCAAGTTACGAGTGACCAATTTACAGTACGAAATAGTTTCATTACTTAAAAGATCAAAAGTGCTATGCGATGGAGAGAGAGAGAGAGAGAGAGAGAGAGAGGAGAGAGACGAGAGAGAGAGAGAGAGAGAGAGAGAGATCTGAACGCCTCGCGGTTCTAAGATATAATGAAATCTCTTCCTTTGTGGAAACTGGACAGGGGAGATGACAAAACGTTTTGAGACAATAATGCTTCCAGAAGCTTCGAAATCTTACGCAACTATTTATACAAAATGTGTAATCTGCACATGGTACTCGGCAAGACATACACGTATAAGACCAGTCTGTTAAAAAAAAAAAAAAATAAGACATGTACTCTACTCAATCGATCGAAGCAGAAGGTCTTATCTCACTTGATGACAGATTCCCAAAACACATTGAAGATTCGAGCTTGCTTATCAAGTGTGTTGACAGATTAGGAAAGCAAACAGAGCTAATCTCACAGTGTTGACATAATAGGGAAACAATCGTAGTTTCAAATGGACAAAGAAAATCTCTCTCTTTTTACATTCTATGTCATATATATATTCTTTTACATTATGTTATGCGAAATCTGAACACACATTTTAAACATCCTATCTCTAAGCTATCTAGGAATCTGAAAAAATGTTGCACAATTCTACATAACATTTTATATAGTCACAGAGGAGACATATGCATTTTGAAAGTAACAATATATAATAATTTATATATATATATATATATATATATATATATATATATATATATATGTATGTATGTATGATGTATGTATGTATGTATGTATATATATATATATATATATATATATATATATATATATATATATATATATATGTATATATATATATGGTAATATAATATATATATATATATATATATATATATATATATATATATATATATATATATATATATATGCTACATCCTTCAGTCCCCAATAACACTGTGGTGAATGAAACTTTTATGTAATTTAATTTTGTTTACACTTACAAGGTAAATTGCAATTATATAAAATTTTACAAAATTCAGTATGTAAAGAAAATAAAACAAAAATATGTATATACCATGTCTAAGGGACAAATCGTCTTATGCACCACTTTCTGATTTCTTAGATGCCTTCACTTTCCTTAATTCTTTCTGATATGAAGGATTTATATTTATTATTTATCTTCTTGTTCCCCATTTCTTTTGTTGCATTAGGAAATGTTTTCTTTAGTTTCTCAAATATCGATTGATAAGCTACATTTCTTTTGTGTTTGTCAGAATATTCTTTACTTTTTATATTCCACAGACATTGCTACGACTTATAAATCTTGAAGAACCCCGTCCAGAACTCTTTATCTATCGAAAGTCTGACAAGGTGAACGATATCCTCTTCTGTGCCGTTTCTTGGTAAATGAACCTCCTAGTTCACCAGGACGACACTCATGGTCAAACTATCGGTTCTGTACGACTTAATCTGAAAAACCCCTATTTGACCGAGTTGCTCATTCAAACCTCAACTGTCAGGTTTATCGATCCCGCTTGACTGCCGGGCTTGATCAGATCTGACCTGACTAAAAAAAACACCCCACTCACATTCAAACTTGCTTAAACCCCCCCCCCCCACCCCCATTTCGATCAGGCATGACAAATCCCATCTGACGTGAGTGGCCGGCCTTAGACTATCTTTGCTAAGCTAAGGTTAGGCTATATAGGCTACCCTTGGCTATCTGATGATCAACCCTGGTAGACTGGCTAGTTTGTAAAGTTTACTTGTAGGCTATAGTTTATTGGTAAAGTTTACTTGTAGGCTAGCTAGTTGCTACACTTTACTTTCAAAGCTATAATGTAGTATAAATTTGAAGTATAGGGTAAAAATGACAGTTAAAATTGAAGAATAGCTTATTGACTTCGTGTTCTGGCAGATCAAATTCCTCAGAGTCCTCTACATACAAGGAGGTTTGAGAACTTACTGATGACAGTAAATAACAGTATAATGCTTCATTAACACTTAAAACTGCAGCAGGCCTAGGGCTAGGCTTCATGATACTAGGTACATTGTAGTAATAGTAATAGGGAAAATTGTAGACTTAACCATGGTTATATAGATTGACTGTACCAACCTGCATGCTAATTTATCAGGCTACATGCATTTAATGTCAAATATGCTTTAATAAAAACCTTATCACTACATTCATTATTTTATTAGCTCAAAAAGCAGGCATGTAATTGACTGCATGTTGACTGTGATCTTACACGTTTACTTGAGGTTGTTTCAACAGTTATAAATTGTTACCATCTAGTGAAATATGATCCTGTTTCTGTATGGAACACAGTTCATGGCCCAGCACTGGGCGCCATCTTTGTTGCTACTGGTCTCTGCAGTAACTGCCATGTGCAGATTCTTAAACTAAGTTGCCTGATGTAGAAATGTTATTCAGTAACAAGTCCACTTTATTACAAAAAAATTCCACTATAAATTTCACAGTAATCATATCATCAAAAGATAATATACTACACTACCCTATCTTGAGAGGGTTCTAGTCTAAGAGAACTACTAGATATAGTTTTGCATTCTCTCTAAGCTTTTGCTGCATTGTCAATCTTTTTCTCTCCTACTACGGTACGCTATCAGTTTCTCCATATTCTCATTAGACCATTCAAAACAATGATCACAACAATTGTTTAAATAATATAACACACCATGAGGTATTTCTATATAAACATTCCGCATCCTTCGTCCCCACGAATACGAAAGCCACCAGGAATTGAGGCCTCAAATGAATTTTGCTGTTTATGTAATGAAAAAAATATTCCTTTAATTATTAGTGACTTATTTAGGAATTGATTCATCATCCTCCTCTAATATCTTTACATTACTGTTGTTAGAGTGATTGGAACTGTAAAATGTTTTCGTTTTTGTTGCGGACGTGGTGTGCGTAGCAGTGTGGCCAGTCCCTTGTTTTGATTTTCTTTCACTTTGAGGATGGGAGCGCTGTCCTGAATCTTTCGTCTGCTTTTTGGTAACACTAGCAAAACATGGAAGGATCACAAATGCTCTCGAAGGTGTGAGAAGGACGTCAACCGGTCCACCCTTCATTTTGGCTATTTTACCAAATTATTAATACAAATTATTCTCTATCCCTTGCAATGTAAGCTTTTACAGTCGTAATATTGCCGTTAGTTCATTAGTTGGAACAGATCACTATCATGAAAGAACAGCAGCAGACGAGGATTCAAGTGCAGAGTTGCATGCCCAGTCGAACGTGATTGCAACGCCTTAACGTGGAATGCTTTCATTGTCGTGAAAGATGCTTCGCATTCATTAGTTGTCATGAGATTTTGCTGTGCTAGTTTGAGTTGTAACTTAGCGTTTGACAGGCTTGTAAAACATTAAAAAAGTGATTATAAGTGTTGTTTGCATTAAGTTTTTTTAAATACCAGTGCCAAAGGGTACCACAAAATGGCCGTCCTACAGGGCATCTTGGGGTTACCCCTACCTCTCTCATGGAAATTTCCACTGCCGATCATGATCTTAGACTAGGCTATACAGTAATTTAAGGCGGCCTACCCTAGACTAATCCTGTTTGAATGAGTAATTATGACTATTAATTTTAAATATAGTTAGGCTATATATGCATATAAATCCATGGAAAACTTAATTACATAGGACTTAGCCTATACCCTCATTAAACCTAACCTAACTTTGTGGCCTATTGTAACCTAGTCAAAAGTCAGCCATGTAAACTTTGCATAGGCTACCCTTAACGATTTCTGAAGAGGCCTAGGCTAGACTATATCCTGTTGAAAGGCACCTTAGCTTAATTTTACCTCATTTTAGTTTAAGTTTTTCTCAGAAATCTTTCAGGTAGCCTTATCCATTGACATATATTGTGTACATACATTTAGTATTGTGTGGAGTACGGTATCAAATGATTTACACCTTAATGTAAATTAATTGATTCCAGGTCTGCTCCAAGTTTGATACTTATCCTATTATGAAGGAAAAGCAATTCCCATAGTATGTAGTTGATGTATTTTTTTGAGGTCTCTCAATATAAAATTTTTTTTTTTTTTTTTTAAACTACTCACTTGTATGTTTTCTGGAAATCAAAAATCAAATAAAAGGAATATTTCCAGGGATCTAGTCCAGGAGTTCTGAAGACTAGGTAAATTAACCAAGTCCAGGAGACTAGGCCTGGGAGAAATTTGGCATGATGCAATGAGTAATAAAGAAACGAACTGAGTACCAGGGATTTTCTTGAGCCATCGTACCTTACCACTAAAAATGGAAATCAGCACTTCAATTGCCTCCCAGTGGGAAGACATCACCTGGCCTCATCAGTAATAAGACCCATACACACAAGGAATATCATGCAATAGCAAGTAGGACAGGCCTACCCATTCCCAGGCAGCGTAAACATCAGTAGTCTTCATACCCACTGTGCCAACTATGACACAGTACCATTCTCCAACCCATCTCCAGATAAGAAGACTGACAACAGTGCATATGTATAGTAGTTGTATTATCATTCTCTTATCTTAATGTCTTGGTGGGGGAAAAATTCTCCCATGACATTTAGTTCGAGCCCCTGGGGGTTAATTACAGTCATCCGAATAAATATTACTTAAAATTCTTGTTCAGGAGGTAAAACTGCAAAGAAAAACCACAACTGCCATAGTCTAGGATGCCGCGGCATAGTAATATAGATCTACCCAAGTGGTGATTGGTATAAATTAGAAACATTGTGATGTTATACTCTCAGACAGATCCATAACTAAAATACAGGTAATTCTAAGCCCGCATTCCGCAGTACAGTAGACTATGGCAGTTAACGTTTTCCTATGCTATTTTACCTGCTGAACAAGAATTTAAAGTAATATTTATTCTGTCGACTGTAATTAAACCGTAATTTACCTCTGAAGACTACATGACAGTACAAGGGGTACAATGTACCAACTACAGAGTTTAAAAGTAAATAACAGATTAGTTACAGTCGACCGGAAAAATATTACCTTAAACTCTTGTGAGGTAAGAAAAATAACAGAAAAACGTCAATTGCCATAGTCCACTTCGAATGAACGATCTTCGAAGTGTTGGTTCGGGGCCATGAAACGTAAACAAACCGCCACATTTGAATGCTGGTAGGGGGTGTGGGATACGTTAACTAACAGGGAACCATATGTACGGTAAAGGGGTGGGGGGGGGGGGGGGGGGGGTACCGGGAGAGGAAGGCAGAGGTACAAGTTGGTAAAGCCACACTGGGATATGGTGGTAAATAATTCCCAATAAATATCACCGACATCAAAAGCACTGAACCTTTGGAACACTAAAACACAATATAACAAAGTACATAAAGATTAGGAACCTTATCTTAACCCTCTTACGCCGGAGCGGTAAATAAAAAATTGTCTCCCGTGTGCCGGAGGGGTTTCGGAGTGAGCGCGGAAGCAGAAAAAATATTTTTTTCAAAAAATCACAGCGCGCTTAGTTTTCAAGATTAAGAGTTCATTTTTGGCTCCATTTTTGTCATTGCCTGAAGTTTAGTATGCAACCATCAGAAATGAAAAAAATTATCATTATCATATATAAATAATGCGATATATGATAGCGCAAAAACAAAATTTCATATATAATTGTATTCAAATGGCACTGTGCGCTAAACGTTAAAGGTAACAAGTTACTTTTTTTTTCGTAGTAATGTCACAAAATAATGCATGAATTCGTAACGCGCGGACGTAAACAAATTTTTTTTTCAAAAATTCCACCATTAAATCTAAATATTGTCCTGAGACTTCCAATTTCTATTCCAAATGAAGACAATGATTGAATATTACTATACTGTAAGAGTATTAGCTTACAATTGCAGTTTTCGACCATATCTGACGAGTTAAATTTGACCGAATGTCGAATTTTTTTATATATATATATATTTTATATGCAATTATTTCGGAAATAAGAAAAGCTACAACCTTCAAATATTTTTCGTTTTATTCTACATAAAATTGCGCACATTTTCATATATAAAACTCTATGAAATGCCTAATATGAAACGGAGCAAATATTCCGAGAATGGGACGTACGTATTTCGGAGGTTTGTGGCGGAGAATCCGCGAGCGGAGGGAAGGAAAGATTTTATTTTAAATTCACCTTAAATCTAAATATTTTGCTAGAGACTTCGAATTTGTTTCAAGATGAAGATAAATGACTGAATATTACTAGACTGTAAGAGTTTTAGCTTACAATTGCGTTTTCGACCATTTCGGTAGAGTCAAAGTTGACCGAATGTGGTTTTTTTTTCTATTTATCGTGCTTTTTTTATATGCAAATATTTCAAAAATGAGTAAAGCTACAACCTTCAATTATTTTTTGTTGTATTCTACATGAAATTTCGCACATTTTCATATATAAAAACTTTATGTAACAGCTAATTTAAAATGGTGCAAACATTACCACAATCGTACGTATGATTTTTTCGGAAGAGTTACTGCGCGGACGTAAAGAAATATTATTTTTTTCATAAATTCACCATAAATCAAAATATTGTGCTAGTGACTTCCAATTTGTTACAAAATGAAGGTAAATGCTTGAATATTACTAGAATATAAGCGTTTTAGCTTACAATTGCATTTTTTGACCATTTCGGTAGAGTCAAAGTTGACCGAAGGTTGAAATTTTGGCAATTATCGTTATTTATATGAAAATATCTCAAAACTGATTCAAAAGCTACAACCATGAGTTGTTTTTAATTGTATTGTGCATGAAATTGCGCACAATTCCATATATAAAACTTTATATAACAGCTAATTTTAAAATGGTGCAAACATTACCACAATCGCATGTATGATTTTTTTCGGAGGAGTTACCGCGCGGACGTAAGGAAAAAGTTTTTTCATAATTCACCATAAATCGAAATATTGTGCTAGAGACGTTCCAATTAGTTGCAAAATTAAGGGTGGAAAATGATTGAGATTACTAGAATATACGCGTTTTAGCTACAATTGCGTTTTTCGATCATTTCGGTAGAGTCAAAGTTGACCAAAGGTTGAAATTTTGGCAATTATCGTTATTTATATGAAAATATCTCAAAACTGATAAAAGCTACAATCATGAGTATTTTACTGTTGTATTTTACATAAAAATGTGCACATTTTCATATATAATCCTTCATGTAACGGCTAATTTACAATGGTGCAAAAATTATGTCAAAGTGACGAAATAATTTCCGAGATGTGTCATAGATACTTTTTAGTGCGGCAAGAAAGAAATTCGCACTTGCGCGCCTCTGCGTAACGTTTGTAAACAAAACAACACCTTGATCCGTGAACTCCCAGCATCCCCCAAGGCGTGATTCAAAAGTTTTAGGCTGGTAGGCCTATAAGTATTTTTTCCGCAAATTAAAAAAAAAAAACTTTTGTAAGTCGACGTAAAATACATCCAGTCGGCACACGGGAGACAAAAAATGTCGACGTAAAATACGTCCAGTCGGCGTAAGAGGGTTAAAGGGGTGGAGGATAGAGTTCAGCAGCCGCTTTCACGATGGCATGGAGCCTCGTCTTGGGGTCGTGGAAGTGGATTTTAAAGTATGCCACTGCCATGATCTTGACAGTATATTACCAACCTTTCATACTCCCCCAAGTAATGGGCTGAAATGTCCTTATAACTAACGAAACAGTTAACACATGTACGGGGCAGAGTCGAGTTAGTAATGAGACCCGGAGGAGGTGGAGGTGCCTGGGAGTGCTTCCGCCATCTGGCTGGTTGATAAGTGAAGTGAGACGCTGGCAAGTTTGTCAGGAGGAAGGGGGGGGGGGGGGGGGGGGGGGGGGGGGGGGGGGGGGGGGGGGGGGGGGAGGGTGGAGACCAGACGGGTGAAAACAGGGTAGGAGGATGGGGTGGGGGGTAAATATTCACGTTTGTGAAAAAAAAACCACAAACACTGTACTGGGATGGGCGGACAATATAGGAAATGAGGGAGGCCTGTTTGGGGGTAATTGAACTTGACAAATGTTGAGTGAAATCGTACAAACATAGCTTCTTTTATGTTTATGAAACCAAAGTTATCGTGTATTATTATTAAAGTAAAAAATATTGCAATGAAACCTTACTGTAGGAACACATATTTTACATAAGAGCTAATAATCCATACATACATGAAAATATATATTATATATCTATACACAGTTTTTTACATCTGGTACTTAAGTATAAAATATCAAGTACAAGTCTAAGACCATTTTAGTGAATAATGAATAGAATATTATCATGTTTCAAGGATCTGAGTGGCCAGTTCAGGGGGTGATTGAACATAACAAGAAATGTTGAGGACAATTGTAAAAATTGTGTAACCTAACCAGTGGGCTTCCCCCATCCCCATAGCCCCCCTTAAAGGAAGGCAGTCTTAGAAGTGTAACATATAGGTTAGGATAGTAACCAAACCAACCTAACCTACCCTAACCTAGTAGAATGTGTTACCCGACTGGGGGGGCTCGGCCCCCCCCTAACCCCCCTTGAAGGAAGGCAATCTTATTAGTGTAACATATAGCTTAGGATCGTAACCTAACCTAACCTAGTAGAACGTGTTACTTGACCGGGGGGCTTCGCCCCCGTTGTACCCTCCCCTTAAAGGAAGGCAATCTTAGAAGTATAACATATAGGTTAGGATCGTAACCTAACCGACTTAACCTAACCTAACCTTGTAGAACATGTTGCCTGACTGGGGGGGCTCCGCCCCCGTAACCCCCTTAAAGGAAGGTAATCTTAGAAGTATAAACAAATACAGGTTAGGATCGTACCTAACCAAACCTTACCTAACCTAGTAAAAACATGTGCCTGGCCGGGGGGGGCCCTTAAAGGAAGGTAATCTTAGAAGTGTAATATATAGGTTAGGATCGTAACCTAACCTGTCCTAACCTAGTAGAACATGTTGCCTGACCATGGGGGGGGGCCCTCTGCCCCCCTTACCCCCCTTAAAGGAAGGTAATCTTAGAAGTGTAACATATAGGTTAGGATCGTAACCTAACCTAACCTAACCTAGTAGAACATCTTGCCTGACCGGGGAGGGGGGGTCTGGACCCCCGTAACCCCCCATAAAGGAAGGTAATCTTAGAAGTGTAAAATAGAGGTTAGGATCGTAACCTAACCAACTTAACCTAATAGAACAAGAAATTGTTATGGGTCAGACAGGCATGTAAAGGTGAATATAGAAAAAAGAAGGGAGAAAAAATGCGTGTAAATTGGAATGCCTGTAAAATGAAAAGATGTAATACCAATTTCACAAAAAATGTAATACCATCAATTTCACGTCATTGACAGAAAGGTCTCGAAACGTCCTAAAACCGCCTTCTAGTCCCACCCCTCATGAGACTTTCAGTGGCCTGCCCTCAATTGGAACGTAATATTGTAAGATATATAAGGCAACATTATGAAGTGAGAACAAGTCGGGGCACATATTAAGCAATACTATGATAAAGAGAACAGAAATAAAAGCTTGAAATAATATTACACAATTACAAAACAAATGAGGAAAAGGAATATGTAACAATGCATAAATCCTCCCCAAAAACCTCCTATTGCAACGTAGGGTTAATAATGCAACATAATTGGTTAAATACATATAACCCCCTACAAAATCCCCATCATTTATCTCCTTAGGAAGTTTGTGTCTGAACTAAAAGCTCCCTCATATCTCGGCGCATGCGCAGTAGGATTCGGCGTCATAATAGCAGTAGCAATAAGTGGATTTTGGCTATGTAATGGCTCTATTATTGGTTTATTTATCGCTTTATTTAAGCTTGTATTTCGTGTTTCAAATGTCATAAATAAGAGAAAATGACTCAATAACACTAGAAAACCTTCCCCCAAGTGTTTTACCCCACCCAAAACCCCGCATTCCCATCGGTCCCCCTTACCGTAGGATACAGTTGGACGGCATAATTCGCCCAAGTGTTTTACTCCACCCAGAACCCCGCATTCCCATCGGTCCCCCTTACCGTAGGAGAGAGTTAAAAGGTAAATTACACATTCATTACAGCCGGCTGAAAAAATATCTTATATTCTTGTTCGGGAGGTAAAACTGTATAGAAAAATGTCAACTGGCATAGTCTAGTTCGCTGCGGAATAAGGGCTTAAATCTACCAAAATACAAACCCAAGATCGTGGTCCATTGCCAAGAATAATAATAATAAAAAAAACACAAGGTCAAGTCAAAGCAAGTTGAACACTGTTACCACTACTAGCGAAAAAGAATTACTGAAATTTGAATACCAAACCAGGACTGCTGTTTCATCCCTCACCCTCACCTAGTTGGGTTAAACCAAGACCACCGAGACAGAAGGCCTGTTCGATGTTTTGTGATGTAAGCACAGGTAGTCCGAGCTCCTAGCACTGACTACGCTGCCAGACGAAAGAAATCTGAGCAAACCCTCGGCAAAATCTATCATTTTTGGTCTGCCAGTTATTGATTTACTTATTTTCTCGTCTACACTAATTAGTGTGCACCAAATAATACCTACTCGAAACACAATTGTAAGATTAATATAAAAGGCAGAACCAAAACATTTTGTTTAGTTACAATACAGTCTACCAAAGAATAAACAGCAGTGCATGGGTTTACATGACAAAAAAACATGGTTCTTTCTACTATATGTGAATGAAATAATTCTCTCTTACATACAGTCATTATTTGGTATTTAAATTTTCTAACTTTCTCTTTGGCTACAATAGCTATGTTCTTGAACAACACAACAATTACTCAACGAAACGTTGGTAGAAACCCATATTCTTAATTTCTCCGTTTTCTGTACTATAACCTTCATTACTTATTGGGCAGCTTATCTATTAGTATTTACCTTTTGACATTTAAATTCATGATTGTCGACCAAATGTAAAATTTTTACATTTGCATCCTGAATAAAAGGGAGTGATTTTTTCCAATAGTTAGTAAAGCTTGAACGATATATTCGTTGGATATTTGTAAAACTAAATGAACATTTTGTTTCTCAAAGGTGTAGGGAGATAATGCTTTTAATGATAGTTTATGAGAATGTTCATTGAGTAAACACTATATCATGAAGTTTTTCAAAGGGCTGAATGGTGCATAATGAATTTCATTTTCCAAATTATTGACATCAAACTGAGGTAACTTCATTGTTTTATTTATAACTTACTGGCCAAGCCAATTATTCCTGATATATTTTGACAATTTTACTGAAACACACGAACAAGGGCATTTGTTACTCTGAAATGGGTGAGGATACACTTTAGACAGCTGCTGGGAAAATAGGACATTGCTTTCCCAATGATAGCATTATGATGTTACAATGCAAAACACGTTAAAAATTATTTTTTCTAAGCAAATAATTACCTTCAGTGTGCAGTGCAGAACATCAGCTTTTATGCTTTAACCCTCTTACGCCAAATGGACGTATTAAACGTCGAGTCAAAATGTCTCCCGTATGCCGAATGGACGTATCATACGTAGACTCAAAAAAGTTTTTTTTAAAATTCGCGGAATAATACTTATAGGCCTACCAGCCAAAAACTTTTGAATCACGCGCCTTGGGGGATGCTGGAAGTTCAACGGATCAAGGCGTTGTTTTGTTTACAATCGCTAAGCAGGCGCACAAGCGCGAATTTCTTTCTTATCGCACTAAAAAGTATCAGTGCACATATCAAAAATTATTTCGTCACTTTGACATAATTTTTGCACCATTTTGAATTATCCTTTACATGAAGTATTATATATGAAAATGTGTGCAATTTCATGTAAAATACAACAAAAAAAATACTCATGATTGTAGCTTTTATCAGTTTTGAAATATTTTCATATAAATAACGATAAGTGCAAAAATTTCAACCTTAAGTCAACTTTGACTCTACCGAAATGGTCAAAAAACGCAATTGTAAGCTAAAACTCTTATGTTATAGTAATATTCAATCATTTGCCTTCGTTTTGAAACAAATTGGACGTCTCTAGCACAATATTTCGATTTATGGTGAATTTATGAAAAAACAGTTTCCTTACGTTCGCGCAGTAACTCTTCGATAAATTTTTTTTGTGCGATTGTCCTAATATTTGCACCATTTAAATTTGCCGTTACATAAAGTTTTATATATGGAAATGTGCGCAATTTCATGCACAATACAACTAAAAAAACACCCATGGTTGTAGCTTTTATCAGTTTTGAAATATTTTCATATAAATAACGTTAAGTGCAAAAATTTCAACTTTCGGTCAACTTTGACTCTACCGAAATGGTCGAAAAACGCAATTGTAAGCTAAAACTCTTATATTCTAGTAATATTCAAACATTTACCTTTATTTTGCAACGACTTGGAAGTCTCTACCACAATATTTCAATTTATGGTGAATTTAAGAAAAAAAAAAAAATTCCTTACGTCCGCGCGGTAACTCTTCCGAAAAAATCAGAATTTTTTTTGTGCAATTGTCGAAATGTTTGCACCATTTAAAATTAGCTGTTACATAAAGTTTTATATATGAAAATGTGCGCAATTTCATGTAGAATACAACTAAAAATGATTGAAGGTGTTAGCTTTTCTTTTTTTTTTTGAAATATTTGCATATAAATCACATAAATAGAAAAAAACCACGTTCGGTCAAATTTGACTCTACCGAAATAGTTGAAAAACGCAATTGTAAGCTAAAACTCTTACGGCCTAGTAATATTCAGTCATTTATCTTCATTTTGAAACAAATTTGAAGTCTCTAGAACAATATTGTGATTTATGGTGAATTTTTGAAAAATATATTTACTTCCCTCCGCGCGCCGATTCGCGGCCGCAAGTCTCCGAAATGCGTACATCGCATTATCCTAATATTTGCTCCTTTTCATATTAGCCGTTTTATAGAGTTTCATATATCAAAATGTGCGCAAATTCATGAAAAAATACATAAAAATAATTAAAGGTTGTAGCTTTTCCCATCTTCGAAATATGTGCATATAAAAAAATATATATATAAACATTTCGACATTCGGTCAACTTTAACTCGTCTGAAATGGTCGAAATCTGCAATTCTAATCTAAAACTCTTACAGTATCGTAATATTCAATCATTTGTCTTCATTTTGAAACAAATTGGAAGTATCTAGAACAATATTTAAATTTACGGTGAATTTTTGAAAAAAAAAAATTTTTACGTCCACGCGTTACGAATTCATACATCATTTTTTTATAATAATATTTTTCCGGTTTTGCTTTTATTGTTTTACAATGTATTATATATCAAAATGATTGCAATTTAGTGTACAATACAACGAAAAATAACTTGTTAGCTTTGACCGTTTTTTGCACAGCGTGATTTGAATACAATGTATGATTTTTTTTTTTTCGCTACCATATATGGCATTATTTACATATGATAATGATATTATTTTTCATTTCTGATAGTTGCATACTAAACTTCAGGCAATGACAAAAAAAGGAGCCAAAAATGAACTCTTTAATCTTCAAAACTAAGCGCGCTGTGATTTTTTGAAGAAATTATTTTTTCCGCTTCCGCGCTCACTCCAAACCGGACCCGGCATACGGGAGAGGTTTTGATTTTTAGGGCTTCGGCGTAAGAGGGTTAATTGGGAATTTGTGCAACTTAACTTTACCTGTTCAACAAAGTAAAATGCACCTGTTGCAGCTTCACTATAGCCAAAAGCTGAAATAACAATATTTTTGCTTTTATAAAGAAAATGTGGTATTAAGTACGTGAGTATCATCCAACATCAGTATCACTATTTTGTCATTGGGTAGTAATGATTTACATTTACTCTTAAGGTACATAAAAAATTTGAGTCCTTTTGTTATGATGCTGGGCAGACCTGTTTGAAAAAACTCTCTCCTGATGGTACAGTAACTATAGGTTTAACAAAAACACAATATTACCAGCTCTGATGAATAATCAAATTTACTCAGTCATAACTAGAGCTAAAATTATTGCCAAAATGAAATAATAGTTTTATAACAGCAATGTAATATATAGGCTATTGCAGTGTTAAAAATACATTCAGTAGTATCAGCTCTCTGGAGTTATTGATTATCAGCTTAATGATATTTGTATCATGAACCTCTGTAGGTATCTTGAGGTCTCCTAAGTGACGTACTTCATTGACATGAAAAATGCTTGTACTGTACAGTTAGGCTTAACTGTAGGTAGGGCATTGTGGCCAAGTATGGCATTTCATTAATCTGTACTGAAGTTTTACCCGTGGAAGAAGTAAGATGGTCTTTAAATATTTTAACGTATATATATGAGCACTGAAACCTAGTGATGCAATGAGGATAGGTTAGGTTAGGTTAGTGACATTTCTAATATAGGCTCTTCTTTTAAACCTGTAACCCTTAGAATACTATGCCAGTCTACTTTTTATCACCCTAACCCATCTAGGCCCAAAAGGTTTGTTCCATGCCTTTGACTATTGTCAATGGAAACTTACCCCTATTTCCCCACCACTAGCTAGGCTACACTGAGAATTTAACTTAGGCTAGCCTATACCTATTCGACTCTGTTAAGCATTGGTTGACATGAATTCCTACTAAAATTCAATGTAGGCTAAACCAGTCTTTCTTTATATTGTACCTGACTTTGTTGCTCACAACTCCTACCTTGAAGGCAGACTGTATTTCTATTGCAGTCAAAAGTCATCCAGAGAGAAAAGTCAAATAGGTAATACCTGTTGCAGTGAAGTTATTGCCGAGTTTATCTCCTTACCACAGTAAGTTCGTCAGAAAAGGACACTAGATGTACCCATGGCTTGCTACTTCATGATGCCATATAAGTTTTATGTTCCAGTTCATAAATAAAACAATGGAACCACGAAAATACCTCGTGTCCAAGTGATGTAAGGGTCGGGAAGTGGAAGGAGAATCGGACGTGAGCCGCCAGTCGTCGCGTCGGAGAGTCGGACTACCAGGGTCGACGTCATCATGTCATGACGTCACATCGAACAGGCCTCCTCCTATTCTCGGTGGCCTTGGTTAAACAACGGGAGCTTTCGCTAAAAATCTAGTTAAATTTAAATTTCTTGCTGAACATTCCCCACGGAACTCAATATATGAAGGGTGAGGATCACAATAAAAAAAATCATTTTCTGCAATATTCTGTATTTTCATATTATTTTCGTCACTAAATACTGTACTACTATGTATTTAGCATTCAGGGGAGCGTAATCTGTCAGTTATACTGCCCACAAGGGTACATGTTGCCACACTGTGGTCAAATAAATATTGCCTCTTGGTGGTCAAATACCCTACAAAAGGATACTGAAATCTCTCTCTCTCTCTCTCACGCCAAAGGGTAAAAAGAGAGACATAGATAGATAGCTAGATAAATAGAGTGGTACCTCATTTGTCGAACGTTTCTATGTCGAACTTTCCGTTTTCCGAACGAAATTTTCGAGAAAATTTTGTCGTTTGTCGAACAATACTCGTACTTCAAACTGACTGATTATCTAGTCTATACTTGTATTCGACAGCCAACATACTGGGTCTTACAAGCTAAACTGTATTTAAAAAAATTCATTTACAATATATAGCTTAATGATAACCATATTCGACAAAATAAATACAGTATAAAACATTTAATATAAAATTTAGCTGTCATTATAAAATTTAGCATAAAAGATGTATAAAATCATACGTAACCGACGTCACGCCCAGTTGACTTGCCAAGCCAATTGTTCCTGATATATTTTAACAATTTTATTGGAACAACACGAAAAAGGCATTTGTTACTCTGAAATGGGTGAGGATACACTATAGACAGCGGTGGAATGCTGGGAAAAATAGGACATTGCTTCCCCAATGATAGCATTATGATGTTACAATGCAAAACACGGTAAAAATTATTTTTTCCAAGGCCATAATTACTTTCTTCAGTGTGCAGTGCAGACCATCAGCTTTTATGCTTTAATTGGGAAATTGTGCAACTTACTTGAATTTAGACTACCTGTTCAACATAATGGCTGAACCAACAATATTTTTGCCTTTATAATGAAAATATGGTATTGAGTGAGTTTTCATCCACCATCAGTATCACTATTTTGTCATTGGGTAGTAATGATTAACATTTACTCTTAATGTACATCAGAAAATTTGAGTCCTTTTGTTATGATGCTGGCAGACCTTTTTGAAAAAAACCCTCTCTTGATGGTACAGTAACTTTGAGGGGAACAACTACAGGTATAACAAAAACACAATATTACCAGCTCTGATGAATAATCAAATTTATTCATTCATTAAATAGAGCTAAAATTATTGCCAAAAATTAAATAACTAGTTTTATAACAGCAATGCAATATATATTGCAGTGTTTGAAATACATTCAGCAGTTTCCACTCTGAAGTTATTGAATATTTGCTTAATGATATTTATATCATGAACCTCTGTAGGAAGCTTGGAGATTTCTTAAGTGACGTACTTCAGTGACATGAAAAATGCATATTGTACTAGTTAGGCTTAACTGTAGGTAGGGCATTGTGGCATAAGTTTGTTATTTCATTAATCTGTACTGAAGTTTTACCTGTGGAAGAAGAAAGATGGTCTTTCATATACTATGCTAGTCTACTTTTTTCACCTTAACCCATCTAGGCCCAAAAAGGTGTCCCATGCCTTTGACTATTGTCAATGGAAACTAGCCTATTTCCCCACCACTAGGTATACTGTACTTAAGTTGTGATGAACCTATAATTTATATGTCTGTGCTAATGTAACTCTTGAATACCTTGTCTGTAGGTACCATTTTGCAACGTTCTTACCTGACACAGGGCCCTGTCCCAATCATTGCAATAATGCTCTTTACCACATATAGGCTACAGAATGCTTTGTTAAATTTCTTCTGGGGTTTCTATGCATTTGCAGTACATAAGTTTACCCTTCTTAGGTTCACTTGTTTGATGTGTTTGCCCTTTCTTTGCTTGTTGGTAACTCTTTTTATATGCTGCTTGCCTTATCTGACTACTGCTGCCATTATTAGTCTTGCCTATTATGACATTTAAATTGTTTTTTTTCCAAAGCTTTACAAGTCCTGAACTGGGAGTTGTTTGACATAGGCTACTCTGGTAGTTGCTGGGCACAGGCTATACTGGGTGTTGTTGGACACATGCACATGCTACACGTGGTGCTAGACACAGGCTATACTGGGTGTTGTTGGACACATGCACATGCTACACGTGGTGCTGGACACAGGCTACACCGGGTATTGTTTGGCATAGGCTACACTGGGTGTTGTTTGGTATAGGCTACACTAGGAGTCCTTTGACTTAGGCTAGCCTATATTTGACTCGGTTAAGCATTGGTTGCCATGAATTCCTACTAAAATTCAGTGTAGGCTAAACAGTCTTTATTTATATTGCACCCGACCTTGTTGCTCACAACTCCTAATATATATATATATATATATATATATATATATATATATATATATATATATATATATATAATATATATATATATATTATACTATATATATATATATATATCATATATATATATATATATATATATATATATAATATGTATGTCTGTATATATTGGTATCATAATTGCCTTTTTCTAATCACTTGGTACCACCTCTGTTCTCTAAACTATGCTAAAAACAACTCTTAAGGCCTCTATCATCCTTCGTCCTCCTGTTTTCAGCTTCTCTGCGGTTATCCTGCATAAACAAGCAGTTTTTCCATTTTTACAGATTTAAGGCATCTTTCACCTCTTGTGCACTAATACATACATACATACACACACACACACACACATATATATATATATACAGTGGGACCTCGACATACAAAAGTCCCTACTTACAAAAAATCCAAGTTACGAAAGCAAAGACGAAGATTTTTTTGCTTCTGTATACGAAAATAATTCAGGTTGCGAAAGGGTAAAGTCCGAGATTCACCCGGACCGCCAAGAACAATTTTAAAACTCGCACGCCACCAACTGAGTAGACTCACCACCATCCTCCCGCTCTCCCATTGGTTCCTGATGCTAGTCACCGCCATAAGATCCTGCTCTCCTATTGGTCAGCATCTGTCCCATCATGCCTCTATGTAAAGGTGTTACTTGACCATTTTTTGCGGCAGCGTTATCGTAAACACTGGAATTCGTTCGTTCACATACATTTCGTTTGTTAACATAAATTCGTGTTAGTGATTTAACTTTCATTGTACTATAAGTTACTTTATCGTGTTGCGTGTGAACTTAATTACAGTGGTACCTCGACATACGAAAGGCTCAACTTACGAAAAGTTCGAGTTACGAAAGCAAATATGAAGATTTTTTTTACTCTACTTACAAAAATAGTTCAGGATATGAAAGGTTGTTGCTGTAAAGTCCCGAGATTCGCCCGGACCACTGATAACAATTTCAAAACTCGAGCGCCACCAATTGAGTAGACTCGCCACCATCCTCCCGCTCTCCCATTGGTTCCTGATGCTAGTCACAGCCATAAGATCCTGCTCTCCTATTGGTCAGCATCTCTCTCATGATCCCATCATGCATCTACGTAGCGGTGTGCTTTTTCGGCCACTCGGCAGCAGCATCGTTATTGTAGGCACGCAGAATTTGTTCGTTCTATACTATTTCATTTATTAACGTAAATTCGTTAGTGATTTAGTTGAAGTTCTACTTTATCGTATTGTGTGAGAACTTTACTACATATGTATACTACATAACTTAATTACGTACAGTATATACGTAGTCATGGGTCCCAAGAAAGTTGAAGTTCACAGAAAAAGAGGATGCTTTCTTTGGAGACAAAGATGGAGATAATTTAAAAGTATGAAGCTGGCATGCGATTGTGATCGCCAAGGAATAGGGCCAAAATCCGTCGACAATAGCCACCATCCTTAAGCAGATGGAAGCCATCAAAGCAGCTACACCTTCCAAGGGTGTGACTATTTTGTCTAACAAGAGGATCCACGTGCACGACAAGATGGAAAGGCTGATTCTTGTCTGGATAAAAGACAAAGAAATCGCTGGCGATACGATAACCGAGACAGCAATCTGCCACAAGACCAGTGCTATTTTCGGCGATTAGATTGCCCAAGCCGAAGACGACGGAGGAGAAGGGACATTGACACCAACCCCAGACTTCAAGGCTTCTCATGGGGAGGTGGCCAGCCCAGACACGAAAGTGGCCGAAGCCTTTATTAAGACGTTCGACGAGATGACTCTCAACGAAGGCTACAGTTCTCAGCAAGTCTTCAACTGTGATGAGACTGGCCTTTTTTGGAAAAAATGCCTCATCGGACGTACATCACGCAGGAAGAGAAGAAGTTATCCGGGCATAAGCCTATGAAAGACAGGCTTATGCTCGCACTATGTTTGAACGCCAGTGGGGATTGCAAGGTGAAGCCCCTACTTGTCTATCATTCCGAGACTCCTCGAGCCTTCAGAGCCCACAAAGTGCTAAAGGAGAAGCTTCCAGTGATGTGGAGGGCTAATGCGAAAGCCTGGGTAACAAAACTTTTGTTCACCATGTGGGTAAATCTGTGTTTCGGCCTGACAGTGAAGAAATTCTTGGAAGAGAAGCGCCTCCCTCGAAATGTCTGCTGTTGTTGGACAATGCCCCTGCTCACCCTCCAGGCCTCGAGGAAGATATCCTAGCAGAGTATTCTTTTATCAAGGTTCTTTATCTTCCGCCTAACACCATCCCTCTCCTCCAGCCCATGGACCAGCAAGTGATATCAAACTTCAAGAAGCTGTATACGAAACATCTTTTCAAGAGATGTTTCGACATCACCGATACCACAAACCCCACCTTGCGTGAATTTTGGAAGGAGCATTTCGATGTTGTGATATGTATCCGACTCATCGATCAAGCTTGGTAGGAGGTTTCGAGGCGAACCTTGAATTCTTTGTGGAGGAAACTCTGGCCTGATGCCGTATCCACCCGAGACTTCAAGGGATTCGATGTGGGCGAAGCTGGTGCTGCAGATTCAGGAACAGTTGACGATCCTGAAACTGTTTCGCAACCAGATCTTGACGAGATCGTTGCACTCGGCAAGTCCATGGGGCTGGTCATCGACGAGGATGACATCAATGACCTTCTCGAGGAGCCCCAGAGGGGCTTACAACGCATGACCTGTAGGAGTTGGAGGCCATGCAGCATAACGTCGTTCAAGAAGAGTTCTCTAGCAGCGGCAAGGAGGAGGAGGAGGACCTATAACAACAGCAGAAATTAAGGATGCTCTAGCTGCTTTTCATAAGGTGCAATCATTTGTAAAAAAGAGACACCCCGAAAAGGCTTACACAGGTCGTATGCTTGCGCAGTTCGATGACGTTTGCCTGAGTCGTTTCAGGAACATTGTGAAAAGTAGGCAGAAGCAATCTTGCTTGGATAGTTATTTTTCAAAGAGGCCTTTAGTAGGAGTAAGCAAAAAGGAAGATCCAATTGATACTACGAAAAAAACAGAAAGTTGAAAGTGGTGAAGAAATTGAAATTTTGTAAAAAAAAAAAAAAAAAAAAAAAAAAAAAAAAAAAAAAATAATGTAAAGTATAAAAAGGTAAAAAAAAATGTAAAAATCAAAAAAAGAAAATTTAATTTTAAGTTTTGTAAAGTTAAGTGTTACAGTTTTGTTAATGTGTTTTGTAAAGTTTAGTTTATGTTTCCTGACATTTTTAATGTGTTTTGTTAAGTTAACAATTTTTCTGCGTTTCCGTGCCTCCTCTGTCGCCACTTTCAGAGATAGTCTCACTCGAAAGGTAAGGTTCCACATTTTACTACATACGTACAGTATTTCTTGTATACCATGTACATTAATACACTTTATTTACAGGTACATATTAGTAGTATGTATTAAGTTAGGTATTGAATGGTCCAAATTGTTGTAGTATTTCATTGTTTATTGGTCAAATTAGCTTTATTATAAAATTTACTGGGGTGTTTTTGTAGGGCTTGGAACGGATTAGGCATTTTACATGTAAAATGCGGTTCTAGATACGATAAGCTCATGTTACGAAGGTACCACTGTACTTACGTTATTAGCCATGGGTCCCAAGAATGTTGCTGAAGTTCATGGAAAGAAGAGGATGCTTTCTATGGAGAATGAAGATGGAGATAATCAAGAGGTGTTAATGTTCTCTGCAATTTGTTAATGTGTTTCGTAAAGTTTAGTGTTAATGTTTTCTGCCATTTTTTAATGTGTTTCGTAAAGTTAAGTGTACATGTTTTCTGTCATTTGTCCTCCTCCTCTGTTGCCACTTTCGGAGATCGCCTCACTCGAAAGGTAAGGTTCCCCATTTCACTACATATGTATGTACATGTACGTACAGTATTTCTTGTACGTACTACAATAAAGGTTGTGATGGGTATTGAATAGTCCAAATTGTTATATTTCATTGTTAGTTGGTCAATATAGCTTTATTGTAAAATTTACACTGGTGTTTTTGTAGGGCTTGGAACGAATTAGGCAATTTACATATAAAATGTAGTTCGAGATACAAAAAAATCAGGTTACGAAGGCCGCTTCAGAACGGATTAATTTTGTATCCTGAGGCACTACTGTATATATAATTATATATATTAATATATATATATGTATTATATATATTATATAATATAAATATATATATATCTATATATATATATATATATATATATATGCATGATTGGGCCAACATCCATAGAGAATACGGGCGATATGGTTAATAACACCAAATGCCACTTTTTGGAAACTTACAAATTATCCTATATGTAATTTCTAAATACTAACGCAAAATGTAAGATGCAGATACTTTCACCAATGTAACAAATTCATATTCAATAAAAAGCTATCAATAATAGCACAGAGATAAAGACAAAAAAATTATAGGAGAGAGAGAGATAGAGTGCGCGTTTCTGGTTAAGTGGTAGCCAAATAGATGTAACTAGCGAATAATTTTTTTCATTATGAATTGTTTGTTTGTATGGTGTTTTTACGTTGCATGGAACCAGTGGTTATTCAGCAACGGAACCAAAGGCTTTACGTGACTTGCGAACCAGGTCGAAAGTGAACTTCTATCACCAGAAATATACATCTCTCAATCCTCAATTGAATGGCCGAGAATCGAACCCGCGTCATTATGAATTGTTTGATGGTTTTGTTGGCGGTGTGAGGTTCCAGCAACGAAATTGCACTGTGAATTGAAGTCTTTTACCTGTCTAATTGTTATTACTCTTAATTAAGAATGCCATGGTCATGAAAACTACTAACCCACAAACAATATTATGGTGTGGACACTTTTAAATTAACAAAATAGCCTATACTAAAGGCTTAAGGATGACGCTCCCCATACCTGTGGTAAGAAGAGGTATACCTTTGATAGAAGGTGACTTGGGACACGCACAAATGAGTGACTTGTTCCGCACTCCACCATCTCCTCCCACTGACTTATACCACTTGATACCCTGAAAACGTTGTAGAACAGTGCCTGTCATTGACATCAGGAAACGTAACGTCATATTTACAGAGTTCTTTGGCATTATTCACTCCTTTCAATCGAGATCATAGCAAACTAGTATTATATGAATGGAGTTGATCGGTATTAATACTCATTGATCTTTGACTGGCTAGCATATTAGACCTTGAAAGAGCTATAAGACCTTCTTTTCCTTTGCATGAGAAGGTTGACACTAAGGCTGTAAGGCTGGAATATTGAAAGGAGATCCAAAAAGTAAAAGAAATAGACCCTGATAAAATTAGTTGGGCTGAAAGCTGCAGCCTAAGATTGGTCATATACTATGCAACCTAACTCACCAATGCCAAGGTAGCAGATAGTGTTTCCTAACCCTCTCAAGACAGAAACTAGTCAGGAAGGGGAAGGATCACTGCTGTTGACATTCCTCAAGAGAGAAGTTAAATTTCTACAAAATCATATTCGCTAGCAATTGCTTTTAAAATATGTCTATCAAAATTGTCAGCGATAATTAACTCGTTCACACATTAGCATTAGCTATAACTACATTGGCACTGCAAAACTATTTGCTCCTTGAAACAGAATCTGAGTTTAGATATTTTCTACTACAATGCATCACGAAAACAACGAAGAGATCATTAAGAAAGACATATAGTAAAATTGATAATATTTGATAATTAGCAACTGCCGTGGTGATAAAACGAAATCAATAAGATGAAGCTTGTTCACTGTGGCGTTAGTCTAGAAAAGAACTTGAAAGGTTCTCTCTCTCTCTCTCTTCACAATTTTTTTTCTATCTCTGTCCTATTATTAATATTTTTTCTCTGTTTCTGTCTTTCTATCTCTACTAAATACGAACTTGTTACATTGGTGGAAATATCTTAATATTTCATATTGTGTTAGTATTTAAAGAAAAATACATAAAGTCGTAATTTGTAAGTGAACTGAAAATTTGGCTAATTTGCAGCCATAGATGTTATATATATATATAAACACACAGTGGTCCCCCAGTATTCGCGTTCTCCGGATTCGCGGACTCACACATTCGCGGATTTTTCTTTGGAACCTATCTAGAAATTATTCGCGGACGGACTCACCCATTCGCAGAATTTTCCGACGAAAATAATCACTAATTAGCGTATTTTGATGTTTATTTTCATGACTAAATACATTTTTATGATACAAAAATTATTTACTAATTTTCAAAATATTAATTTTGATTAATACTGTATTAGTAAATTTAATAAGTTTAAATGATATCACATAATAAAAATAATAATTCTCTCTCTCTTTCTACTACAAAGATGTATGTTTTTTCGTATAATAAATAATGATTTACTATTTTCAAATGTTAATATTAATTTATACAGCAATATCAATTCATTAAAGAAAATACCATAGTGAATTAGTAAGATTTTAGCTTATAAATTAAAAAAAATTATGGAAGAATGAAGGAAATCCCAGTCTTCTTTCTCTAACTCCAGGTACTAAAACTGTCATACGTATCAAGTTAAGTGACAGGAGGGGGAATGAGCTGTTTTGTTGCTGTCATCAAGTGCTCATGAAATTCCTCCCCCCCCCCCTCTCTCTCTCTCTCTCTCTCTCATTTACTGAGACTCGAGATTTTTTTTATAGTACTTGTACTATTTTGTTTTTAATACTTTCAAATAATAATAATAATAATAACTGTAATTACAAAATTCATATTATGTGATAGTATTTTAAAGAAATACAATACTAATCTATCCATGTCACTTTTAATTAAGGTTAACTCTCTCTCTCTCTTTTGCCACACAAGATAATGTGTCATAGTGGTAACTCCCTCCCTCTCTTTCGCTGGAAGCGTTATAAGTATTTTTTGAGAGAACAGAGAGAGATAAACACTCTCTCTCTCTCTCTCTTTTACGGAGATGAAAGAATTTTTATGGTACTAGTATGTAAAATGTTTATTGGTAATTTCAGTTATTTAATAATAATAATAATAATAATAATAATAATAATGATAATAATAATAATAAAACTGTAATTACAAAATTCATAATGGTAGTATTTTAAAGAGATGAAAATGACCTTTCCATTTCACTTGTAAGGATAACTCCTCTTTCTTACTGAGATGAGAGAATTTTTATGGTAGATGCACGTGTTTATTTTATTTTCAAATAATAATATAATAATAGAAGTCGTAAAGTAATACGATAACTAATTTCAAATGAAAATTCTTCCCTTCGTCTTTTTCTGTATCAATTTCCCTACCTTCTCATAACTCCAGTGACGCTCGGAGCTGGGAAAGTAACAATGCCATACAATGGTCAACGAATTTAATGGTTTTATGTAATCTCTCTCTCTCTTTCTCTCTTACTGAGATGAGATCATTTTCATGGACATGTATGTAATAAGTTTATCATTAATATTTTCCAATAATAATACTATAACTGTAAGTACAAAATTCATATGTGAGTATTTTAAATACAATAATAATTCCATTTCTCTCTTTTAAATACTGTAAGGACAACTCTCTCTCTCCACAAGATATTTGTCATAGTGGTAACTCTGTCTCTCTTGGCTGCAAGTGTTATACATACGTATGTAAGTATATACCTTTAAGGCTACTAATGTTTAGGATTACTTTGAAATTATATTAATACAATCTCTAAGATTAATTCAGTAATATGATAATAATTTAAGGTAAATTTGATGTAGGATGTTACATAAGGTATACATTTGGTGTTTCTATTTCTTCCTTCTTTTTATCTCTCTCGCTCTCAGCAAAAGAATTAATAGACAGACAAACATAATGGCAGAGTCCTCTCTTTCTCTTCTCTGGAGAAATATATGTATTTATGGGAGGGGAAAAAAGTTGCCTACAGACGTTCATTTCAATCTATTGAAATCGTAAGGAGTTATTCTCTCTCTCTCTGCTATTGGCTGTTTATATATTTCTAATGGTAAAATGTTTAAGATGACTTTAAAACGATATTAATAATACCAATTCAATGGTATATTTGATGTAGGATAATACTTTAAGTTGACATTTGGTATTTGTGATTTCACATACAATTGTTTCCCTTGTAAAAAGAAAATGGATGTCTCAAATAGTAACAGTATGAAAGAAAACGTGCATGACTGAATACTTATTGGGGGACTGAATTATTTTCAAATACGTAACTAAGTCATGCAGTACGTACATAGTATGTATTTATGTTTAACCATAAAATGTAAGATTTACTTTAAAACAGTATTAATAATATTTCAAAGATTAATATGAACCATAATAGGATATTTTATGTATATTTGATGAAGGATGGTCTTTTTAGGGATACTTTGGTGTTTGCATGTTCAGGAGCATTTTTAGAGGGGGGTTCCAAACATTCGCGGATTCTAACTATTCGCGGGGGGGTCTGGTACGCATCCCCCGCGGAACATGGGGGGACCACTGTATATATATATATATATATATATATATGAGCTGATTTGATACAGTTTTGAATATGCCTTCTCCGTGATATTCTGAAGTCCCGTGAAACCGTTATAAGTGATGCTGTGTGTATGTGTAACAAAAACAAGTCAACCGCCAAAGATGTTACAAGTTGGCGTGAGTTTGGGCAGTTCAAAGAGTGCCACGCATCTCTATAACCAATCAGCTTCTTGCATGATGATGCCATGTGTATGGGGCATTTGAAACAGGCCGCACCATCGGTCAAGGCAGTTGGTTAGCAGGTCTCATACAGTAGACTGGGTCGAGACACGAGTTCCCAGTGCCCGCAGTCCTGTTCCCGTCGGCCGCCACACAAAAGACGAGTGTCACAATGAAGTGTCAATAACAGTCTAACCTGCCGTCCGGTTGTGCACTAGCAATAGTTGATGTAATTATTACAGTTAAAGGCCACCTTTGTAGCTAAGAAGAATACACCTGTGATAAACGTTCTTTCGATTATTATTTTTGCATGTCCTACATTGCATGCAAGTGAACTTCTCTCTCGCCTGTTTTTTTCCTTCATATCCCGAACCCACAAATGACCGAGATCAGGTCATATATATATATATAAATACTATATATATATATATATATATAATATATATAGATATATATATATCATATATCTATATATATATATATATAACATCTATGGCTGCAAATTGGCAAGATTTTCAGTTCGCTTACAATTTACAGCTATATGTAATTTTCTTGAAATACTAACACAATGTGAAACATTAAGATATTTCCACCAATGTAACAAGTTCGTATTTAGTAGAAAGACAGAAAGACAAAAGAGAAAAAATATCAATAATAGGACAGAGATAGACCAAAAAAATGTGTGTGTGAGAGAGAGAGAGAGAGAGAGAGAGAGAGAGAGAGAGAGCCTTTCAATTTCTGGATTAACAACACAGTGAACAAGCTCATCTTATTGGTTTCGTTTTATCACCAGGGCAATCGCAAAATATCAGATATCATTTTACTATGTCTTTCTTAATGATATCTTCATCATTGTTTTCACGATGCACTGTAGTAGAAAATAACTTAACTCAGATTCTGTGTTTCAAGGAACAAAGTAATTTTGCAGTGGCGATGTAGTTATAGCTAATGCTAATGTGTAAACGAGTTAATTATCACTGACAATATATATATATATATATATATATACTATATATATATATAATATATAATATATAAAAAAGTCATATCACATTTCCGTGATTCATATACATATATCGAGCTACAATGTCCTTTAATATCTAATTCGCTCTACCTCGGAATTAATATATTTTCATATATGCTTAACCGAAGGGGAATTTTTTCTCGATAATAGACTTGCCTGGACCAGGGCGCGAACCTATGATCCTTACAAATCCAGGAACGTAAGTGAAGCTTTATCCTACTACACCACCGCGAGAGGTTTAAAAGTTCATGTCGCCTCTCACCCTCATATACCTTTCGCGCGCAGGTAATTAGTTGGTTTGGAGACTGCATGAACCCACCTCGACTCCGGTAGTGTTTGTAGTGCTTTTGACAGCACGTAGCCAATCTCGCGGTGGTGTAGTAGGATAAAGCTTCACTGACGTTCCTGGATTTGTAAGGATCATAGGTTCGCGCCCTGGTCCAGGCAAGTCTATTATCGAGAAAAAATTCCCCTTCGGTTAAGCATATATGAAAATATATATTTTCCGAGGTAGAGCGAATTAGATATTAAAGGACATTGTAGCTCGATATATGTATATGAATCACGGAAATGTGATATGACTTATAGATTGGCTACGTGCTGTCAAAAGCACTACAAACACTACCGGAGTCGAGGTGGGTTCATGCTGTCTCCAAACCAACTAATTACCTGCGCGCGAAAGGTATATGAGGGTGAGAGGCGACATGAACTTTTAACCTCTCGCGGTGGTGTAGTAGGATAAAGCTTCACTGACGTTCCTGGATTTGTAAGGATCATAGGTTCGCGCCCTGGTCCAGGCAAGTCTATTATCGAGAAAAAATTCCCCTTCGGTAAGCATATATGAAAATATATTAATTCCGAGGTAGAGTGAATTAGATATTAAAGGACATTGTAGCTCGATATATATATATATATATATATATAATATATATATATATATATATATATATATATATATATAATAATATATATATAGTACGTAGTATATTAGTATATTTCTGGGCTCAGCCGTGTCGCTCCGTGAAATGGTTACTGTGGTAGTGTTTAACACTCGCCAGTTCTATACCCACACCTTTTATTTAGGTGAGCGAGTCAGACGACTTCTGACATGTCCAATTTAGCAGTTCTCTGGTATCATAGCAATATTTTACTAGAAATAGTGCTAAAGAGGACACATTTCACTGGGCGACACGGCTTCCTCGCCCAGAAATAGATTTTTCCTACGTCAAAATCCCTTATATAGTATATATATATATATATATATATATATATATATATATATATATATATATATATATATATATACATATATAATAATGAGGTGGGTTGCAAGTTACAGAGCACCACCATTAACACTAACACTGTTGGTGAAAGCTTTGTATCGATCTTGGGGACAGTTGTGTCTGTTGATAGGATATGATAAACTATAAGAAATGCTAATTCTGAATATTGACTTCCTAAGCACTTTTATTCTCATATTTCTTTAACTGCACATTTTATTCCCAAACCCAGAATCGTCAACAACAAAAACTTTACGCTCACTCTCTTAATTAACGATACCTATTAGGTTATGGAGACTTTACTCTGTGCTCAAGAAAAATACTTGCTTCCCACTCCTTCCTTGCCATGACAGTGCGATATCTGTTGGGTGCTTAATTAGTTACTTGTTCAACTGCTTCGGGGTTTCATAGTCGCGGATTTGTGTTCACTCTCTGGATTAGCGGAGGGAATGAACTATTGTGCGCTATAGTATGTAAAAGTAGTACCAATTCACATAAAAAAAATAAAATGTTATTTCACAATAAATTTAACATAATGATAAAACATGAAAACAATCAAAAGCAATAGTAAAAAAAAAAAAGGCTTACTCGAGTCAGTGTTCAGTGAGAGAGAGAGAGAGAGAGAGAGAGAGAGAGAGAGAGAGAGAGAGAGAGAGAGAGAGAGAGAGAGAGAGAGAGAGAGGCTCTGCTTTTCCCACTTTATCAGCAGGGCTGGGATGATTATATTGCACAATTCTTTCACATCTACTCAGTCTGCCCAAATCACTTTTATTTTTGTTTCGGTAAAATACCTCTCTAGTGACAATTGTTTTTACGATATTTTACATTTGTAAAAGTAACTCAGTTCTGTAATAAACAAACTGGCGCCACTCTCAGCATCTGCATGGAAAACGGCTTCCTTGTGAAAAGGTATTTCATCTCTCTTTGGTTTTCTTGAATTCTTGACTTATTGCATATTCGTTTGCAAAATCCTCATGTTTGCTTTAAAAGACTGCCATTTGCCAAAAGTAAAGTGTAAACACGATGATTACTCTCTCTCTCTCTGACACTCACTATCGATTCCTTTGATTATCTTTGTAACTAATGTATGAATAAAATTGATTTTCTTATCAATCTTTGCATACTACAACCAATTCAGTTTCTTCAAAGGGTTCCCCATCTCTCCTCCCTCCATCCCCCAGCCAGCCAGGTGCCATTTTCACCAGTTTGTAAATCATACACAGAAAAATAAGGTTTCGGAAATTTTATTTCATATAATGTACTGTTTCATTGCTTTACACTCTTAATTTAACTTTTGAACACATTAATAAGAGAAAAATGCAAAAAGGGGGACTTTTTTGGGTTGGCTGGAACGAATTATCCTAATTCCCTTTATTTCTTATGGGGATATTTGTTTCACATTTTGCACAGCCTTCTGGAACGGATTAAGTTCGAAGTCAGAGATACTACTGTACTTGGTTCTTTCTCTCTCTCTCTGCTGGAAGGGTTAGAAGTATACACACACACACACATATATATATTATTAGATATAAATATATATATATATATATATATATTTATATATTATATATAATATATCTATATATATATATTTATATATTTATATATATTATATATATATATATATATAATATAATTAAAATGTAAGTATGTTTAAGATGACTGAAATATAATAATAATATAATTTCAAAGATGAATACAGTAATAGGGTAATAATTTAAGGTATATTTGATGTAGGATGATACTTTAAGTATACATTTGGTAGTTGAACTTTCAAGATAGGCAGTTACACGCATTTTTAGAGGGGGTGGTTAACTATTCAAGGTGGGGGTCTGGTAAGCATTCCCCACAAATACAGAAGCCAATTGTATATCTAATTCAAAAACAAATATCAGTTGATAATAAAACTTCCTTTACCTCCTCTTACTTCTTTCTAATGAACATATTCTTTGGGAGCTATAACTTAAAGTCAATGTCCCCATGGGCTTGTTCCATATGAATAACAATGATTTAAAATTACCATAGTAGTACGTATATTATATTCATCATACACATAAACAGCTTTTAGCCAGGATTATTAAATAATAAAATACAACATAAAAATCTTTACTTATAAACACAAGCTTATATAAAACTTTTCTTAATCCACTCTTAGATAAAACAGTAAATTCACTCTTCCTTCTATACATCCAGAAAATCACAAAGCAATATTTGCTATGCTGTAATATATACAAGAGTCCTCATCTAAATCTTTTAGAAACCAGTATTATCAAAGAAGCATATTTTGTGGTATGTCCAATTCATGGATATATTTGAGTGAGTGGTGGTATTCTATTATCATAAGACAGGTAACCTTCCCTATAAGAATTTCATGCACACAGTTCAGTGACAACAAGCAAGTTTTCTTATGGATTAACCTATGCTGGCAGTGAAAGAGATCAAGGATGCATCACCATCAAAATTAACTGAATATTTTAAAAGAAATAATAGTGAATATTTTGTAATCCCATACATTATCCTCTGTAATTACAGCTGAATTTATGTGGAAGTTCTTTTCTCACTGAATAATGTGTCTAAGATTCTTACTGTGTAGTAATTAATGTCCTGTATTTGTCACAATGATAAAACTACATTTACAGTTATCATTAAATAGTTTAACCAGGGCAATAAATGAATTACCTTAAATTTTATAGATCATTTATGATATCATTTATAACAAATACCACAAAAGCGTCACTACAGCATAAAAACTTGTTATAGTAAAATTATGTGACCACAGTACTCAGTATTAATGTAAAATGCAAGTCAATGGTGAAGGAACATTTGGAATACAGTGGCAGTCTTGTCATAACAGTTACCCAACCAAATAAAATATATCCTTTGGCTAATGTTTGCTCAAAAAAGCAGCAATCACAATAGTATTTGCATTCCAGTTCCTATGCTTAAATGAATTCTACACTGACTTTCTGTAAGGGTATAAGGCTTGACAAAAGTAGATGGAAGTAGCTTTTATTCAAATTTCCACACACTGCAAAACGAGTTGAAAATTATATACAGATGATGGTACAGGGACTTACTTAGCAAGGAAAAACTACCCACCTTTGAAAATGCAAGATTAGATGTACAATTAAAGGTTTGTTTGTTTCACCGATTTTTCCAATTCAACTCTATAAACTCTGTACACTATATTAACATGTATCTCAATGCACATCATTATGCATACTTTTCACTGACAATTATGTATTAATTTGTCTACACAATCTTCTAAGTTGACAAATCAGCAAATGCAAAATCATTACAATTTTCTTATCTTAATCTTAAAAATAAAACCAATACCCTCTGGATTAGCATTTTCACAAAAGGCACAGTTAAGTAAAAAAAAAAATTCCTATGCCAGTGATGAAGAAGAAACAAAGAATATGATCATACAACTCCATCACTGTATTTTCACATTCGTGCACTATCAAGTTTAAAGTCAAACTATGCACACAGCAAAGTGAAAAATGAAAAAACCTTAAAAACTGAAGCTTCCTCCACGATTCATATTGAGGGTACATCTCCCAATTTCAGCAATGAATTCAGTGTAGACTTCATGGGCTGGCTCTTCATCGTACCAAAAGTCATCTCCTCTGAAATTTTAAGCATAGACTTTTAAATTTCACATGATCAACAACATATTGGAAATATTTATCTAATGAACACAATTTTTGCAGTAAAAATTGCTTTCAGAATGTCAACAGTCTAGGAAGACAATGTCAGTGAGCACATATATATATACAGGCAGTCAACGAGTTACGACGGGTTCGGCTTACGATGTTCCAAGGTTAAGGCGCTTTTCAATTATATTCATCAGAAATTATTTCCAGGATTACAACGCACGTTCCAGGGTTACCATGCCTATAACGCTTATCTTGCAGAAGAAATATGACACCAAAAATGCAAAATAATCAATATTTGAAGGTTTTTTGATGCAAAATGCAATAAGAATGCAGTTTACATAGTATTGAATGCAACCAAAGCATTAAAAGTAAGGTTTTCTTAGGATTTTTGGTGATGTTCCGGCTTACAAAAATTTTCGGGCTACAACGCGTCTCAAGAACGGAACCCCCGTCGTAACCCAGGGACTGCCTGTATAGGGATATGATTCATCAGCACTTTGATGACACACATCCTCTATCAAACAGATGCCATAGCACTCTTAAGGAATATGTAAAATATTTCTGTTGCAAACCCAGGATTTTAGTATTATTAGGATAACAACAAGTAAATTACAATAATTTACACAGGACAGAAGATTAATTTGATAATTCTATGAAATGAGCACTGATAAAGAATGGAATTAAGATACATGAACTGATGTATTATACAAGCTGCATGAAGAAATCTGGGAGACCAAGTTATGAAATCTTAAAGGCAAATGGGATTAACCAATTTCTTTTTTATTAGATCATACTAAAATGCATGTACAGTTGTTAGACACAATATATAAACTATGTGTACATACATTATGTTATTGTAATAGTGGTCCATAACATGGCGGCAAAGCCCTTTTCATGTATATTAATTATGTACTAAAGCCGATCACCTGGAAAAAACCTTTAAAAAATCTCAGTGACAGTGAAGTTTTTGCATTTCCCGTTCTCCTAATAAAAAGGGTTTTGACACAGGAAAAAACTATTTTTGGTAGCTGCTTTTCATCCTCAATGGAGTTACACTCTCATGGTCCCACCAAGGCTCCATAAGACAGACCAACCAATTGCAAAGAATTCTCTTATAGATGGTGTTGGCCAGAATAGTGCTTATTGGCACAGTGATAGAATATCAGGGACTCAAGACAGGCTCTACATTTTATTGCACAGATGTGACAACAACATAGGTTGGTGCCATCTTCATGACACTCTGGTCTGTCCAATATAGTTCACCAGTCCCCAGGTTGGGATCTAGAATTCATATTTGACTAGTACACATTATTCAAATATAGTAAAATTTTAATAAGCAAGCTTATATTTGCTTAAATTGAGAGCCAGTAAGCCTCTTCCAAGACGAGAGGTTAGCAGTAGATTGCTAGGCTACGCTGTAATTGCCATGCTGTTTTTTCTTGTTAAAGCAATAATAACAGACAGACCAAAAGGAACTAGTATTTTGTTTGTCCCCAACAATATGAGAGCAATGTCTTGTATAAAGAGGTTTTCTTGAGCATACAAATCATTATAATAGCTCAGTGGGGCACTTTCAGGATTATTTAGCTAAATAACTTAGATTGTTGATTACACAAGACAGCATAAAAGGCTAGACTAGGCCTACATACAGGATAGTATTTTCAAAATTTTTGGGCACTGAAATGATATTTTGATGGAAAAAATAAATAAGGTACATTGAAACAGTAGTTGTTCCATCACATGCATGAATCTACTCTTTCATATATCATGCTTGTGCACTTCAGGTGTCACTGAATCGTCTCTGGAACAAAATCCTGTTGTTAGGCCTATGGTCATTTGTGATCAGAGTTGGCTTGACTCTTCCATTGTTTTTGAAGCCAAGTCCACTTCCACACACTCTGAATCGTCTCCCATTTTTATTGTTTTCCCCTAGAATATAAAGATTAGTGGACCACCCATATTTATAATATAATAGTAGTTTTTTATTATCAACTAAAAGCCTTATATACATGGAATATTCAAAGAGCAGACAATAACATACACAGTCTAGATGCATAAGATAACATGAGCCAAGTTGGCCTGACTCTTCCATTGTTTGGAGCCAAGTCCACTTCCACACACTGAATCGTCTCCCGTTTTTATTGTTTTTCCCTAAAATATCCAGACATTAGTGGACACCCCATAGTTATAATAATATAATAACAGTTTTTTATTATTAGCTCAAGGCCATATACATGGAATACAAAAAGAATAGACAATTACATACACAGTCTAGATACATAAGATAACATGATAAAAAAAGCTTAATCGGCAATATCCACACTTGCCCAGGTAGTATAAAAGATGGTAATCAAAATAGTAATGGTAATAACCGTAATAAAATTGAGAATAGTTAAAAAAATTTAATGTAACAAAACTACACTGATTATAATCACAGTAATAATGAAAAAAGGAAAATACCAGTAGTATAATACAGTAATCCCTCGCTACTTCGCGCCTCAAGTTTCGCGCCCTCAGTGCATCGTGGATTTTTCAAAAATATTCATAAAAAATTCAAAGTTGAGAAAAAATGGCGCGGACGCTAGCAGAAGGCAGAGATTAGAACATCAGGTATCAACACGGAGATGGCGCGTAACTCAAAATCCACCTCTCTGATTCGCTGGCCATCTCGGCTCCTGAATCTCGCAAGCTGATTGGCCGAGCCGCGTTACCCAGCATCTCTCCCTGCCCAGCGCCCAGCGAAGGAAGACCGTATTCATTGTTCTCTCGCGCACAACTCGCTACTCTTGCCGCGTGAAAGTTTTAGCTGTTCTTTTGTGCTTTTTTTGTGCAAAATAGTGCTTGTGACGCCCTTGAAAATGGCTCCTAAACGTCCTACATCCTCTACATCCTTTGGTGAACCCAAGAAGAAGAGAAAAATGATGACGGTGAACGAGAAAGTGAAATTATTGGACATGTTTAAGGCAGACAGTAGCTATACGTCTGTTGCCCACATGTACAGACTGAATGAATCAACGGTTAGCTACATAAAAAAAGACGAATTAAAAATCCGTAAAACTGCCTCAATAACGTTCTCCAAGGACACTACGCACATTGTGACTCCTCGTAATAAGAGGATTGTGCAAATGGAGAATGCGTTATCAGTGTGGATAACGGACTGTCGGGAAAAGAAGGTTAGTCTCGATACCAACATGATTCGATACCAACATTGATAGAGGTGAGTTATGTATCTTGTTATAAGAATAGTTATTATTTACATATACATGTACATGTACACAAAAAAAAAAAAATGTATACTACACATTTAAAAAATAGGGGGGACCCTACTTCGCGGTTTTTCACTTATCGCGGTCGGTTCTGGTCCCCATTAATAGCGATAGGTGAGGGATTACTGTAGTGGCAATACAATAATAATGACAGATTCTGCAGATGACATTTTACAAAAACAGAGATTAGGTTAGAGAACATACGCCTCATTTTCCCATCTTCCCCACAAACTAAATCATCTTCTTGCTTTACTAATAGGATGCTTTGTATGAGTGAACTGCTGCTGTTTCGTAGATGGGTGATCAGACTGGACACTGTTTTTGCCTTATGATTTTTAAATTGTCCAGGTGGTTTTCTGTGAACATCTGTGTGGCAGAGTGGTAGCGAGGAGTGTTTGTTAGGAATCTCAAAATGTCATTGTGAACAACAGTGATACGTCTAATGGTCTCTTGGGTGTAGTTTGTCCACAGGGAACACTCATAGGTACTGTAGCAATACGAGCAGAAGAGCAGCAGTTTCAAGTCTTGGTGACAGAAGGCAAACCTCCTTGCAATCATGTTGCCACTTTATGACACCTCACTTCTATGTCTGCCATATCTTTTAGGTTGTCCAGGATAATGTGACCCAAATACAGAAATTCATGCACGAATTCCAGCCGATGATTTTCAAGGAAAATTTGTGGTTCTGCAATATGCTTAAGAGATCTCAGGAGCAGCGACATGCACTGGGTCTTGGTTTCGTTGTATAGGATATTAAATTCCTCGGCATATTGGCAGGAAGTTTTGATGAGTCATTGGAGACCTTGCACTGATGGGGAAACCAGAACCATATCGTCGGCTTAACAGAGGTTGTTTATAGTTGTTTCATTGACAGTGCATCCGATTGGGAGTTAGTTCAGTTTGACATTCAAGGCATCTATGTATGTATTAAACAGGTATGGAGGGAGGATGCCCCCTTGTCGAAGCCCGTTTAGGGAGCCTGTGTACAATAATACATAACCCCATTTGACACAGAATTGCTGTGTGGAGAACCAGCAATATAAAATACCAATTAAATATAGAGGTGTGCCTTTTTTATGCAGCTTCAGGAAGAGTTTCATGTAGTTTACTCTGTCAAATGCTTTTCTCACATCCACAAAACATAGGAAAACAGGAGATGCTGATGATAGGTAATAGTTCAGCAATTCTTTCAGTATGTTGATACAGGTGTCGGTCCAGTGGTTTCCTTTAAATCCGAACTGGTTGTCAGTGGTGTGTAGAAAGGGGAGAGTCTCACTAGAAGAACCGACTCCAGTATCTTCGACTCAATCGTTGTGATTGCAACTGGCCGGTAATTGCCAGGGTCAGCTGCATCCTTTAGCTTGTTTTTGATTAATGGTATCAAGTGAATTAAGAGTAGGGAGCCTGGAAGAAATTGGTGAAGTATGCACCCACTGAATAGGGCAGCAAGCAAAATGTAAATTATCGGATGGCAGAATTTGAAAGCTTCTGCGGGAAGACCATCACAGCCTGGCGATTTATTATTAGGAAGGCTGTTTACGGCATCGCTGATGTTACCTGGCGTAATACAATCTACAAAATTAAATTGAATGTTATCAGTAAGGAGGTTATCTACATCACTTCGGGAGTCTTGGTCATTTATGCAACTCAGGATATTGCTGAAGTGATCGCTCCACATAATTGCAATAACCTCGTCACTGATTGCTTCTCCTACTCACTGTGATAGCTTTTCAGTTTTGGGATTTAAGGACTGGATATCTTTCTAAAGACGAAGATAATCACCGGATTCTAAGTTTCTAGACATTGCATCAGCTCTTAGTTTTTTTCATTTAACCATTTAACTCCGACTGGACGTATTAAACGTCGATATAAATTGTCTGTTGGGTACCGATTGGAAGTATGGTACGTCGATATAAAAGTTTTTTTTTTTAAATTCGCGGAAAAATAGTTATAGGCCTACATGGCAAAAACTTTTGAATCACGCGCCTTGAGGGATGCTGGGAGCTCACAAATCAAGCTGTTGTTTTGTTTACAATCGTTACCCAGGTGCGCAAGCGTGAATTTCTTTCTTCGCTAAAAAGTATCAGCAACACATCTCAGAAATTATTTAAGTCACTTTGGCATAATTTTTGCACCATTTTATATTAGCCGTTACATGGAGTATTATATATGAAAATGTGCGCAATTTCATGTAGAATAGAACAAAAAACAACTCATGGTTGTAGCTTTTATCAGTTCTGAAATATTTTCATGTAAATAACAATAAGTGCCAAAATGTCAAACTTCGGTCAAATTTGACTCTACCGAAATGGTCGAAAAACGCAATTGTAAGCTAAAACTCTTATATTCTAGTAATATTCAATCATTTACCTTCATTTTGCAACAAATTGAAAGTCTCTAGCACAATATTTCGATTGATGGTGAATTTAGGAAAAAAAACTTTTTCCTTATGTACGCGCGGTAACTCTTCTAAAAAAATCATAAATTTTTTTGTCCAATTGTCGTAATCTTTGCACCATTTTAAATTAGCCGTTACATAAAGTTTTATATATGGAAATGTGTGCAATTTCATGTAGAAAACCACTAAAAACAACCCATGGTTGTAGCTTTTATCAGTTTTGAAATATTTTCATATAAATAACGATAAGTGCCAAAATATCAACCTCCAGTCAACTATGACTCGACCAAAATGGTAAAAAAACGCAATTGTAAGCTAAAACTCTTACAGTCTAGTAATATTCAATCATTTACCTTTATTTTGCAACAGATTGGAAGTCTCTAGCAAAATATTTCGATTTATGGTGAATTTATGAAAAAAAACAAAACTTTTTCCATACATCCGCACGGTAACTTCCGTAAAAAATCAGACATTTTTTTGTCCAATTGTTGTAATGTTTGCACCATCTTAAAATTAGCAGTTACATAAAGTTTTATATATGAAAATGTGCACAATTTCATGTAGAATACAACAAAAACCAACCCATGGTTGTAGCTTTTATCAGTTTTGAAATATTTTCATATAAATAACGATAAGTGCCAAAATTTCAACCTTCAGTCAACTTTGACTAGACTGAAATTGTCGAAAAACGCAATTGTAAGCTAAAACTATTATATTCTAGTAATATTCAATCATTTACCTTTATTTTGCAACAAATTGGAAGTCTCTAGCACAATATTTTGATTTATGGTGAATTTATGAAATAAACTTTTTCCTTACGTCTGCGAGGTAACTCTTCCAAAAAAATCATAAATTTTTTCGTCCGATTGTCGTAATGTTTGCACCATTTTAAATTAGCTGTTACATAAAGTTTTATATATGGAAATGTGTGCAATTTCCTGTAGAAAACCACTAAAAACAACCCATGGTTGTAGCTTTTATCAGTTTTGAAATATTTTCATATAAATAACGATAAGTGCCAAAATATCAACCTCCAGTCAACTATGACTCGACCAAAATGGTAAAAAAAACGCAATTGTAAGCTAAAACTCTTACAGTCTAGTAATATTCAATCATTTACCTTTATTTTGCAACTGATTGGAAGTCTCTAGCACAATATTTCGATTTATGGTGAATTTATGAAAAAAAAAAAAAAAAAAAAATTTCCATACGTCCGCGCGGTAACTCTTCCGTAAAAATTCAGAAATTTTTTGTCCGATTGTCGTAATGTTTCCACCATTTTAAAATTAGCCGTTACAAAGTTTTATATATGAAAATGTGCACAATTTCATGGAGAATACAACAAAAAAACAACCCATTGTTGTAGATTTTATCAGTTTTGAAATATTTTCATATAAATAACGATAAGTGCCAAAATTTCAACCTTTGGTCAATTTTGACTCGACCAAAATTGTCGAAAAACGCAATTGTATGGTCAAACTATTACATTCTAGTAATATTCAATCATTTACCTTTATTTTGCAACAAATTGGAAGTCTCTAGCACAATATTTCTATTTATGGTGAATTTATGAAATAAACTTTTTCCTGACGTCCGCACGGTAACTCTTCCGAAAAAATCATAAATTTTTTCGTCCGATTGTTGTAATGTTTGCACCATTTTAAATTAGCTGTTACATAAAGTTTTATATACGAAAATATGTGCAATTTCATGTAGAATACAACAAAAAAACAACCTATGGTTGTAGCTTTTATCAGTTTTGAAATATTTTCATACAAATAACGATAGAAAAAATTCGTCCTTCAGTCAACTTTAACTTGACCAAAATGGTCGAAAACTGCAATTGTAAGCTACAACACTTACAGTCTAGTAATATTCAATCAATTACCTTCATTTTGCAACAAACGGGAAGTCTCTAGCACAATATTTCGATTTATGGTGAATTTTTGAAAACAGCTTTTTTTTATGTCCGCGTGTTACGAATTCATGCATCATTTTGTGATAATATTTTCTCTGTGTTGCCTTGATCGTTTTATAATGTGTTATATACCAAAATGATCGCAATTTAGTGTACAATACAACGAAAAAAATTAACTCGTTAGCTTTAACCGTTTTGCTCACAGCACGATTTGTATACAATTAAATATGAAATTTTTTTTCGCGCTGTCATATATCCCAATATTTATAAATGATAATGATAATTTTTTCATTTCTGATGGTTGCATACTAAACTTCAGTAAATGACCAAAAAAGGAGCCAAAAATGAACTCTTAATCTTGTAAACTAAGCGTGCTGTGATTTTTTGAAAAAAAAAAAAAAAAAAACTTTTTCCGCTTCGGCGCTCACTCGCGAACGCTGCCAGCATAAAGGAGACGATTTTTAAAATACCACTTCGGCATTTAAGGGTTAATCTGCAATGCTTAAGAGCAAGTTTGAACTGCGCTCTCGCCTGTCTCATTAGTAATGCAGTGTCCTTCCCTCGGGCTACCATTTTGCCTCCACAGTAAAAACATTTCTCGTGAATATGTATGCAGATCTTTAACCAAGTTATTCCACCCACTTATATTACAAGAATTACGTTAACGAAATCTAAAGGTAGCCCTGCCCGAAGCAAGCATAGTGGGATTTGTGTTTGAATATTTGTTTTCTTGAGATTCGTGGACTCCCATTTGCGGATTTGTCTGTGGAACCTATTTAAAAATTATTTGCGGGAGGACTCGCTTATTCGCTGGGTTTTCTGTGGAATGAATCTATAAAATTATTCATGGGTCCCCCACTACTCTCTGATGTAATGAATGTTGATCATAGATACTATTAGTTATTCAGTCTGATGAATGATGATGAAGATAGACTGCACAGCAAAGCAGAAGAGTTACATCTCTGAGGGTGTCACTTCACCTTCTTCAGGAGGTGCCTTGTCAGGGATTTCAGGAGGCTGCATCATATTGAGGTACTTGCACATTCTCATGAAGGTGATATGATAGGTTTGATTGATTGATTATGAGATTAATGTCTTGAGGACCAAGTGCCAAAACACATCAGGATTATTCATTCACTAGTTCACTAACAGTAGTATTGATAAAATTTGTGGCCCTTTCTTCACTCTTATCCCATACCTTGACCATTGCCAGTACCTGCATGACTTCCCTAATCAAAATCATACAGACCATGAAATTCTTCAAAGTCCTGGTTCACTGGTGGGATAGTTATAAAGAGGCCGGCGAGTTCTTCTCCAAGAATTACCTCCCTGAATATTTTACCCTGTTATTACTTGTTCTCAATGCCAGTGACTGCATTTCTTTCACATGGTAATGGCCTGCTACTTCTCCATGATTTTTGCCCTCTTAACATAACAATCATGTCTATTTTCTCCTCATCTGTCATTAACTGTAAGGGCTTTTGATGCTTAGGCTCTTTGCCAGAAGCCTTAGGAGAAGCAAAATGTTTAAGAGGACAAATGATAGAACATTGAACTGCATTGGGTCAATTGGGTATAAATTGCTCACTGATATTCTGCACATACTGAACATTTCATTTAATGTATTGTTTCAAGATTTTTTCTAAATATTATATGTACATCCATAAAGAGTTTTAGAATGATACTATAAGTATGAAAAGCATATCTAAAATACATAAGACAACAGGAATTGCAGGGTAGGTATGTTTACGTCTGCGGCACAGTATTTTCATACAAACTTACTAAATATATTTTTGTGACTAAATATACATTTTATGATGAAAAAAGATGAATTAATTTTCAAATATTATAGTCCTGTAAAAATTTAATGTATACAGAGCAAAATTTCAATAACATTATTTGCTTTTGTTAAAAGGTGTTCATCCAAACCAACTTTTCTGAGATAAGCAATTCTTAATGATGCTGTGTTAGAGTAGTACCCAAACGAAATGATACTTGACATCCTATTAGCTGTTATCTGCACAACAGCCAATCCAGGAGCAGCACTCAATTTTCTTGGCACTCACTGGCTGTACACTTGGCGATGAATGGTTGAAACCCAAGTCCCATCTCGCGAAGATGGAATTTTGGGTATCGCACATCTCTCCTTCATTAGCCTCACTGCGTAGAAAGTTACTGATATACGCGGACGTAACACGATTGACTGATTGATTGATTGTGTATTATATCTGGCGTCACAACATCTGGGTAATTGACACCGAAATAAATTAAATATAAAAAAAATTAAATTTTTGATAAACTTCATATAAAAAGATCTATAAATATACTATATAAAAATTTTGTTCATATATAAGTTCTTACATAGACAATCTATGTATAATTTACATTTGGTTAAGGAGGCCCGCCTCCCTCATAAAAATATATAACTGCTCTATATTACAATCCTTTCCAAGAATTGTAGCTAGGATAAAATTACCTACTCTGTCACGACCCCAAGACAGGAACCTATGTCTCAAATTCAAGAATCTGGGACATTCAACCAGCAAATGTCTCACAGTCAAGGGCACAGTACAGTTCTCGCAAAACGGAGGATTTTCATGAGACGTCAAGAACCCATGGGTGAGTCTTGTATGTCCAATCCTCAATCGGCACAACATCGTTTCTTGTCTCCTTGGCATATTTGGATATGACCAAGGAGACACTGATGACGTGATACTACGCATTTTTTGATTATTCAAAATATCCTCCCACTGGGACTGCCAACATTTTTTAACTCTCTGACCTACTAGAGGATACAAATCCCGATATGGTAGTAGGCATCTTGTGGGTTCTGAGGAGCTGACTGCAGACTTTGCAAGTTGGTCAGCTTTCTCATTCCCAGCCACCCCAACATGGGAAGGCACCCAACAGAACTTTATTTCTTTCCCTCTTCTTTTTAGTAAAAGCAGCCATTCCAATATATCTAAAATCAGAGGGTTTAAAGGGTTAAAAATTTCCAGTGACTGAAGAACACTTCTTGAGTCACAACACGAAGCTGTGTTTAACATATCATCAAATATCCATGTGAATCATGCCGAAAATAACTCCTTAAAAGCGCCCTGCTCCTTCTAAAAGCTTCTGGCAAAGAGCCTAAAAGAAAGAAGGGCATCATGAAGCTCAACAAGCAGGTGAAAGTTCTCAATATGTTGAAGGAGGCAAAAGCTTTGCTGCGGTTGGTTGCCTTTTTAATGTGAATGAGAGCATGGCGAGATACATTAAGAAAAAAGAAAGTGAAATCAGAAAAAGTACGCATACCTACTTTGGTACAGCTAAAAATGTCGACAGCCCGAGATAAAACAACTGAAAGAACTGCCTTAAGAACATATGCAAGAAAGCGTGACAGCTCTACCAACAGCTACAGAAGGCAGCAACATAGAGGAACAGGAAGGCAGTAATCTAAAGGCAGAGGATGGCAATGAAGAAGGGGAATTAGAATTTTTGCGCTTTGATGAACCTGCGCCTAAAGACGTCGAGCCCATGACGGTGGACGGCATGGGCAACGGTAAGGATACTAGTGAGGCAAGTTTTGTAGGTGCTCAAGGCCTCCCCTTGAGCACATCTAGACCCTCTTCTCCTTCTTCTTCTACCTCCTTCCAGGGGTTCTCCGGGGGATTTCTGTCAGCTCGATCGAAATCTGTCTCGGCGATCCCTAAAGTCAAGGGCAAGCGTGACTTTAAATCGCTGCCAAAGCCCCTGCTAAGAAAGCCTGGTACCAGCCAAGTCCATAAAGCTCCGGCTCACCATCCCGGAGCGGACAGGGTCAAACATGAGTCTCCCTCCAAAGGGTCGAAGACTGAGTCTTCTAAGGAAAGAGCTCACTCTTCCTCCACTGACCCTGTGGCATCCACCTCCAAAGGTGCGAGACCAAAGGTTCCCAAGGAGAAGGCAGAGCCCTCCTCCTTTGACCAGGAGGCATTTGCCTCCAACATGATGCAACAAATGGGCAACATGGTCAGAAACTTGGTAAACACCAAGTTTCAGGAGATACTCGAGAAGTTGGTCACACAGGAGAACATAGTTGCAGGTCTCCAGCAAGGCGTAGCGTCGGGGCTTCAGCAAGCCGGTCAAGCAGCCCAAGGCTCGCTAATGCCGGACTCCTCCACTTTCCCTCCCTTCCACCCAAGTAATCCATGGAGAGTGGCTTCATATGCACCTTTCATGAACGGAATCCTTACGATTGAGGGCTGCGGGACTCGAAGGATTGAGGACTTCGAGTTCCACCCACCAGGATTGCAAGCCCCTTTCATAGGCTATGTCCGCCTCACGGAATCTGTCTTGATAAGAGAGGATAAGGTCCCAAAAGAGACGGTTATCCTCTCTCGGGACCAGGCACAACAAGCTTGGATCCGTAACCTAGAAGAATGGCAGTGTGTAAACACTAAGGTTACGGCTTTCCAAAGTCCCTTCACAATTTTCACTGTGGACGAGGAGACTCCCATCCTGTTCACATCTAAAGTGGCAGAACTCACTCTGCAAGCAGCAATGAGAGATGAGCCTATGCCACAGCTCCGAGAGACGGAACCGACCTCTCTCCTACTCCCCGGAACAGATGACCTTTGGGTAGACCTCCCAGCCACCTTCTCGGTTGGGAAACTAAAACCTGACTGTGCCATCTCTCTATTTAGTGAGAGATTACCCAGGCTGTCTGATGGGCTCATCCAGACAGAATTCGATGCCAGAACCTGACTTGCGAAATCCCTCAACGCACTAGTCATGACAGAAGCAGCGGCTCTTATCTATGCACAGGAGCCGTTGTTCAAGATCATAGCTAAGGCACTATTGTCAATAATGCAATGTGACTTATATGATTTTGTTGTGGCTAGGAGGAATTCCAGGAAGCATGTACTGGCGGAATCCACAATCCGGCATGAGCCCAACAAACTCCTGGCCTCTTCAATATGGGGACCGGACCTCTTTCCAGCCTCAGCAGTGAACGAGGTACAACATGAGGCTGCTAGATTCAACCAAAGTCTAAGAGCTCGGTGGGGATTGGTCTCCAAAAGGAAACCGGAGTCTTCCTCATCGAATCCCAAAGCCAAGAAGAAGCCTAGGAAGTTCCAGCCCTTCCAGGCTCCTCAACAACAACAAACTTTGGTCTAGGCAGTTCCGGTTCCCCAGCCATCAACCTCTAAGACCCAACCGCAACAGCAGTTTGTGCTGTTGACACAGCCACAGGCTTCAACCTCTTTTGCTGTCTCCGTGGCCTTCAACCCGACGTTTGAAAGCCAAGCGTTTCAGGCTTTCAATAGGTTCGGCAGGGGTAGCAGAGCTAGAGGCGCCTTTCGTCAGCGAGGCGGCGGAAGGGCTGCCAGCAAGGGCAGAGGTTCATGCGGGGGGCGAGGAGGTCGCCCATCAGCAACCCAATGAGAACCTCCAGGTAGGAGGGAGGCTGTACCTCTTTCGTCAACGTTGGAGGTTCAGCAATTGAGCCCAAAGTATTGTGTCCAAAGGTCTGGGCTGGAGTTGGATCCAAGGTCCACCCCCACCCAACACCTTCTATCAGGAACCAACAGCGGAATTGATAGAGTATTCCCGCGATCTCCTTCAAAAAGGAGTAGTCAAGAGTCAGACATTTAAAATTTCAAGGTCGCTTGTTCAGCGTGCCAAAGAAAGACTCGGACAAACGAAGAATAATCTTAGATTTGCCCTGTCTAAACTTATTCATTCATTGCGACAAGTTCAGGATGCTGACCATTTCGCAGGTGCAGACCTTACTTCCCCGTGGGGCCGTCACCACCTCTATAGATCTTACAGATGCCTACTATCATGTCCCAATAGCAAGACACTTCCACCCATTCCTAGGCTTCAAATTAGGAAACCAAGCCTACTCCTTCAAAGTAATGCCAATCGGGCTCAACATAGCCCTCAGGATATTTACAAAGTTTGCGGAAACAGTAGTCCAGGAACTAAGATCTCAGGGAATCATGGTAGTAGCCTATCTGGACGATTGGCTCGTGTGGGCCACAAGCATCGAAGCTTGCCGCAAAGCAACCGCCACGGTCATCCGCTTTCTGGAATACCTAGGATTCCAGATAAACAGGACAAAGTCCCGGCTAACCCCGGCGTTCCATTTCCAGTGGCTGGGAATTCAATGGGATTTGGATTTGCATACTCTACCAATCCCGCCGTTGAAAAGGAGAGAAACAGCCAAGGCAACCAGACAATTTCTCAAGTGCAAACAGAAGTCCCGGAGAAACCAAGAACAGATCTTAGATTCTCTCCAATTCGCTTCAGTGACGGATGTCCTGTTGAAAGCCAAACTTAAAGATATAAATCGAGTTTAGCGTTTGAAAGTGAACAAGAGATCCTTGAACAGGCTAGCTCCGATCCCGGCGATCTCTAGAAGCGTCTCCGTCCCTGGACGGAAGTCAAGAACTTGTCAAAGACAATTCCACTACAGTTCCCTCCGCCGGCCTTAGTGATCCACACAGATGCATCACTAACAGGTTGGGGCGGGTACTCACAGTACAAAAAAGTACAAGGAACATGGTCCCTTCCATTCCGCCAGCTTCATATCAATGTGCTAGAAGCTATGGCAGTGTTCCTCACCCTGAAGAAACTCATCCAGCCAAGAAATCTCATATCAAGCTGGTGCTCAACAGTGCAGTGGTAGTACACTGCATCAACAGGGGAGGTTCCAAGTCAAGCCACGTGAACCATGTCATGATAGCCATCTTTTCACTAGCAGGCAAGAACAAGTGGCACCTATCGGCCACTCACCTTGCCGGAGTAAGGAACATGGTGGCGGATGCGCTATCACGTTCGGTCCCACTGGAGTCCGAATGGTCCCTGGACAAGAAGTCATTCAGTTGGGTCTGTCAGCTAGTACCGGGGCTTCAGGTGGATCTCTTTGCCACGGAGTCGAACCACAAACTCCCTTGTTATGTGGCCCCCAACCTGGACCCTCTGGCTTATGCCACGGACACGTTGGCTATACATTGGAATCAATGGAAGAAGATTTACCTTTTTCCTCCGGTGAATCTTCTCCTGAAAGTTCTGAACAAGCTCAGGACATTCAAGGGTCACATCGCTCTGATAGCTCCCAATTGGTCCAAGAGCAATTGGTTCCCTCTTCTTCTGGAGTTGGGACTCCGCCCTCAACAGATTCCCAACCCCAGACTATCACAACTAGTGCAAACGCGGACTGTGTTCGCTTCCTTAGGAATTCAGAAAGCCCTAACTTTATGGACTTCATGAAGTTTGTAGCACAGAGGGATGCTGATATCGATCCGCAGAACATCATGTTCTTAGAATCTGATAAACGTGAATCAACCCTGCGTCAATATGATTCAGCAGTTAAAAAACTGGCGGAGGGAAGAAAGATATTTTTTTCAGAAATTCACCATAAATCACAATATTGTTCTAGAGACTTCAAATTTGTTTCAAAATGAAGATAAATAAATGAATATTACTAGGCCGTAAGAGATTTAGCTTACAATTACGTTTTTCGACCATTTCGATTGCGTCAAAGTTGACCGTACGTAGTTTTTTTTCCAATTATCGTAATTTATATGCAGATATTTCAGATTGTTCTAGAGACTTCCAATTTGTTTCAAAATTAAGACAAATGATTGAATATTATGATACTGCAAGAGTTTTAGATTAAAATTGCAGATTTTGACGATTTCGGACGAGTTAAAGTTGACCGAATGTCGAAATTTTTATATATATTTTTTTTTATATGCACATAGTTCGGAAATGGAAACAGCTACAACCTTTAATTATTTTTTGTTGTATTCTTCATGAATTTGCGCACATTTTGATATATGAAACTGTATAAAACGGCTAATATGAAAAGGAGCAAATATTAGGATAATGCGATCTACGCATTTCGGAGATTTTCGGCCGCGAAGCGGCGCGCGGAGGGAAGAAAGATATTTTTTTCAGAAATTCACCATAAATCACAATATTGTTCTAGAGACTTCAAATTTTTTTCAAAATGAAGATAAATAAATGAATATTACTACGCCGTAAGAGATTTAGCTTACAATTACGTTTTTTGACCATTTCAATTGCGTCAAAGTTGACCGTACATAGTATTTTTTCCAATTATCGTAATTTATATGCAGATATTTCAGAAATGAGAAAAGCTACAACCTTTAATTATTTTTTGTTGTATTCTTCATGAATTTACGCACCATTTTGATATATGAAACTGTATAAAACGGGGCTAATATGAAAGGAGCAAATATTAGGATAATGCGATCTACGCATTTCGGAGATTTTCGGCCGCGAAACGGCGCGCGGAGGGAAGAAAGATATTTTTTTCAGAAATTCACCATAAATCACAATATTGTTCTAGAGACTTCAAATTTTTTTCAAAATGAAGATAAATAAATGAATATTACTAGGCCGTAAGAGATTTAGCTTACAATTACGTTTTTCGACCATTTCGATTGCGTCAAAGTTGACCGTACGTAGTTTTTTTTCCAATTATCGTAATTTATATGCAGATATTTCAGATATGAGAAAGCTACAACCTTTAATTATTTTTTGTTGTATTCTTCATGAATTTGCGCACATTTTGATATATGAAACTCTATAAAACGGCTAATATGAAAAGGAGAAAATATTGGGATAATGCGATCTACGCATTTCGGAGATTTTCGGCCGCGAAGCGGCGCGCGGAGGGAAGAAAGATATTTTTTTCAGAAATTCACCATAAATCACAATATTGTTCTAGAGACTTCAAATTTATTTCAAAATTAAGATAAATAAATGAATATTACTAGACCGTAAGAGATTTAGCTTACAATTACGTTTTTCGACCATTTCGATTGAGTCAAATTTGACCGTACGTAGTTTTTTTTCCAATTATCGTAATTTATATGCAGATATTTCAGAAATGAGAAAAGCTACAACCTTTAATTATTTTTTTGTTGTATTTGCCATGAATTTGCGCACATTTTGATATATGAAACTCTATAAAACGGCTAATATGAAAAGGAGAAAATATTAGGATAATGCGATCTACGCATTTCGGAGATTTTCGGCCGCGAAGCGGCGCGCGAAGGGAAGAAAGATATTTTTTTCAGAAATTCACCATAAATCACAATATTGTTCTAGAGACTTCAAATTTGTTTCAAAATTAAGATAAATAAATGAATATTACTAGACCGTAAGAGATTTAGCTTACAATTACGTTTTTCGACCATTTCGATTGAGTCAAATTTGACCGTACGTAGTTTTTTTTCCAATTATCGTAATTTATATGCAGATATTTCAGAAATGAGAAAAGCTACAACCTTTAATTATTTTTTGTTGTATTTGCCATGAATTTGCGCACATTTTGATATATGAAACTCTATAAAACGGCTAATATGAAAAGGAGAAAATATTAGGATAATGCGATCTACGCATTTCGGAGATTTTCGGCCGCGAAGCGGCGCGCGGAGGGAAGAAAGATATTTTTTTCAGAAATTCACCATAAATCACAATATTGTTCTAGAGACTTCAAATTTGTTTCAAAATTAAGATAAATAAATGAATATTACTAGGTCGTAAGAGATTTAGCTTACAATTACGTTTTTTGACCATTTCCATTGCATCAAAGTTGACCGTACGTAGTTTTTTTTCCAATTATCGTAATTTATATGCAGTTATTTCAGAAATGAGAAAGCTACAACCTTTAATTTAATTATTTTTTGTTGTATTCTTCATGAATTTACGCACATTTTGATATGAAACTGTATAAACAAAACGGCTAATATGAAAAGGAGCAAATATTAGGATAATGCGATCTACGCCTTTCGGAGATTTTCGGCCGCGAAGCGGCGCGCGGATGGAAGATAGATATTTTTTTCAAAAATTCACCATAAATCACAATATTGTTCTAGAGACTTCAAATTTGTTTCAAAATGAATATAAATAAATGAATATTACTAGGCCGTAAGAGATTTAGCTTACAATTGCGTTTTTTGACCATTTCGATTGCATCAAAGTTGACCGTACGTAGTTTTTTTTCCAATTATCGTAATTTATATGCAGATATTTCAGATATGAGAAAAGCTACAACCTTAATTATTTTTTGTTGTATTTTTGCATGAATTTGCGCACATTTTGATATATAAAACTCTATAAAATGGCTAATATGAAAAGAGCAAATATTAGGATAATACGATCTACGCATTTCGGAGATTTTCGGCCGCGAAGCAGCGCCGTGGAGGGAAGAAAGAGATGTTTTTTTCAAAATTCACATAAATCACAATATTGTTCTAGAGACTTCAAATTTATTTCAAAATGAAGATAAATAAATGAAAAGATTACTAGACTGTTATGTATTTTGCTTACCAAAAAATACCAACATAAAAAAAAAATTAAAGATATATATATATATAAATATATATATACACACACACATATATATATATATATATATATATATATATATATATATATATATATAGATATATATATATATATTATATATATATATATATATAGATATAATATAATAATTATAAATATATTATATAGTACATAATAATATATAATAATATATATATATATATAATATATAATATAATATATATATATATATATTTATATATATATATATATAAATATATAATATATATTATATTTATAATATTATTATATATATATATATATATATATGTGTGTGTTTCTTTATTTATTACATTTTACCGATTCTGGTACGAATACATAAATAAAAGGAATGCAGGTGACCCACTTTTCTTTTTGGCATACAATGAAATATCGTATTCATGCATAGATACTGAGATATAAAAACTTGAAAATAAATAAAAAAATAAATATAAAACAAATGCAGAATACTCACTCCTAATCCTGACTCTTCGTTCTATTCTTGTTTTCTCTCCTCCATTGAAGAGTCTTGCATTTTTTTTCCTCTCGACATGACGAGGTACAGGTGGAGGAGGGAGACGCGCGCCCTTACGCCGCCCGCTGGGATAGGGCGCGGTTCCATGCGCCCTCCCTTGACCGCCGCTGAGTCGCACTCCAATAGAAGACCGCACTGTGGTATTTGCGGTCACACTCCCCGAACCTGCATAGAGCTATCTTGCAGGTGCGACAGAATAACCGGGTGTCTCTCCTTCTGCCATTCATATGGCACACCCGGCACCGTTTCTGCCTGCGCCCTTCTTAGGAGATCTAGTGTGTGATCCCCTGGCATCAGCCGACATGGAGGGTCCACTACCCGACGAGAAGGGGCGCGGTGGGGGCGCGCAGCTTAGGGGGCAGTCAGCAGCAGGGGCGGCGGCGGCAGCAGCAGGGGCGTCGGCAGCAGGGGCGGCGGCAGCAAGGAGGATGACCGAAGTTGGCACCACGAAGGTCTGCCCTTTCCTCTATGGGTAGATCTACAGCTCGGGGCAGGGGGCCAGACATGGAAGGCCACTCATTGGGATCAAAGTTGATGAGGGCTTCCCCGGCTGCCTCGAGAACTGTAAGTGGCTCATCCTCCGTAGATCGGGACCGTAGTACCCACAGTAGAGTACGTAGGCATTTTGGAGGGCCAACTGCAGAATGTATTTCAGGAGCTTTTGGGTCCATCTCCTGGTTCTCCTGGCGAAGGGATAATATTGGATGAGTTGATCAAAGAGATCAACTCCTCCCATGTGCCTATTGTAGTGCCCAATGACAGTAGGGCGCTCTACACGAAACTGCTCATACACAACTTGGCCCTGTCGACGCGTTTTCTTCCGCTGCACGATCTCCTCTTGGACAGGTTCATGGCTCGTCGTAATCATGGGGACGAGTCGGACACCCTTCCAACAGATGACGAAGACAGCTCCCTTTCCGCCGCCACTGTGTCTCTCCTCTTGCCAGATGTTGCTGATGGCTAGCGTACCTCTTGAGGGAATTCGGGGACCCACGCACCAACCGAGGGTACCACTGACGTGAACACCCTGCATCATACAGTTCCTGGGCCAGGGGATCCCGAGTTTAATAATTATCCATAAACAGGTGGTATCCCTGGTTACAGAAACGATCCACAAGCCCGAAAACAGTTTCACGCATCATGGAGAAGACCCCGGAATACACCGAAAAGTCCATGACGTAGCCAGTGTTGGCCTCGGCAATAAAAAAAAATTTCACGCAATATTTCTTCGGCTTCTTGGGGTTATACACTTTGATGCTTAGACGTCCTTTGGTAAGGCATCATCCCCTCATCTAAACAAAGAAAGGTTCTTTCCAGGAATCACGAAGAGTTTTACCAGCGTTTCACGAATATATTCCAACACTGGGCGCACTAAAATGAGGCGATCAGAGTTATTCCGGGGTATGGCCCTTCGGTTGAAGGCGTTGAAATATCTGTCCAACGCCAGGAAAGTATCACGGGGCATAATGCCGGGCACATAGGGCGTACTTAAAAGAAAATTACGCCTCCAATACATCCTGACGTCGGCAGCAGGAATCAATCCAAAAAAAAACGTGGAGCCCCAAAAAATGCGCCATGTCAGGGAGGTTGCAGCCTCGCCAGTGATATGATAATGTCGTGCGTAGTTCATCACGGCAATACCTGGCGTAGTCCGCCGTCTCTGCTACCAGGTACTCCAGCAATTCCCCAGCGTAAGGAAAAGCTGAACAAAACCCAGAGCAGTCAGGGGAACAGTACGGTGAGCCCAGGATTTGCCGTAAATGGATGCATGGTAGTGGTGTGGGGTCCTCTGTCCACCCATCGTCGCTCTCGGACGACCTAGGCTAGCACGACTATCCGACCTTCTACGTGCCCCTGCGCGCGCGGCGCGGGCACGAGCGCGGGAACGATTTCCCACACGAACCCACCCTCACTGGCCCATCTCCCTCACTCAAGCCTTCGCTTTCTGTATCCCCATCATCATCGCCAACAAAACTTGATCCTAAATCATCGTCCTCCCCCTCCTCAGATTCCCCCTCATAAGCACTATAACTACTAAATTCTAGTTCACTTTCGGGATGTGACCCTTGAACGGACATTGGGGGCAAATAATCCTCGTCATCACTATGATCGGGAGTAATGTCCTCGTCACTGGATGACCAACCGCCATCAAAATGAGGACTTGCCAAATGCTCTCGATCGAGCTCCGATAAATAATCGTCAATTGTCCCTTGGTTTGGAGGCCCTCCCATTCCTACGCCCAAATTCCTACAATGCCCCTAAGGACGGCACGATGCTTCTTGGGGGTTACTAACGCAAATGAGACACATTCGAAGCACTTTCATCGACACGGTGGTCGCACTAGAACGGCATTGAGGAGCGAGGTCAGGTTGGGTGCTGGGTCCTTCGCCAGCATCCAAGTCCAAAACTCTTCTAACACGATCCCTTCCGACGGGTAAAACGCGCCTTTCGCGTGTCATACGACGGTCAGACATCTCTATGAACGTTCTGTACCAACACAAATGTTCAAAGTCTCGCACAAGCTCAGTCAAACACGATTGCGGCAAAAGATCGCTGACGGATGATGCTACGATGATGCTGGCTGGAGCGAGAAGGAAGGATTCCGCGCATGCGCACTGGGTCCCACGCTTCAAAACAAAACAAGGCCTTGATCCATGAACTCCCCAGCATCCCCCAAGGCGCGTGATTCAAAAGTTTTCGGCTGGTAGGCCTATAAGTATTTTTCCGCGAATTTTAAAAACAACTTTTTTGAGTCGACGTATGGTACGTCCAATCGGCATACGGGAGACATTTTGACTCGACGTTTAATACGTCCAATCGGCGTAAGAGGGTTAACGGCTGCTGATTCGTGTTGGGCGGGGTCTTCTCATGTCTTCCAAGGGGCGCGATGTTCTCGGTGGATTGGGGTGCGCTGTCTGGTCCCTGTTGGCTTGCGTATTCATTCTCCTGCTGGGGGGAGTATATGGTCCGATCTTGTGGACGTCTAAGGTCGGCTTCTGAATAGCGATGCTCACCGCTTCCGTTATTAAGAGGCGACCGTAGTTGTCTTCTCTGTGCACGACCTGGGTGCCTTCTATGAGCTCTTGCAGAGATGGCTTCCTGTCGTGAACAGCACTGCTCCAGGGGACCGAAGGAGATGTGCACGAATGTAGTTTACAAATTTACTTGTCCAGAGGAGGTGGTAAACCTCACAGCCAAAACTACATCGGGCACACTACAACAACCCTTCGGAGACGTCTGCTGGCTCATAGAAATCAAGGGGCCATCCATCAACATTACATAGATGTTCACGACAGGAAGCCATCTCTACAAGAGCTCATAGAAGGCACCCAGGTCGTGCACAGAGAAGACAACTACGGTCGCCTCTTAATAACGGAAGCGGTGAGCATCACTATTCAGAAGCCGACCTTGAACGTCCAACAAGAATCGGACCATATACTCCCCTCCAGCAGGAGAAGGAATACGCAAGGCAACAGGGACCAGACAGCGCACCCCAATCCACCGAGAACATCGCGCCCCTTGGAAGACATGAGAAGACCCAGCGTCAGCGAAAGTCAAGTAACATCCTTGCTCAGGTCGCTGAGACCCCGCCCAACATGAATCAGCAGCGGTTAACCAACGTAGACCATTTGGGGACACACACACACACACACACACTCACTCAAATTTAAATCATACACATTTATGTATAAACAGAAATTATCTCTTGTACCTTTATGCATGCTATAAAATATATACATATATTTTTATTCCTGTATATAGATTTCTAAATTCATTTTCATTCCTGTATGTAATTTTGTAATTTTTATCTAAAACCAACATGTAACATATTAAATTTTAAACATACATTTAAGGAAACTCTAGCACATGGCATTGTATTTTGAATATTTATTTAACCACTGTTTAAACTTTCACTCTTATTGTCACACTACATATGTCCTTATGTTCTTTGTATCCAAAACAACGCCCTAAAGCTGTTAATCCCTAGACTAACCAGTACCCATACCTCAAGGTCATACCTCCCACACGATGAAATAAATAGGCCGAAAGGTCAGATTGTAAGTCAGTAGTCACTTGATAATGCCATAAGGCGAAACAGCTGTCGTGACAAAATTCAATAAATGGAAGAAGGAAGTCTGCGTATTTTTCACCAGAAATTGACGAACGAGAATCGGAAAAAACTTCGTCGGTATGAAGATACCTGCAAGAAACTTATTGATGCCACTAAAGCAATTACTTTTAATGAAAATTTTATTAGAGAAAAACTATGCCCTAAAAGTGTGTTTGTATATATATATATATATATATTATATATTATATATATATATATATATATATATATATATATATATATATATATATATAAGTCCTAGGGTTATAATTAATGATATATTGCCAATATGTTCGTTGTGACCTTTTTGGAATGCAGAGAACAGAGCTGAAGCAACGACCCTAGAAAGGCTGATAAATGATTTCTGTGGTGGAGTGATATGAAACTGCATAGTTAGATGAGTCAATGTTCGTCAGTTCATGGGCTCTTTTCAAAGTGCCTTTGGGAAACTGGTTGTAGCCAGTAATATGAGGCGTTGTCGAAGTGTGCATTCGTATGTGCGTGTGCGCCTCTTCTATTCTTAATGTATCCCTAGCCAAAAGTCTATGGAAGACTTGGATAGAGACGTCTGTGGGAGAAAGGCAAGATGCCGGGGGAGCGCTGCAAAAGTTGATTTATATTTAGTGAGTGAAATATTCCGGCTGCATGGGTGAGTTAAACTACTTTAGCCAAAGGGGTGGCTTGTTGTCTGTTTGACATTCATAAGAATATCTAATCTTTAATTTTTGTCTTTAAACTTATGTGTACTTACAAGGTGTTTCTCGTGTCTTTGAAACAGACGATTCTGGCGAGAACTATGGGTTCTGGCAAGGGGGGACCGAGGACCGAGAGTCCTAGGGGGACCGAGGGTCCCGATGGGAGAACAGACTAATTACTGTTTAAGACATTTTAATGTTGGGGGTTTAACTGAGTTAAGTTAGTCAGTAAGACTTAGATCATTATCTTTCCGTTGTTAAATAAATGTATTTTTGTAATGCAACTCTCTCATTTGATCACCTGTTAGAATGGAGAGAGAGAGAGAGAGAGAGAGAGAGAGAGAGAGAGAGAGAGAGAGAGAGAGAGAGAGAGGTCGCGAGCTGTTGGTTGCTTGGAGAGAGAGAGAGAGATTATGTTTCGGTATGCCTGGCGCTCGGAGTTACACATTTACCCAAATAAATAACGAGATTAATATACCCGTTAAACTAGGCATTGTGGCCTAGGCCTTGTAGGCGGTGGTTTTTGAGTTTTGTTAGATGTTTATAATAATTTAATAATTATAAATAATATATATATATAAATATAATAATATTATTATATATATATCCTATATATAATATCTTATTATAATATTATAATATATATATATACTAATATATATATATATATATAATATATATAATATATATATATATCTATCTATCTATTATATATATATATATATATAATATATATATATCTAATATGTAATCTATTATTATATATATATATATATATAGATATATACATCCCAACACAAATATTGTAAGAGTGAATGTTTCCCGCACTCTACAGGAAGAAAAATACGCTTCCTACTCTTACAGTCAAGGGGTTAGGGTTATCCTCACCCAGCTGAACCGATTCCTGGGTCACTGGTGCAGCGAGAGAAAAGGAATGAATGAGGAAATTATCTATTACTCTCCCCTCTCGTTACCAACTGACAGCTTCTGCTGATCTTACTCAAACCTTGGGTGCCTTCGACCCCAGATTGCTAGTTTAAGCATAACTGACACCGACTCACATTCTTTGCATGCACCAATACACCCTCACATGACTGTCAGGGCTTTTGTAAGGAGAGCTCTTACCCACTGTTCCACCTGGCAGAGCACCCATCAAGAACTAGACCGTGTCTCACAGATGCTCGTCAACAACGGGTATCCCAAAAACTCGTCAACAAAGAAGTGAGATTAGCCCTGAACATATGGCACAACAGAAGTGAGGTCCCACAGCCCCAGTCCCAGCCCCAGCACAGCAACAAGATCTTCTACAAGGCTACGATGCATTCGCAGTACTGTGAGAATGAGAAGGCCATGAAGAAGATCATTATGAAAAACATCTTCCCTACAGAGGAAAACAAATCCATCAATTTTGTCATTTATTATAAGAACCACCGAACTAGGGACCTGATAATGAGGAATAACCCAACTCGGCCAGTGCGAGACCCTCTGAAGCAGACTAATGTGGTATACCAATTCGTATGCCCTACCCGCGGATGCCCCCGGCGCCTATATTGGTATGACCACAACACACCTGTCTAAGATAATCTGCCATGCACAGGAAGGGGCCAATACGAACCATACTTTGGCCATACATAATGAAGCCATCTCCTGCAATGGTATTATCCAAAACACAAGGATAATCGGGAGAGCTCCAGACCAGAGATGTCTCCGAGGCCCTCCTCATTCAATGGGAAAAGCCCTCTATGAACACCACCCAAGAAGTGCTTTTCCTCCCCACAATCGTACGAAGAAATATACCAAACTATGACGGTACCAGAATGAGAGAAGACACCAACCAAGTCATACCTGATCATACCAGTCGCCCGGCAGCAGATGAAATTTCGGCCCGCCATGACGTCACACAGTCCAACAGCCAACGAAAACTCGGATTTGGCTCGCAGTGACAACACACCCGGTGACGTCACAGTCCAGCTTCGACGGTCTGCTAGGATGCAACAGCGAGAGCTTCAACGCTGAAAAGTAGCTTGAAGATTCCTACCAGCCGCCATTAGCGGAGAAGCACTGCACCCCTGGCCAATGAAAACTCAGCTTGCGGATACCCCCTGCTGACCTCCCGACTATAAATTAGGGTAGAACCAAAAATATCATCAGTCTACTCAGAACCCCAGCCTTGAAAATATCTGATCGAATCCAGAAGAAACATCAGCATAAAATATTCACTTGGATGTGTATTGTGCGAAGAATTGTATTAATCTACGGACACTGTACACCATATTTCAATTTATATGAACCTCAATTTATATGTATCGAATAAGTGCATTACTCGCCAACCTAAATAGTACTGAAAAAGCTGTAATAAGAATAGAAAAGAACTTCTATAAAATAAATGCAGCTGAAGCAGCAATCTCCTTCAACAGAAAAATTATTATTATTGTTATTATATATTTGATTCCTCTTCTATTGAAAAGTTTTTTTATGGATAATTGAATCTTCAATATTAGTAATGGTATTAGTAGATATGATATCATGTTTATCTTGGGTTTTAGTATTGTTGGCATGACATTTGAGAAAAGAGTGGTTGTTCATATACGAACAAACCTTCGGTCTTAATAGAATAATTTCTAGCGCCTAGTTCGATCTGGTTAAAAAGCAGATGAAAGCAAGGAATCTTGTGATATCTGGCAGCGCATGCATAGATCGGGTGAAGAATGGTCGAATCCTTGCACGGAATGCCGGGCATGGCCTAAGAGCAGTGGAAGTTGTTTTTTGGCAAGAGAGAGCATCGGAGGGTTTCGACTCTTCCTACTTGGCGAGGTTTTGCGACTTATTCCCGATGTTTTGTCTCCCGCAGTAGTCAACCCCCATAGTAGCGTTGTTCCTGCATCTCCTTCCTTTTCTTCCATTGATTTGTCATTAGAAGTTTCGGGAGGCCGCCAAGGTGATGTTTGTAATGTAGCCTCCTCTTTCTTGGGAGTTTATTTGGTTCCCAAAGAGGGTGAGGCTTTTTCATCAATCTCTTCTCTTCTCTTCCAGTGTCGGAGGTGTCCAAAATGGCGGCGATTTGGAAGACGCTTGGGCTAGGTGGTACCCCGTCCTTGGAAGGGGTTGCTAGCACATTTTGTGGAGGCTCGTACCCCCCTTCCCGGTCTGGCCAGGCCATCCCCCCCTCCTACCGGCTTCGTCTTCGTGGGTAGCAGCAGTCGGCCACCTTGTATTGCTCCGCCAGTGTCTGCCGCCGCTTTGAGTCGAAGTGACACTGCGGTTGATGACGTCATGGGGTCCATCTTGTGTATTCCTCCGCCAGTGGCATCTCTTTCAAGGAAGAAGAAGAGGAGACCAAGACCTTACCTTACATCTTGTTCGGGTTGCCCCAGGTCCCTCAGTGTGAGGCACCTCTAATGTCTACCAGAGAGTTGCTAGTACATCTTCCGGTATATTTTGCATCTTCCAATCTTGGATGGTCTGGGATGCAGTTTATATATTTGTCGAGCTTATTCTTAAACACATCTACGCTCACTCCTGTTATATTCCTCAGATGAGCTGGCAAAGCATTGAATAGACGCTGCATTATCGATGCTGGTGCGTAGTGGATTAATGTCCTGTGTGCTTTCCTTATTTTTCCTGGTATAGTTTTGGGCACTATTAATCTACCTCTGCTTGCTCTTTCTGATATTTTTAGCTCCATGATGTTTTCGGCTATTCCTTCTATCTGTTTCCATGCCTGAATTATCATGTAGCGTTCTCTTCTCCTTTCTAGACTATATAATTTTAAGGATTGTAGTCTTTCCCAGTAGTCAAGGTCCTTAATTCTTCTATTCTAGCTGTAAAGGACCTTTGTACACTCTCTATTTGTGCAATATCCTTTTGATAGTGTGGGTACCATATCATATTGCAATATTCAAGTGGACTACGAACATACGTTTTATAAAGCATAATCATGTGTTCAGCTTTTCTTGTTTTGAAGTGCCGTAACAACATTCCCATTTTTGCTTTACATTTTGCCAATAGAATTGCTATTTGATCGTTGCATAACATGTTCCTATTCATCATCACACCAAGGTCTTTACCTGCTTCCTTATTTGTGATTGTCTCATTATTAGGTCCCCTATATGCATATAGCTTTCCTTCTCTGTCTCCATAGTTTATTGATTCAAATTTATCAGAGTTAAATACCATCCTATTTACCTCTGCCCAATCATATACTTTGTTAAGGTCTCTTTGTAGCGCATTCCTATCTTCATCACAAGTAATTTCTCTACTTATTCTTGTGTCATCGGCGAAACTACTCACTACCGAGTCCTTAACATTACTGTCTATGTCTGCAATCATAATAACAAACAGTAATGCAGCTAACACCGTACCTTGTGGCACACCGGAAATTACCTTAGCTTCATCCGATTTCTCATCGTTTGCAATAACTATCTGATTTCTGTTGTGTAAAAATTCTTTTAACCATCTTCCTACTTTATCCACTATATTATGTTTTCTAATCTTCTTCGCTAATATATTATGGTCTACCTTGTCAAAAGCTTTTGCAAAGTCTAGATAAACCACATCTGTTTCATTTCCGCTTTTCATATTTTTGTATATGTTCTCACGGTGGACTAACAGTTGGGTTTGTGTACTTTTTCCGGGTACGAAACCATGTTGTCCTATATTAAACAATTATTTTTTATTAAATGTTTCATAATATTTTTCTTCATTACCCTTCCATACACTTTCATAATATGTGATGTTAGACTCACAGGCCTATAATTACTTGCCTCTAGTCTTGATCCACTTTTGAAAGTAGGGGTAATATATGCTAATTTGTGCTCATCATAAATCATGCCTGTATCTACACTTTGTCTAAATAATATTGCAAGTGGCTTTGCGATAGAATGAACTACTTTCTTTAACAAAATTGCAGGAACACCATCAGCCCCTGCTGCAGCTCCATTTTTAATTTCATTAATAGCCTGCAAAATATCAGCTTCATTAATATCTATGTCAGCTAAATATTCACTATTTTCGTCCCTTACTTCTATATCGTTATTTTCATTATCTATTCTAGGGGTGAATTCTCTCTTATATCATTCTGCCAATATGTTGCAAATTTCCTTTTTTTCATTCGTCAATCTCCCTTCAATTCTTAGAGGGCCTATTTCTATTCTTCTTTTATTTATCCTTTTCGCATAAGAGTATAATAGTTTGGGGTTTTGCTTGATATTTACTAGGGTTTTTTCTTCCATGTCCCATTTTTCATTTTCTTTTGATTGTATAATCTTTTGTTCTGCATTTTTTCATCTTACTTTTTAGTTCTATAACTTTCCATGCATTTTTTTCTTTTGCAAGACCTTTTTCCACTTTCTGATTTTCTGGAACAAGACCCTTCTGTCTCTTGGTATGCATGACTGATTTTTACTTTTCTTCTTTGGTATATATTTATCCGCTATTTTCTCTAGTATTTTATATAATATCTCCGTATTTACCTTTATGTCACCTCTTACGAAAATGTTATCCCAATCTTTGTTTAATTCTTCATTTATTTCTGACCATTTTATATTTTTACTGTAGAAGTTGTATTTTCCATATCCTTCCCAATTTTTCATTTCTTGCTTATCTCTGTTTTCACTTGCTTTGGAATGGACTGTTAATTCTATGACATTATGGTCTGAAATACTCACATTATAAACTATTATTTCTTTAACATAATTCATCTTGTTCACAAATACTAGGTCTAAAGTATTTTCCTTTCTTGATGGCAGGCGATTTATTTGTTGAATGTTGTATTCTAGTAGCATATCTAATAGCTTTTCGAATTGCCTCTTATCTTCTGCACTACTATTACTCTCTTTTTTATATGTATAAGTACAACCACTATCTCCTCTTCGTTCTTTCCAGTCTATGAAAGGAAAGTTGAAGTCTCCAGATAGGAGAATAGTCCAGTCCTTGTGATTTCTACATATATCATCCAATTTTTCTATTATTAAGTCAAACTCTTTAGTATTAGGGGGTCTATATATTACTATGTTCATTAATTTTTCAGATTAAAATTCTATCGCTATTAGTTCACATTCTGAGTTACTATATTTCTCATATATTTTTCCTTGTTTTTTGTCTTTCCCATATATTGCGGTTCCCCCTTGATTCCTATTTTTTCTATCTAATCTATAAGTTTGGAACCCTTTTATTTGATCATCATTCCCAGTCTCTTGGGAATACCAGGTTTCACTTATATTCATTATATCTATTTTCTTTTCAATTTGGGTTAGTTCTTCTAAGTGCTCTATTTTTCTTTTTGAGTTACTCGTAACTAAACCCTGCGCATTCATCACTATGATGGTTTGCGTGTTTTCTCCTTCATTTAATATGGGTAATAATAAGGATTTTCCCATGTCTCTTTCCTGTTCTGGTATGTTGTTCTTTTTTTCATTTCCAGAAATTCTGACATTAAAAAATCCAACTTTTCCATAATATTTGATCTTCCTTCATCATAATTATTCATTTTGTGTCTGTATCTGCAATTTTCTCCGTATCTGCAATATCCTCTTGCATCATAAATACAGTTCTTATCTCTTGAGTTGTATCTTGGAGCTGAGGCTTGGAAATTTTTTGCTGACATCTCTGCATATCGCGTCGAAGGCTTGGTTTTTTCTTTTACCTGATATTCTTTATTCCTCTATTTGTTTCTTTCTTATTTTGGATTTTACTACTTGATTGATTATTTATGATTTTGATTCATGGCTACCAGGTGCATATATTTACATTTTTTGTCGAACTTACATCCTTTTCCTTCTTTTAGATTTTTGCATATTTTTGGATGTAGATCTCTGCAATCATTCTCATAGCCGTCTAGGTATGCACATTTACCATATATTTCATAGTTGTGACATACCTTAGGATGTTTGTAGTAACATCTTTCTCCAAATCTGCAATTCCCTCTTTTCAAAAGGTTGCAGACTTTGTCTTTTTTGTCTATTTTTTCCTCTTTCCCATCATTGTGTAGATCTGGGTAGAGCCTCTTCGGGATTTTCTTTTGTGTTGTCATATCGTAATTTATTTCTTCGTAAGTATGCTGCTTTATTGCCTCATATGTAGTATCAATGAGTATCTCTGCATCCATACTTTTATCTTGTTCTTTGTTTTCCTTAATTTTTTTCTGTCATTTCAGTTTTGTTTACTTCTCTTCCGTTTTCCTCTTCTTCATCCTCTTCCTCTTCTTCTTCATCCTCAACTATTTGTACATTCAATCTTGATTTAATAACATTGTCTATCCATGATAGACATGTTGAGCAAAATATTCTGGTATCTTTTCTCATATCTTGCATTACCTCAGCACATTGTGGATGTGTCGGAATGTTGCATGCAGAACATTTTCTGATCAGGTTTTGTGGATTAACTATGCTATACCACACCTTACACAGTTTGCATGCTTTTGGCATTCTTTTTCCTAATGCATCAATTAGGATATTCACAATGCTCACCTTATTCATTTTCTTTGTCGGAATATGTTGGTTTATGTATATTTTCTTTATGAGTCTCTTGACCACTTGGATTTTACTTGGAACTTCTTCAATTATTTTCAAGATGTTTTCTGTTGATTTGTTCCAGTTTGAAGGATTATATCCTTCTAATATATCTATGAAGAGATGGAAGGACTGTGTGAGAGGAGACTTACATGAGAAGGAAATTGATGAGACAAAAGCACAGGATAGATGGAAACAGCTCATCTGAAATGGCGACCCCATATAAATGGGAACCAGCTGGGAAGAAGTGGCGTCTCTTTCCCCCTCGCACCGAGGGGAAGCCATGATGTCACCGCCGCTTATGACGTCACCCACACCGATGAAGTCTCTCCCAGTCGTCTCCTCTGCTCCACCTTGCTCAGCCGTGATGTCATCACTGCCGCCCAGTTCGCTCATAAGCCAGGTAGTGCTTCAGAGGTTGGACCCAGTATTGGACGTGAAGTTGGCTGCCTTATCGGTTGGGAGGACTGGTGAGAAATGTGTTGCTTCGTCCCCACCTCCTGAGAAGAGTGCGCATAAGAAACTAGTCCTGTCTTCCTCTCCCTCTTCCCCCTCTATGCCTCGTCAGCGTATTGAGCGTTAGAAGACTAAGGACTTTGCCCTTCGTTCGCCTTTGAGGGAGGAACAACGTGGACGTGTTCCTGAGAGTGCTGTGGTTTCAGGCAGTGTTAGTGGTGTGCGTTCTGCAGGAGTTGCTTCGTCCTCTGCCTCGAATCTCGAGCGTGTGACCCCCTCCATCCCCCCCATCCGTGCACATCACGAGTGTGTTGCAACCTTCCCTGCCCGTGCACATAATGTTATTGCTCCTTCTTCTCCAAGGCCAATTCGTCGCCGTAAAGACCTGAAGGTGCCTTTCAAGAAGTCGAAGGTAGTGAGCGCGGAGTTGGTGCAGATGGAGTGTTTGCCTGCCTCTCTCTCACTGGTGCTTCCAAGAGTTCAACTCTAAGGGATTCTCCGTCGATCTTGAGTGTTCCAGTTTCCACCTCCCCAACTCACGTACGTATGTCCGCCACGCCCGTGACCATTCATGGACATGTGGCGTCATCTGTTGAGGTAAGTGATGTTCCTAGTGTTATAGTAGGTTCGTCTCGGAGGCCGACGCTTGGACCCAACCCAGACAGGTTAGTATGGGTTTCGGGCTGTTGGCTGCTAACCCTTCTGTTAATTTTGGTGGAGAAGGAGCATTGAAGAGCCTACACACCCTTCTCGTCGTCGGCCTCCATTGCCAGAGCAGGAGGAGGGAGACACGCAAGAGTTTCTGTCTTCCTTTTCGGAAGTTGTTGATCTCATTCGTGGGTTTAACAATCTGGAAAGTAGGACTCAGGCTCGGTCATCTTACACTCCTTCTTGCTTGGAAGCCTTGGTGAGAGCTACTCAGGAACCCAAATCATCTCTTCAGCCTCCTTTGTCAGGGCACATTCAGTCTATGCTACGAGCTCTGCATTTTTGTTGTCACGCCATCTTAACCCAGACATCATTCGTCTGAAGCCGGGTTTGACTTTGGAACAGGTGAGGTCGGTGGCTCTGTCCTTGTCTCCGCAAGATGCCTCAGCTTTGGATTCTACGGCGGCCTCCATGTTGCAGACAGTTTCTTGGCTGGACCTCTGGTTTGTGGTTTTTCCCAAGATAGCTTCCGACAAGTCCCCGAAAGGGTTGGGAGTGCCTCCTCGCTTGCCAGTCTGTTGCAGTCCGGGGGCAAGGCATTTTCATATTTGGCTCACCTCAGTGCCAATTTATGGGCTAATCTTCTGATTAGGAGGGACGGAGATCTGTTAGAGTCCCAATTTTTGTTTCCTCGGACAGAACTCGAAAATGCGATAGACCGGTGCCGGGCTGACACCGGAGTCTCGTCCTCGGAGACGTCTGGCTCCTCCTCCTCCCTCAGGTCCAGCAGCAGTCGAGGAGATCATCGCCTGGTAGGTCATCGAGGACCTCGAGTTCGGCAGGGCCTTCCCATTCGACACAGCCAAAGCCTGAAGATCAACGCCCCTTTCACTCTCGTTCCTTTAGCCAAGAAGGGGCACAAGGGGCAGAGGTAAAGGGGGCCGTCGGTAGGTTAGGCACCTCTCCCTCTCCTGCGCCACGGGTGGGGGGGGTGCCTGGCTGGCAATTGGGCCTAGTGGCAGAGTTATGGGTCAGAGAAGTGGGTGGTAGATGTCCTTCGGGTGGGTTACCTACTACCATTCGACTTCCCTCCTCTGCCGGACAAGCCGTAGCTCAGGAAGGCATATCCTCCAGATTCTCTGAAGTTCTTGGCTCTTCGGGAGGAAGTGCAGAAAATGCTGGACAAGGATGCTATAGAGGAAGTAGTGCGTCCATCCCCGGGGTTTTACAGTCACATCTTCTTGGTGCCCAACACGTCGGGAGGATGGAGGCCTGTGATCAACTTATCCACCTTGAATCACTTCGTCAGGAAGACATGGTTCAAGATGGAGATCCCGCACTCAGAGTTGGCAGCCGTGAGGGAAGGCGACTTCATGCTGTCGATAGACTTAAGGGACGCATACTTCCAAATCCCTATTCATCCCACGTCCAGGAAGTTCTTTCGCTTCTCTTTTACAGACAAGATCTTCGAGTTCAAAGTCTTGTGCTTCGGGCTGATGACAGCCCCTCAAGTGTTCACAAGGGTCTTCTCTCTCGTGTCAAGTTGGGCCCATGCTCAGGGGATCCGTTTGCTGAGGTACCTCGACGATTGGTTAGTCTTGGTAGTTTCCAGGGAGAAGCTGCGGCAGGACAGGTCGTCTACTTCGGTTCTGTCTGTACCTGGGCATATTAGTCAACCAGGAAAAGTCGAACCTCGTATCCACTCAATGGATTCTCTAGCTGGGCACGGTCATCGATACGACAGTGACAAAGTTTTCCCGTCAGATCAGAGATTGGAGAAGTTGCGGGCGGTAGCGCGCAACTTCCTGTCAAAGTCACATCAGTCAGCTCATCAGTGGCAGGTTCTTCTAGGAGTGTTATCTTCCCTGGAGAAGCTGGTCCCTCATGGGCGTCTTCATCTTCGGTCTCTGCAATGGAGACTGAGAGTATTCTGGTCTCCGACAGGGGACTTTCCCCTGTTTATGGTTCCTCTGTCTCTGGAAGTGAGAGAAGATCTTTGTTGGTGGCTGGACGACAAGAATCTGTCGAAGGATGTTCCTCTACATTCTCTCCCACCGGACTTCCTTCAGTTCTCGGACGCCCTCATTGCATGTGAAGGAGTTTCAGGAGAAGGTAGAGGGTCATTCTGTCGTTCTCATGTCGAACAACACTACGGTGGTAGCTTATGTGAACAAACAGGGAGGCCTGGTTTCACATCAACTTTACGCCTGGACCGTCAAGCTTCACCAGTGAGTGGCCAGCAATTTGGTAGAACTCTCAGCCAGTTATATCCCAGGGAAACGGAACGTGGTCGCAGACAAACACAGTCACCGGGATCGGATCGTAGGCACAGAGTGGTCCCTTCATCAAGTGGTGGCAGACAAGCTTTTTCAGATTTAGGGGAGACCCATGCTGGACCCTTTCGCGACACGCTTCGACAGGAAGCTGGAGGTGTTCTGTCAGTGGTTCCAGATCCTTTAGCATTGGCAGAGGACGCATTCCAACATCCCTGGGACAACCTGGAGGTGTATGCCTTCCCTCCGTTTTGTTTGATCCGTCAGGTTCTGAACAGGTTGATGAGCTCACAGGGTCTCAGGATGTCTTTGGTAGCCCCTCTGTGGCCTCAGGCGGAATGGTTTCCAGATCTGCTGTCGTTGTTGTCAGAGGTTCCAAGGGAGATTCCCCCTGGGCGACATCTTCTGGGTCAGCCCCATGCGGAAAGGTTCCACCAGTCTGTAGAATCCCTGTCTCTTCACGGTTGGAGGCTATCAAGTATCTCCTCCGAGCGAGAGGCTTTTCTCAGAGAACCGCTGGGCACATGTCCAACAGTCTTAGAAAGTCGACCTCCACAGTTTACCAAGGCAAATGGCGATCTACTGTGATTGGTGTCGTAAACGGGGTTTTTCTCCACTCGCAACCTCTATTCAGCGAATAGCAGACTTTTTACCCTTCCTCAGAGACAAGAAACATGTCTGTTTCTGCTATTAGAGGCTACAGGGCGGCACCGAGTTTGGTGTTACGCCTTAAGGGTATCGACATCTCTTCCCAGGAACTTTCCCTGCTAGTTAAGGGGTTTGAGCAGTCGACTTCTCCTAGAGAGCTCAAGCCTCCAACGTGGGATGTTTCCTTGGTTCTTAAGAGCTTCACTAAGAGTCCATATGAGCCCTTGCGTTGCTCATCTGACAGGAATCTGATGCTCAAGACAGTTTTCCTTCTGGCTTTGGCATCTTCCAAGAGGGTAGGAGAGCTCCACGGTCTGAGCTATGAGGTGAAGCACACCAGGGGTTGGGGGTCAATGTCCTTCAATTTGTCCCGGAATTTGTGGCCAAGACCCAAAATCCCTCGGTGCATGATGTCAGGTTCACTTCGTTTTCCATTCCATCACTGACTGACTTTGTGGGTGGTGATGCTCAAGAGCTTTTGTTGTGCCCTGTCCGGGCCCTGCGTTGCTATCTTAAAGGACTCGGCACCTTAGACCAGGCTGCCGCAGACTTTTTGTTAGCACAGGCTGTACAAAGAAAGAGGTGTCTAAGAATACTATCTCTTTTTGGATACGGGAAGCCATCAAATGGATAAACTTGACTCTTTATGATTCCATCACCACGTCTGTGCAGGCTAGAGCGCATGACGTCAGAGGTATTGGTCCCTCTCTGGCTTTCAAAAAGAACTTGGCTGTACATAGAGTGCTGAGCGCTAGTATTTGGTTACACCAGTCCACGTTCACCTCCTTCTATCTTAAGGATGTTGCCCACAGATCTACGGACACATTTTCCTTCGTTCCTGTGGTGGCTGCCCAACAGGTTGTGTAACTCATAGTTCCTTTAACAGGGCACCTTTGTATCTTACTTAAGATGATTGTGTGGATGAGAGAATGAGTGAGTTGGCTGGTCTCCTTCTGTCTCTTGTTTCTCTTGTACCTTTTCTTCTTCCTTCGGGCAGTTTAAGGAATAGACGTCATTTGCTGGACTGGTCTGATACATGTGAGTGAGGTAGTCATACTGGTAGTGTGGTCATGCAATATGGAAATATCTTACTCGCTATTTGGTAGCATATGCCCCACTCCTTGGCAAGGAGGAGTTGGGAGTAATACAAACCCTGGTGTCTTGGTTTGTTATTGGACAATCAAGTTTCTCTTTGGTTCCCTATACAAGGATTATCCCATTTATCATTGTACGTAACTCAGGTTCTGATTGGTTAGATATCAATTTATCTAGCTTCTCAACGGGCCTCAGTCTCTCTCCAAGAACCATTTCTTTTGAGAGCTGGACTGGTGGGTAGGCCCCCACCCGGTCTAGGATGTCTTATACCTCCCTCCAAGTATGAGTCTATCCTATTGTTAAGACCGAAGGTTTGTTCGCATATGAACAAATGACAAATTTTCTAAGACAATTTGTATTTTTCATAGCTACAAACCTGAGGTCTTAACGTTATACTGCCCACCTCTAGCCGCCCCTCTATTTGTTAAGTCATCCTGAGTTGGGAAAGACTGACCCATTGTCGTAGGTGAATGGTCGTAGGTGAATGGTCTTTGACCATTCTTCATCCGATCTACGCATGCGTTGCCAGATATCACAAGATTCCTTGCTTTCATCTGCTTTTTAACCGGATCCAGCTAGGCGCTAGAAATTATCCTATTAAGACCTTAGGTTTGTAGCTATGAAAAATACAAATTGTCTTAGAAAATTTGTCATTTTTTGGATGGATTATCGACTCCTCTTACTTTCAGCTCGAGTCTAGCTTCTTTGACTGTTATTCCTGTTCTATTAAGAAACAATTGAAGCTCTCTGTTGTATTAGTAGTAAAAGGAGCATTTTTTAGATTTAACATGATGGGCTAGCCCACAATTAATACATTTTGGGAGGCTATAGTTCCAATTAGCGGTAGGTGTTTTTGATGAGCAGACTGCACATATTGTTTTATTATGAGATAGTTTGTGTGTGTGTCCATGCTTTAAGCACTCATAATTTGTATGCCATACTTTAAGCAGTGTACATTGTAGTGGTTTTGGAATAAATGGTTGAACTTCTCTATTTTGCCTGAGAATTTTTTATTTTAAATAGGAGGTCTTGGCTTGTAAATTTTATTTTGGCAATGTTGATATTTTTATTATAGTCTTCCCTACTTGGAATTGAGTATATTTCTAAATTGTGAATATTATTATATCTTAATTTTAAGGAGTCTAATAGTATGTAGTTTGAAGGAAATTCTTGTTCTTTGTTGGGTAGAATGATTGTACCTTGTACATAATTCAGTTTTTTGTGGCTTGTAACTTATTTTTATATAAATGATTTCCTTTATATTTAAACAGGTATTGAATTGTTTTTGCTGGAATTTTGATTTCGGTTTTTAGGACTAGAAAATTTGACCAGTTATCTGGTCTAAAGAGATAATCAAAATGTACTAATTTGGATTCATTTAGTAATTTTGGTTTCTTTTCAGTCCTTGTTTTATGTATGTTGCTTGTGTATTAGAATTATTTTTCTGCATTGGTGGCTAACTGTTAAATTGGTGGGGGGTTGAGAGGATTACTTGTCTCTAATTCAGAATTCTAGTTTATTATGTATGGTTCCATTGTTATGATATTGTAGTCTACCAATTGATTTTTACTAGTTCCTTTTTGAATTTCTATGCACACTAAGGGTGTTCTGGATTTGATATTTTACTTGGAATAGGGTGTTCCTTTGTAGCATTTACATTGTTTAAAGCCATACTAAGGACATTCGGGAGTGACATTCTTATAGTCATCAACTGTGCCAGAATTTTTCCATCATGGGACCAAGGGGTACTTAAATCTTTAGGTCTACTTTCCATAGACTAGAAAAAAAAATCTGTAAATCATGAAAAGACTCTCATTGGCTTTTTATGAAGTTCAATCTTCTGCTAATTGCACAAGTGGGAACTGACTCCCAAATGTCTGCATCCCTACCCTACTCCAAAAGGGGATGGCATAACATGATTAATATGGCCAAAGTGTAAGCAAAACCTCCTTGCTAGGACTGAAAGTATTATAATGCAGTGGAACCTCAACATACGAAAGTCTCAACTTACAAAAAATTCAAGTTACGAAAGCAAATACGAAGACTTTTTTGCCTCTGCATACGAAAATAATTCAGGTTACGAAAGGGTGTTACTGTAAAGTTTCGAGATTCACCCAGACCACCGAGAACAATTTTAAAACTCGCAAGCCGCCAACTGGGTAGACTCGCCACCATCCTCCCACTCTCCCATTGGTTCCTGATGCTAGTCACCGCCGTAAGATCCTGCTCTCCTATTGGTCAGCATCTAACCCATCGTGCTCTACGTATTCTATTGGTTAAAGGATGCTGTAAATTGAAAAACTTATTCATGCAATACATTTAATAAAAAAAAATTTGTAAATTAAATTTCATAAAATATAAAATTAATCAGACTGCTATCATCGAAGCCAGCAAATATTTTCTAGAATTCTTCTTTTGTTTTAATGTCATTATATGTTTCATTATAACTGTCGGTAACTTGGTATCTCCATTGTAATGATAGAATAAAGAATAGAAATGAATGGTTATTATACTGTTTGGTAGTTTCAGTAGTTGAAGAGAGATAATGAAAATTTATGATTACTGTACTGTGTGCTAGGTAAAAGTGGTTGCTTGGCAATCGTTCGCTACTCGTAGTGCTGAACGTAAACAAAAGGCTGGAAGCTTTTTTTTTTTTCTATTATAGTTAGTGGTTACTTAATAATTATTTGAAATGAGTACATGCAATACATTTAATAAAAAAATTGTGAATTAGATATAAAATATAAAATAAATCAGACTGCTATCATCGAAGCCAACAAATATTATCTAGAATTCTTCTTCTGTTTTAATATTATATGGTTATTATACTGTTTGGTAGTTTCAGTAGTTGAAGAGAGATAACAAAAATTTATGATTACTATACTGTGTGCTAGGTAAAAGTGGTTGCTTGGCGATCATTCGCTACTCGTAGTGTTGAACGTAAACAAAAGGTTGGAAGCTTTTTTGTTTGTTTGTGTATTATAGTTAATTATTAATTAATAATTATTTGAAATGAGTACATACTGATTATTTACACATTTTATTGGCATATTCTAAGCTTTTAGCTTCTTAGGTTTAGATGTCAAAATCATAGACTAGCTACAGAAGCAACTTCTAACATAGGCTAGGCTTATTGCTAGACTCAAAACGCAACATTATAAGGGACATATGCTAAAGTCCTAATATATGCAGTAAAAATGGGGTTAAACATTACATGCAGTTGAATATTACTCAAGTATGTACAGTATTTTGCCTTTTTGGAGTCTCATTTCTTCCATCGGATCGGTGTCGTAACCCTAGGGTGTTTTTGTAGGGCTTGGAACGAATTAGGCAATTTATGTAAAATGTGGTTCAAGATACGAAAAAATCAGGTTACGAAGGCCGCTTCGGAATGGATTAATTTCGTATCCTGAGGTACTACTGTAATACAGTCATCCCCATCCTAATCACATTATGGGTAAACTGGACAGAATGCTGAGTCCTATTCCTAAAACTAGACACCCATGGAAAAACAGGTCTGTCCCTGGAAAAGCAGGACCAAACATTGTCAGGCAGATTATGGTTCTAACAGTTCCCACTAATTAGTTTCAGATTTAACTCCACTTCAAGCCATGATATATGTTCCTATTTATCAAATTTTGAAAATTTTGACATACTAGGTGGAAAAATCCACAAATACTAATCCTAAAACATAATATATAGGTCTCTTGGGTTCGAACCTGGTAAAAAAATTCTAGAGGGGCTACCGGGTGAAAGATTGCACAGGAGTAAAGAATCAAATTTGCATGAGTTTTGTAAATATAGTTTTTGTATAAGCCTTGTTTTTCTTATTCTTCTACATCCTGTTGTTTGCCTATATCAAACCTATAACTCATTAGTAGTAATCTGCCTTTGAAAAGGTGCTATGCAAAATTTACAACACTCCATAGTCTGCTCTACCCCTCCTCCCAAATCCTGAACGTTATTATTACTCGGTCTATCCCCCCACAATATCATTTTAACAGTTTTTATTATGTTCTCCCACCTGTAAAATGTTGCATACCAAATGGAAGGCTGTTTATTCACTGTCACTGTGGTGGACTGAATTTGCATGCAAAAAATTGAGGTAACACTCTATTAAGTTACACATGTAATCAAAACATTACACAGTGCCAAAAGAGGGGGAGGCTAAAGGTCCTTGTTATTATAACAAAGAGAATGTAAGCTTCATCATCACAGATTCAATTTATGTCCTACAGGGGCTGGCCAAACAGGTCTCAATCCAGGCTACATAATGCTTTAGTGTCTGCTGGGATGCTAATCTTTAAAAATAACATAGGTAATTAAGAATGTAACTGAACCTGAAAACCAAGTTAAAGTCCTGAACTCCTACTAGGATGACAAGAATAATTTCATCTTGATCATTATCTTCATTATTATGTTTTTACATCAGCTTTTTCTTTAACAGGATTAGTCAATTAGTGAGTTCTCTTTGTCCTCTTTGCCTTGGGAACTTTCAATATAACTGATCTTTGGTGAGAAAAATGATGATACACAATAAGCCAAAGCTTCTCGAAAATTTATGTACAGGATTCATGCCCAAGGCTTTAAAGTCCCTTCAACTGATCACAATACAACTGGCAATGAGTCCAGTAAATGTGTTAGAAAGAAACTACTAGAGATAATATAAGTACAGCTGTCGAGTTTGTAACATTCAGTTGATGGCACAAAAAACAGTATGTACAATGAAAATGTTAATATTTTTGTATGAGCAAACTCAATTTTTCTTAAAGCTTAAAATTTCCAAGACCACTTTGCAATAGTATTATCAAAGCACCCCTTTACATTTCTTATAAATAGTACCTATTTAGTTTATTGGATAACTCACCAACTGCAGAATAGCATGAATCACCCACAACCTTCAACACAGATGTGAAACTGGAAACAATACTTGCAGCATGGTTGATCTCTTGCATGACAAAGAATGTCTTTTCATACGCCATCTTGATTTCCTAAAAAATATTTAATTTTCATTATATGGGAAACAAATTCCAAAAGGATTACTTTCACATCATCTAACATAAAAACACTCTATTTCACCAATACTGATTACTAAACTAATAAAATAAAAGTAAAATATAAGAATAAATAGATATTTGGGTTTTTTCTCAAAAGTTAAGACAACAACTTTTTGATATATAATGAAATAAAAGCAAGAAAGATTACAAGAAAAACGGGACTAATGCAATGTGTAAAATAAAGGAATATATATACAGATACATGGGTTTTCTATAAAAAGATGACTGGAAGACAATTTCTTTTCAAAAACTTATGAAATGAGAGCAAGAAAAATTACAAGAAAAACCTGGCTTTCTGAAAACACAAAACATAAAACTGAAGTTGTTAGGTACCATATATTTCTGTGTATAAGATGACCTTTAGATAAGACAAGGTCAAAAATCATGTCAAATTTTCACAAATTTTTCCTCATTTTTGTAGTATAGGATGACTTCTCAATTACAAGACTTAAACTTTTTTTTTTTTTTTTTTTTTTTTTTAGAAAAAAGTTATACATATTTGCAAAATTACAACAGTACAACTATATTGTACAATAATAATGACTTAAATAAAGGTTGTTTTGCTTGTTGTATTCAATTACAGTTATCATATTGTGGCTATCCAATTACTTTTATCATATTGTTACTGTATTATAGAATATAAACATTGTAATGCACATCATTTGCATTTGATATTGGTTACATTCTCAAAATATCTTCATTGTCATTATTTGTTATTAGAGATATAATTCAGAGATACCTTTCATCATAAACTAACAAAGTTTGGGTATTACTTCATTGTATAAGCATGAGGTATGATTTCTCCAGTTCCGAAAATCACTTCTGCCTGGCTGTTATTCGTTGTACTCAGCCTCGGCTATAACCTGCAGCTTTAATTTACTAGTATTCTTCTTGAGATCTCCACTGCATGAGGGATGAACAAAAATGTATTTTCTATTTACTTATGGATAAATAACAATTCTAACGGAACTTAATAAAAGCTCGATAGTTAATGTAAATGATGTCAGCAATCAGCTGTTTCTGATTCTGTTGTTTACGTCAATACACAGTTACAATAATCACTTCATCCAGAATTCTAAAACTTGGAATATTTTAGTGGAGGATGGAGTACAGTAATACCACGAACTTACACGAGATTAGGTTCCAGACCCCCTTGTGCAAAGGGAAGTTTTGTCCAAGTTCTACACGGTTTCTAAAAACGCTAATAAATGCTTACTTCTTGAGTTTGAACACTAAATATGACCCTAATCATGAAATGAAATTAAAGTTACTGTAATTTGATTTAAAAGTTAGTTTAATATATTACCCTTAACTGGTTGGCGTAAAATTAGTTACAGTAACTACAACGTACATACGTATCCATTTTCGTATGTATGCTAATGTTACCCCTAATTCATGGGATACCATTTTCCATTTCCCTCATAGTAAAAGGTTTCTTTGGGTCAGTCATAACCATAACCATAGAGCATCAATCACTGGAGTGGCGATCTCCCTGCCTAACGTGTGACCTCGAGCAGCCATATTGAAAGGTCTTCGTACAGCTCATGGTACTATACTTTATTACTTTCATTATTTTTATTACTACTATTTTTATCTGTTTACTATTATATTATTATTATTATTATTATTATTATTATCAGCATTACTATCTGGACACAATTCACAGAGAAAAATTACTTTACAAATACAGGTTGACCTAAGCACTCCAACCATTGTGGTCAAGGCCTAAGCATCTGCTGTTGGATCTAAGCAGTGTCTAGCATAAATGGTTCCTGTAAATTACAGGACTTTCTTAGCATACAGTCACTAAGTACTAATTAAACAGTAATGTACAACCACTAAAAACTAACATTCACAATACACTTTCACTCACTACACACTCACAGTTACTAGACACTCACACTCACTAAACACTTACACTTAACTTACACTAACTGGATAGTCAACAATCACTAAGCACTTGCAATACACTAAATACTCACTAAACAATCATAAAACACTAAGCACTCACTAAATACTCACTATGCCTCAAATACAGTAAACATTCACTAAACACTCGCTTAATCCTAAACATTCATTAAACACTAAATAATCACTAAGCACTGACTGTAAACTGAACATCCTCTTAGTACTAACTATACAATAAACACTCACGAAACATTCACTAAGCATTCACTATACACTAAAACCTAAACGTTTACTCACTAAACACTAAATACTCACTAAATGCTAAATGCCCATTAAAACCCCAACACTCATTAAACAGTGAATAAACATCCACTCATTGCTCACTAAACAGAAAATAAGCACTTAAACACTAAACATTCACTGAAAGCTTACTAAACATTCACTAAACCCTAAACACTTGGCACACTAAACATTCACAAAACTCTAAATATGTGCTAAACATTCACTGAATGCTTATGCACTAAACATTTGTTTAACACTAACATTCGCATAACATTTTCACTCAACTCTAAACACTCAATAAACAGTCACCGAATAATTACTCTAAACACTCACAAAACATTCATTGATTACTTACACACTAAACATTCACAAAACATTCATTAAAACCCTAAAGACTAACTAAACATTCACTGAATACTTGCATGACAAAGATTCAATAACATTCACAAAACACTAAACATTCAAAAGATTCACTAAACCCTAAACTAAACAATCTCATAAACATTCAATAAACTTACACACTAAACCCTAAAAATTTGATAAACACTTACTCATTAAACATTAAAAAAAAATATTCACAATCGGGCTAATCCCTGTTCAATTTCTGGGTTAGCAGACCTTTCAAAATGGCCGCAAGGCTTTGCAATGCCGCCCTGGGGGAAGACTACCAAACTATGTAGTATTCAGGGTTGCCGTTTTGAGGAATTTCGTGTACTAGTGTGACTTTCTAGTGACATCTGGCCACAGCAATGAAGAATAAAATTCTTCACTTTGCCTTTTTACGTTTTATTATGAAAATAGTTATAAAACATATCCTGCTTATTTATAGAAATGAATTTTATTGAAATCTTTTATTCTTCTTCAACAAAATTTTTTTATGTTAAGCTAGTGACATGTAGATTTTTTACGTCATGGAAAATAATTCTACATCGGAAAATACGCATTCTAACAATTAAATCATAAATAACGTAAAAAATTCTGAAGAACTGCTTAAGGTAATACTGCTAAAAGCTAATGTTGCGAAGAAAAAACAGCATCGCTGGTAGTATTAGTATAGAGATCGCAACTCCAGATATATGTATACCCTCTATGGTCATAACACAATACAATATAATAAAGAAAACGTACGGACATACGTAATGTTTGCAGAGGGTGTAATGTTTGCAGAGGGTGAAAGTAAAATTCAATCAATTTAAAATTATGAAATAGCTAGAGAGCTAACTATGAACGAGAGAGAGAGAAATACATGCGGCATGTGAGGTAAAACTCTGGAGGGGTATCATTTTAAAAAAGTGCGAATGGAATCACATCTTCTGAAAGTACGTACATTACTAATTGTATGTGCTGTAATTATGTAACATAGTACATACAGATTGTACCAGCACTTTTCTCCAAGGATAAGAAAGTAATATTCACAGACTGACAACTCTGTTATGTCTCTGATACGATTTAGAGAGAGAGAGAGAGAGAGAGAGAGAGAGAGAGAGAGAGAGAGAGAGAGAGAGAGAGAGAGAGAGAGAGACTATTGCCTCGGTTAGGTTGTTACACTGATAGATATCCACTTGAAAAAGTTAAATAATAGTTGTACCGAGAATAATAATTACAATTTTCATAAAACTTGTTTTACAGTAATCATATTGCATGCATTACTGTATTACAATACATATATGAACAGAGCAATGATCCTCCATTTACATTCTAGTTTTGTTTAGTTTTAAAATAATCAGCCGATCACGTTTTACCAATATCATCACTGTCTTTAGTTGCAGAATGGAACTTAATTCAGATACATTCCTTTTGTAAATTATCAAAGCTGGGTTTAACAAAGCTAATTCTATATCCTGTTTTTCATACAGACGTTGCCTAAAAGGGAAACCATTGTTCTGTTTAAGTTTCGTCGTCATTCTCAAATAACAGCTAATAACAATACAGTAACAAATGATAATTATCGTACATTACCGTTCATTAGACAGAATTGTTCTGAACAGTTAGAAACAGCTTTCATGTGGCTCACTTGATGGGGGAACATGAAAATAGTGTGTCATAAAATCATTTGAAAAATGTCATGGATGGTACCAAAGATGATTTCTATGATATCAACGATGAAGCCAAAGTTGACTCGCTAGAACCAAACTGGAATCCCTATGATGGTGGCACATTGATCAATCTTGTGATATATATCAAAAACTTTCACTGAAAAATTTAATTGCTATCCTAAATGTTATTACTACCGTAATTACACTACCACTGAAATTTATAAAAGGTTACTGAAAGGTAAAGGTTGCTGTGAGCAGGGTTGCCGCTTTGAGGAATTTCGTCTACTAGTGTGACTTTCTGGTGACATCTGGCAACCTTCCGTGGCTTTTCTGACCGCAGGTCACGGCGCTGAGGAATAAAATTCTTCACTTTGCCTTTTTAAGTTTTATTATGAAAATGAAGTTATAAAACATATCCTGATTATTTATAGAAATGAATTTTATTGAAATCATTTATTTTTCTATATAAAAAATACTTCATGTTAACCCTTAAACGCCTATCGGACGTATTTTACGTCGACGATAATTGTCTGTCGCGTGCTTAATTGACGTAAAATACGTAGACTCAAAAAAGTTTTTTTAAATTTTTAAAATTTTTAATCACGCGCCTTGAGGGATGCTGGGAGTTCACGGATCAAGCTGTTGTTTTGTCTACAAGCGTTACCCAGCCGCTTGTGCGCAAATTTCTTTCTTCTCGCACTAAAAAGCATCAGTGACACACCTCAGAAATTATTTCGTCACTTTGTCATAATTTTTGCACTGTTTTATATTAGCCGTTACATAGAGTTTTGTATATGAAAATGTGTGCAATTTCATGTAGAATACAACAATAACAACCCATGGTTGTAGCTTTTATCAGTTTTGGAATATTTTCATATAAATCACGATAAGTGCATCAACTTTGACTCGACCAAAATGGTCGAAAAACACAATTGTAAGCTAAAACTCTTACATTTTTGTAAGCTAAAACTCTTACATTTTAGTAATATTCAATCATTTACCTTCATTTTGCAACACATTGGAAGTCTCTAGCACAATATTTCGATTTATGGTGAATTTTTGAAAAATAGATTTTCCTTACGTCCGCGCGGTAACTGCCAAAAAAATAAGAAATTCTTTCGTCAGATTGTCGTAATGTTTGCACAGCTTTATATTAACAGTTAAATAAAGTTTTATTTATGAAAATGTGCGCAATTTCATGTAGCATACAACAAAAAACCACCCATGGTTGTAGCTTTTATCAGTTTTGAAATATTTTCATATACCAAAATGGTTGAAAAATGCAACTGTAAGCTAAAACTCTTACATTCTAGTAATATTCAATCATTTACCTTCATTTTGCAACAAATTGGAAGTCTCTAGCACAATATTTGGATTTATGGTGAATTTTTGACAAAAAAATTTTTTTCCTTACATCTGCGCGGTAACTCTGCCAAAAAAATCAGATATTCTTTCATCAGATTGTTGTAATGTTTGCACCGTTTTATAGAACCCGTTACATAAAGTTTTATATATGAAATGTGCACAATTTCATGTAGGATACAACAAAAATAACCTATGGTCATAGCTTTCATCAGTTTTGAAATATTTTCATATAAATAACGATAAGTGCCAAAATTTCAACCTTAGGTCAACTTTGACTCGACCGAAATGGTCGATAAACGCAATTGTAAGCTAAAACTCTTACATTCTAGTAATATTCAATCATTTACCTTCATTTTCCAACAAATTGGAAGTCTCTAGCACAATATTTCGATTTATGGTGAATTTTTGAAAAAACCTTTTTCCTTAAGTCCGCGCGGTAACTCTTCTGAAAAAATCAGAAATTCTTTTGTCAGATTGTTGTAATGTTTGCACCATTTTATATTAGCTGTTATATAAAGTTTCATACATGAAAATGTGCGCAATTTAATGTAGAATACAACAAAAAATAACTTATGGTTGTAGCTTTTATCAGTTTTGAAATATTTTCACATATCACGATAAATAAAAAAAATTCGACCTTTGGTCAATTTTAACTCGACTGAAATGGTCGAGAACCGCTATTGTAAGCTACAACACTTACAGTCTAGTAATATTCAATCAATTACCTTCATTTTGCAACAAATGGGAAGTGTCTAGCACAATATTTTGATTTATGGTGAATTTTTGAAAAAACTTTTTTTTACATCTGCTCGTTATGAATTCATGCATCATTTTGTGATTATATTTTCTCTGTGTTGCTTTGATTATTTTACAATTTGTTATAGTATACCAAAATCATTGCAATTTATTGTACAATACAACGAAAAAAAAATCATTTGCTTTAACCGTTTTGCTCACAGCGCGATTTGTATACAATTATATATGAACATTTTTTTTTGCGCTGTCATATATTTCAATATTTATATATGATAATGATATTTTTTTTCATTTCTTATGGTTGCATACTAAACTTCAGGCAATGACAGAAAAAGGAGCCAAAAAATGAACGCTTAATCTTTAAAACTAAGCATGCTGGATTTAAAAAAAAAAAAATTTCTGCTTCGGCGCTAACTTCCGAACGCCGCCGGCATATGGCAGACACTTTTGTAAATAGAGGCTCAGCGTTTAAGGGTTAATGAATATGCATCTTTTCCATGGATCTTTTAAAAAGTTATACAGGCAGTCCTGGGTTATGACGGGTTCGGCTTACAACGTTCCTAGGTTAAGGCGCTTTTCAATTATATTTATCCGAAATTATTTCCAGGGTTACGACGCCTACAACGCTGATCTGGCAGAAGAAATATGACACCAAAAATGCAAAATAATCAATATTTGAAGAGGTTTTTTTTAATGAAAAATGCAATAAGAATGCATTCTACATATTTGAATGCACCCAAGACATTAAAAATAAGGTTTTCTCAGGATTTTTGATGATGTTCCAGCTGCCTGTACTTTACTTCACTGCATCCAATAATATTACATGCATTTGCATATTACTATTGTTGTATTATAAAATACAAAAATAGCAATCAATGTTTTGGTTTGGAAATCAGCTGTGGGCGATTGCGAGGCAAGTTTATTTTGCTGTACTAAAGTCAAATCAAAGTGATTTTCTTGCTTCTAGTTAGCGCAAATGAATCTCAAGATACTCTATTAATAATGGACAAGGTAATTTTACATTATACAAAGTGTTTTCAAGTCAAAATATCACTTGAATTCGTATCATTGTGAATGATATTTAGTTATTTTTTCGTTAGTAGATGACCCTGAGGGCATGTTTCTTGTGTAAAAAATCAACAGATTGCATTTGATATTTTCACTTGATTTCATCAGAATCAAGGTTTACATACATATATTTTATCGGAGAGAACACAGTAAAATGTGTTCTTTCATGCCAAATGGTTTTGATTAAAACACATTTCTCTCAAATTGTTTATGGTCGAGTTTGATGGTGCTATACCGAAGTTTCCACGTTGTCGATGCTCAATAATAGATGCTAGCAGATGAACATTCTTTCCTCAGCTTCAGCTACAACTAGCAGCTTAAATTTAGCAGAATATGTCCTTGCCGATCTTTTCTCCATAGAGAATAAGGATATAGTTATGTAAAAATATATCAGTCTTATTCTTTTTAACGTCATTTGTAACATAACTACGGTAATTTTTTACTATCGTACGATGGTTGAAATGTAAGCAACCACTATAGTTATCGGATTCGGTTCATAGCATATCAGCTGTTTCTGGCTGTATGCATTTACACAACAAGTATAACATTACTGACAATACTTTTAGCTTTCTTTTTATTCTTTTTAATTAAACTAGAACATGAGATATATAAAGAGATGGAGGAAAAGGGGTTAGCCTAACTAGAAAATGGGATAGGTAAACAGGAGGAAAAGAGGTTAGCCTATTGTAATTTGGTCTCACAAATTGAACTCGCATGTTACATGAGATACATGATCAAATCATTGTTTTAGGGTGAAAATTTGGGGGTCGCATGATATGTGAGATCGTGTGTTACACGAGTATGCGCGGTATTCTCATATTATTGTATTATAAAATACTATGGTAAATTCAAGCCAGTATTCCATGGAGCGGCCAATGTCTTGGAAATCAGCTGATGGCAAATGCGAGTTTGTTTCGCCATATTTAACCAATTCTGAGCGAATTTTCTTGCTTCTAGTTAGCATAAACAAATATCTAGATACTTGACTTATATGAGACAGGGTTATTTTTCCTTATACAATGTGTTTTTAGGTGTAAATATGACTTGGATATGTCTCGTGATTGTGAACTAATTTTTTTTCGTTAACAGATTACGTTGGCGGCATGTTTATTGAGTATAACAATACAAGATTCTGTTCGCAATTTTCCTTTATATCAGCGTAATATGAGCTGTACGTTATTTATCTTTTAACAGCGTGAAACCAACAGTAAAATGTCTTCTTTCAAGCACAGTAGTTTTGTTTAAAATGATTTTATCTCAATTTTATCTACAGTTGTGTTTGATGGTATACATTTACTGGAGTTTTATCCTTGTTGCCGATGCACAATAATGGTCATTAGCAGACTGAACAGTTTTCTCAGCTTCAGCTACAACTAGGTTTAAATTTAACAGCACATTTCCCTACTGATCTTTGATCTATTGCGATTAAGTTGGCAGCTTGTTTATTGAGTAAAACAATACGTGATTCCGTTTGCAATTTTCCTTTATACGAACTTTACGTTATTTATCTTTTATCGGCGTGAAACCAACAGTAAAGTGTGTTCTATCAAGCACAGCACAGTAGTTTTGATTAAAAGGATTTTATCTCAATTTTATCTATGGTTGTGTTTGATGGCATACGTTTACTGGAGTTTTATCCTTGTTGCTGATGCACGATAATGGTCATTAGCAGCTTAAACAGCTTTCTCAGCTTCAGCTACAACTAGGTTTAAATTTAACAGTATACAGTGGTCCCCCTATATTCGTGAGGGATGCGTACCAGACACCCCCGTGAATAGTTAGAACCCGCGAATAGTTGGGGCCCCTATAAATACACTAAAAACAGCCTATTTTGTTAGTTAAAACTCAAGAAAAACCCACTACAAATTTGTATACTTGGTTTTTTTAATGGTTTTATCACAAAAAGTGCATTTTATAATGAAATTGATGAAAAAAACCAGGAATTTGTGGATATTTCTCATAGAAAAATACCGCGAATGTGCGAATTTTCCGCAAATAATGCGGGGAAACGTTCCCAAGAGAAATCAGCGAATGTGTGAGTCCACGAAGCCGGAGAACATGAATACGGGGGGTTCCACTGTATTTCCCTATTAATCTTTGATCTATATTGATATTTAGCCCTTCAACGCCGAAGGGGTATAATAAAAATCGTCTCCCGTATGACGAGGGGGTCTCGGAGTGAGCGACGAAGCGGAAAAAATATTTTTTTCAAAAACTCACAGCGCGCTTAGTTTTCTAGATTAAGAGTTCATTTTTGGCTCCTTTTTTTGCCATTGCCTGAAGTTTAGTATGCAACCATCAAAAATGAAAAAAATATCATTATCATACATAAACAATGCAATATATGATAGCGCGAAAACAAAATTTCACATATAATTGTATTCAAATCGCGCTGTGAGTAAAACAGTTAAAGATAATGAGTTAATTTTTTTCGTTGTATTGTACACTAAATTGCAATCATTTTGGTATATAACACAGAGGAAATATTATCACAAAATGATGCATGAATTCGTAACACGCGGACGTAAAATTTTTTTTTTTTTTTAATTCACCATAAATCTAAATATTGTTCTATTTTTTAATTCACCATAAATCTAAATATTGTTCTAGACTTCCAATTTGTTTCAAAATGAAGATAAATGATTGAATATCACTATACTATAAGAGTTTTAGCTTACAATTGCAGTTTTTGACCATTTCAGACAAGTTAAAGTTGACCGAATGTCAATTTATTTTATATAGATTTTTTTTATATGCAAATATTTCAAAAATGAGAAAAGCTACAACCTTCAATTACTTTTTGTTGCATTCTACATGAAATTGCACACATTTTCATATATAAAACTCTTATGAAACGCCTAATATGAAATGGAGCAAATATTACGAGAATGCGACATACACATTTCGGAGATTTGCAGCGGAGAATACGCGCGCGGAGGGAAGGAAAGTATTTTTTTTAAATTCACCATAAATTTAAATATTGTGCTAGAGACTTCAAATTTGTTTCAAAATGAAGATAAATGACTGAATATTACTAGACTGTAAGAGTTTTAGCTTACAGTTGCGTTTTTCGACCATTTCAGTAGAGTCAAAGTTGACCGAACGTGGTTTTTTTATCTATTCATCGTGATTTATATGCAAATATTTCGAAAATGAGAAAAGCTACAACCTTCAACTATTTTTTTTGTATTCTACATAAAACTGCGCACATTTTCATATATGAAACTTTATGTAACAGCTAATCTAAAATGGTGCAAACATTACGACAATCGGACGAAAAAATTTATGATTTTTTTCGGAAGAGTTACCGCGCGGACGTAAAGAAATTTTTTTTTTTTTTTTTTTTATAAATTCACCATAAATCGAAATATTGTGATAGAGACTTCCAATTTCTTGCAAAATGAAGGTAAATGATTGAGTATTACTAAAATATAAGAGTTTTAGCTTACAATTGCGTTTTTCGACCATTTCGGTAGAGTCAAAGTTGACCGAAGGTTGAAATTTTGGCACTTGTCGTTATTTATATGAAAATATTTCGAAACTGTTAAAAGCTACAACCATGGGTTGTTTTTGGTTGTATTGTGCATGAAATTGCGCACATTTCCATATATAAAACTTTATGTAACGGCTAATTTAAAATGGTGCAAACATTATGACAATCGCACAAAAAAATTTATGATTTTTTCGGAAGAGTTACCGGGCGGACGCAAGGAAAGTTTTTTCATAAATTCACCATAAATCGAAATATTCTGCTAGAGACTTCCAATTTGTTGCAAAATGAAGGTAAATGATAGAATATTACTAGAATATAGGAGTTTTAGCTTACAATTGCGTTTTTCAACCATTTCGGTAGAGTTAAATTTGACCGAAGGTTGAAATTTTGGCACTTATCGTTATTTATATGAAAATATTTCAAAACTGATAAAAGCTACATGTATTCTACATGAAATTGTGCACATTTTCATATATAATGCTCCATGTAACGGTTAATTTAAAATGGTGCAAAAATTATGTCAAAGTGACGAAAAAATTTCTGAGATGTGTCACTGATACTTTTTAGTGCGATAAGAAAGAAATTCGCGCTTGCACGCCTGCGTAATGATTGTAAACAAAACAACGCCTTTATCCGTGAGCTCCCAGCATCCCCCAAAGGCGCGTGATTCAAAAGTTTTCACCTGGTAGGCCTATAAGTATTTTTCCGCAAATTTTTAAAAAAACTTTTTATCGACATACCATACGTCCAATCGGCACCCGACAGACAATTTATGTTGACGTTTAATACGTCCAATCGGCGTTAAAGGGTTAATCTATAGCGAATAGTTATTACATTAAGATATCTCAGTCCTATTCTACATAACATCATTTGTATCAACTACAGTAATATTGTACGATGATTGAAATACAAGCCAAACAGATGTTGTTATCCAATTCGGTTGCTCTTAGAAAAAAAAAAGTTGTTTCTCATTCGGTTGTTTATGTTCTGTATACGTTTACCATACTTTCATCATTCCCTTTTGCTGTTTTTGAACTTATGTAACTAGTAGATGGGATAAAGTTAGGCTATTGTAATTTGGTCTCTCATAAAATCGGATTATTGTAAGATGAATTATCGTAACTTGAAAACTACAGCTACCTGTACACTGTATAAAACCTTATATCTTTACATACTCTAGACACCCAAAGGATTAAAGCTAGGCTTTTTTTTTTACTTTACAGTATTTATAATACTATAATGTACTGTACAGTACTACTGTACAGTAAATTCTATAGTACTATACTACATAAATATAATTTTACTTATTGACTGGTGTAGGGCGCTGTCAACTGGTCTAGTATTCCGAAAGGTTTGCGGCAGCCGTAAACTTTAAAATCACTTGGCATCTAAAATTGCTCAGTATCGGCGGCTAAGAACGGAACCCCTGCCGCTAACCGAGGGACCCCTGTATTCTTTCTTGAGATCTCCACTGCATTAAGGATGAACCAAAATGTATCTTATTTTACTTATGAAAGCCACCACTGAGAATCGGCAGGGTTTAACAAGTTGACAATTTTAACGGATAACTACGGTAAAGTACATTAGCAATCAGCTGTTTCTCAATTTGATTGTTTATGTCATACATTTACAATAATTGCTTCATCCAGAATTCTAAAAACTAAAATTTTTTTTACTGATAGTATTAGTCGATGAAATGAAGAGAGAGAGAGAGAGAGAGAGAGAGAGAGAGAGAGAGAGAGAGAGAGAGAGAGAGAGATTGCCTCGGTTAGGTTGTTACACTGATAGATATCCACTTGCATAAGTTGAATAATAGTTGTATTGAGAATAATGATAATTATAAGAAAACTTGTTTTACTGTAATCATATTGCAAGTATTATTGTATTACAACATATGAACAGAGGTATGATGCATCATTTGCATTCTAGTTTTGTTTATGTTACATTCTAGTTTAGCTTACACTAGTTTTGTTTACATTGCATTCTAGTTTTGTTTACAGTCTTAAAATAATCAGCTGATCGCATTTTACCAATATCACTGCCTTTAGTTGCCGAATGGAACTAACTTCAGAGATACACTCCTTTTGTAAATTATCAAAGGTGGTTTTAAAAAAGCAGATTCTATATCATGTTTTTCATACTGACATTGCCTAAAAGGGGAAACCATTGTTTTGTTTCGTTGCTCTTCTCAAACAACCACTAATATAAAAATACAATAATGAACGATAATTATCGTATACAATTATCGTTCGTAAAAGTGAATCGTTTTAAACATTACATACAGCTTTGCGTGCTGCCTCATGTGATGTTCACTGCATTTTTGTTATAAAAGCATGGGGAACATGAAAATTGAAAGTGTCATAAAATCATTTAAAAAATACTATAGTTGGTTCCCAAGATATCGACGATGAAGCCGAAGTCGACTCTCCAGAAGCAGACTGGAATTCCTATGATGGTGGCAAATGTGATCAATCTTGTGATATGTTTGAGAAACTTTTAATGAAAAATGATATTGTTATGATACAATAAAGTTTGTTCATACTTACTTGGCAGATATATATATATAGCTGTATTCTCCGAAGTCCGACAGAATTTCAAAACTTCGACACACGCAGTGGTCGGCCAGGTGGTTAGTACCCATTCCCGCCGCTGGGAGGCAGGTATCAGGAACCATTCCCATTTTCCATTCAGATTTTCTATTCCCACTGTCTCCTGAGGGGAGGTGGGTGGGCACTATGAATATATATATCTGCCAGGTAAGTATGAACAAACTTTATTGTATCATAACAATATCATTTTGTTCATGAGACTTACCTGTCAGATAGTATATATATAGCTGAATCCCACCATTGGAGGTGGGAAGAGACAGAATAGGATTTAGGAAACAAATTACATGAAGATGATTAACACCTTGGTTCCTTACCTGTTAGCATAGCTGACTTCATGATTACTGTCACCCAAGTCTGCTTCTGCTTTACTAGTCTCTCCAGCAAGGTAGTGACCTGTATAGCTGGTGAGTTCTAGATGATCTGCCAACGGGGGCGTGACCACAATGCGACTAGACCATATTGACCATACTATGAGGGCAACAAAGCAAAAACCACCACCTGACCAAGCCTAACATAAGTTAATACAACATACTTTAGGCTAAAGAATGGGAAGTCCGCCTCTGGCGGCCAACCCAACAACCATAAACAAACACAATAAAATTAAAAACTCTTCCTAACCATTTTCTAAAGGATAGGATGAGTGCTACTTCCTGGCCCCAAAATTGTATCTGCGGAAACGTATGGCCCTAGCGAACAGCAGTTCTCATATGTTGTTTTCACATCCCTCAGGTAGTGTGAAGCGAACACAGAGTTGCTTTGCCAAAAGGTGGCGCCCAGGATGTCACTGAGTGCCATATTCCTCTGAAATGCCACTGAGGTTGCGATCGCCGTCACCTCGTGAGCATTCACTTTAAACAGTTTAAGATCACTGTCCTGACAGGATGAATGAGCCTCCTTGATAGTGTCTCTCAAGAAGAACGCCAGAGCATTCTTTGACATAGGCAAGTCTGGCCTTCTTACAGAACACCACAAGTTGTCCAAAGGACCTCGACATTCCTTCGTCTTATGCAAATAAAATTTGAGAGCCCTGACAGGGCACAGGACTCTCTCTGGCTCTTGTCCAACAATTTCAGCCATACCCTTGATCTCAAAGCTCCTGGGCCAAGGGTTAGACGGGTTTTCATTCTTGGCTAAAAACATCAGGCTCAAGGAACAAACGGCGTTATGCCCTTTAAAGCCTATATGCTTGCTGATGGCTTGAATTTCGCTAACTCTCTTCGCCGTCGCCAGAGCAGTTAGGAAAACAGCCTTTCTGGTCACATCCCTCAAAGTTGCAGAATGGAGAGGTTCGAACGGACTGGACGTCAGGAACTTCAAGACCACGTACAAGTTCCAGGAAGGCAGCTTAGGCTGAGCCACCTTAGTGGTTTCAAAAGACCTTAAGAGATCGTGAAGGTCCTTGTTGTTAGCTAGGTCCAGACCTCTGTGTCTAAAGACCGCTGACAACATACTCCTGTATCCTTTTATTGTTGGGACTGCCAGCTTTTCTTTTTTCCTTAGGTAAAGGAGGAAGTCGGCTATCTGATTCACAGAGGTCGTGGTTGAGGAAATGTCCTTCTTCCTACACCAACTCCTGAAAGCGACCCACTTCGATTGGTACACTGCAAGAGAGGAAGCTCTCCTTGCATTGGCAATAGCTCTTGCCACTGGTCTTGAAAAACCTCTTGCTCTGAATGCAGTCAGACTCAGAGCGGGGAGGTTTTTGTGGTACCTCTCGAAGTGGGGCTGTCTGAGTAGGTCGACTCTCAAAGGTAGCGTCCTCGGGAAGTCTACGTCTACTAAGAAGGTCATGACCTCTGTGAACCATTCCTTCGCAGGCCAAAGCGGGGCGATCAACGTCATCCTCGTCCCTTCCAACGCTGCAAACTTCCTTATGACCTCTCCCAAGATCTTGAACGGGGGAAAGGCATACACGTCCATCCCTGTCCAATCCCAGAGAAGGGCATCTACCGCTACTGCTCCTGGATCGAGTACAGGGGAGCAGTATAGAGGAAGTCTCTTCATCCTCAATGTTGCGAATAGATCTACCAGAGGACGTCCCCATAACCTCCACAGTTCCTGCCATACCTCTTGGTGAAGGGTCCATTCGGTCGGAAGCAGTTGCTCTAGCCGACTGAGTAGATCCGCACGGACATTCTCGACTCCTGCCACGAACCTCGTAAGGATCGTTACCTCCCGTGCTTGGGCCCACAACAGGATCTCTCTTGCTAGACCGAACAGGGACCGAGAGTGTGTTCCTCCCTGTTTCTTGAGGTAGGCCAGAGCTGTGGTATTGTCCGAGTTGATCTGGACTACTCGACCTGAAACTTGTTCCTCGAAGAACTGGAGAGCCAAATGAATTGCCCCCAATTCTTTGAGATTTATGTGCCAGGACACCTGTTCCCCTCTCCAGGTGCCTGACACTTCTTCCCCCCCTAGTGTTGCTCCCCATCCCGAAGTGGACGCGTCGGAAAACAACACTAGGTCGGGGCTCTGAAGCTTGAGAGAAAAACCCTCTGCCAGCTTTGCGGGGTCGAGCCCCCACCTTAAGCGATCCTTTACTGGTTTTGAGATCCTCAAGATCACATCTAGATTCTCCTTGATCTCCCAGTTCTCCGCAAGGAAAAACTGGAGAGGTCTGAGATGCAGTCTCCCCAGGGAAACAAACTTCTCCAGCGAGGAAATGGTCCCCAGCAGACTCATCCATTCCCTCACCGAGCATGTTTCCTTCCCAAGGAAGGCTGAAACTTTGTCTAAGCATTGCTGCTGTCGTTCCTGGGACGGAAAAGCTCGAAAAGCCACTGAATCCGTCTGAATCCCCACATACAAGATGGACTGCGTTGGGATCAGATGGGACTTTTCGAAGTTCACCAGAAGTCCCAGGGACTTTGCCAATTCTAACGTCGTATGAAGGTCCTCCAGACACCTCGACTCCGACGAGGCTCGAATGAGCCAATCGTCTAAGTACAGAGAGATTCTTATACTTGAAAGATGAAGCCATCTCACCACATTCCTCATTAGAACCGTGAAGATTATCGGGGCTGTGCTTAGCCCGAAGCAAAGAGCCCTGAACTGAAAAACTTGCCACCTCAGGACAAACCTCAGGTACTTCATTGACTGAGGATGGATGGAGACGTGAAAATAGGCGTCTTGAAGGTCTAACGACACCATCCAGTCGCCTGGTCTTAAGGCTCCTAGAACCGACTGAGGCCTCTCCATCTTGAATTTTTGTTTTTCTACAAAAAGGTTCAGCCTGCTGACGTCTAGGACTGGTCTCCATCCTCCCGACTGTTTCGGCACCAGGAACAACTTCTTGTAGAAACCTGGGGATTCCAGGTCTAGGACCTGTTCCACATCCCTCTTTCCGAGCATTTGCTCGAGCAGATCGAAAAGAATCTGCTGCTTCTCTCGATGGTAGGAGGGTGACAGATCCCTAGGTGTAGTGCACAGAGGGGGAAGTTTGAGGAATGGGATCTTGTATCCCTTCTCGATGACTTCGAGGAACCAGCTGTCCGTCCCTCTCGCTCTCCAGGCTTTTGCAAATGAAAGAAGCCTGGCTCCGACTGGTGTCTGAAGGACTGACGCATCATTTCTTACCCCTGAGCTTGGAAGGGGCTCTGCCTCTGGGAAGACCTCTTCCTCAAGGAGACGATCTCGAGGAAGCTCCTCCGCGAAAGCGTAGTAGCCGAAGGGACTGCTGGACGTCTGGAAGACTGGGCCAGGAGGTCTTGAGTAGCCTTCTCCTGCAGGCTGACGGCTAAATCCTTGATCATAGACTGGGGGAAAAGATGGCTCGAAAGAGGGGTGAACAGCAACTGTGCCCTCTGTGAGGGAGAAACAGACTTCACAGTAAAGTTGCAATACAAAGCTCTCTTCTTCAAGAGCCCTGTACAAAAGTGCGAAGCCAGTTCTTCCAAACCATCCCTGACGGCCTTGTCCATACACACCAAAACACTGGACAGCTCCCCCAGAATAATCGAGTCTGGACTTCGCGACTGCAAATCCAGGACTCCCAAACACCAGTCCAGAAAGTTGAAAACTTCCATTGTCCGAAACAGTCCTTTCAGATGATGATCTAATTCAGAAGGAGTCCAGACACCTTCGCCGAGGAAAGGAGAGACCTCCTTGGAGCGTCTACTAGGCTGGCAAAGTCTCCCTGGGAAGAGGAAGGAACTCTCAACCCAACGTCCTCTCCCGTTTCGTACCAAAACCCTGCTTTACCACTCAGTCTCGGCGGAGGCAGGGCAAAAGAAGTCTTGCCTTGGGCCTTCCTCAAATCCATCCAGTTGTGGACCTTCTTAAAGACCCTCTTTGTAGAAAGAGAAGTCTTCATTTTCACAAATCCCGGCGTTCTACTCGCTTTCGATGAAGCTAACTGCGAAGGAGGAGAGCGAGGGGCCAAGGGTTGGAACTTGTCTCCAAACAATTCTCTAAGAAGGCGGGCCAAGACCTGGTAGTCTGAGAAGAGGTCTAAGACCTTTAGGCCCAACTCTCAAGAGGGACCTCTACTGCGAAGAAGAACTCGTTGCACAAGGCTGAGCGTCTTTTACAACAGCCTCTGAAGCGTCTGGAAGATCTGCGAAGGAGGCGTCCAGGCGAGCGTCCTGACGAGCGTCCTGGCAAGCGTCCTGACGAGCACTACGACGAGCGTCCCGACGAGTGTCCTTACAAGCGTCCTGACGAGCGTCCTGAGGAGTAGCAGCAGCCTGAGAAGCGTCAAGGCGAGCAGCCTGAGGAGCGTCGTGCCTAGCAGCATGCAGAGCGTCCCGAAGGGGAGTGAGAGGAACGTCCTGTCGAGAAGCAAGACGATCCCTGCTGCGATGAGCCTTACGGTCTTCCTCCCTCTCGACAGAAGAGTCTGGGGAGACGCTCATCGCACCCTCTAGACAAGCGCTGGGATGCCGAATGAAATCTAGAAGGGGACGAAGCAGGCGAAGGAGACAAACGAGAAGGAGAGGGGGACTGCTTGGACCTCTTGATAGGCAGCCTCGAGTCCTTCCTGCGTCGACACGGCTCTGCCTCTCTCTCAGCGATCAACGAAGCTAACTGCTGCTGAATAGCAAGGAGCATGTTCTTCGTAGGAGAAGACTCCTTCTCATGGGAAGGGCTGATCCTGTGGGAAGACGAGGGGCGAGGGGACGCCTTCTTCCTTCTCACAGGAAAAGCTACAGCTCTCTCCCTGGAGTGACTGGGGCGCTCGACAGCGTCATCCTCTGATGACGTCCTGGTCCTCTTCTGCGGTGGGAAAGCGTCAAAACTCTCCGGAGACGACCGAAAAGCATCTGGAGAAAAGGGACGTGAAGCGTCATCCTCTCTGAAGCTTCTCTTCAAAGGGCGAGAGTCCTTCCGAGAGCTCCACCCCTTGCGTGGGGAGGACGCTTCGGAGGACGAGAAGCAATCCTTAAGGATTCATGCACGAGCACGATCCTTGGCAGCCTGGGAAGCGTCAACAGGACCTGCCGAAGGGACGCCAGATCGGTAGGGAGCCCCCGTAACCTTCTTTCGGCTTTCGACTTGCCCACTCCCTGAGTCCTGGGAGTCCGACATAGGTCCAGGCCTAGAGGCATTATAGGGCCGATCTGATGCCCCCTCCACAACACTAGGGGCCCTATCACTGCACTTCACCACACAACTTTCTAAAGCGAGCACTTTGGATTCCAGGTTACGGATGGACTCCAAAATCACAGACAGGGCATTACCCTCCGCAGACACAATCTCAGGGCCCGAAGGCAACACCACAGGGTTAGGGGTAGTAAAGTCTACAGGAGGGTTAGCAGGTGAAAAATGACTACCCTGACGTCTACTGCCTGACATGCCCCTGGAGGAAGACCTCCTGATCCTGTCACGCTCTAACTTGCGCACATAGGATTCATATGTCTTCCAGCCTGAATCAGACAAACTCTCACACTCCTTACATCGATCATTTACCAAACACACATGTCCCCTACAGCTCGTGCATACAGTGTGGGGATCTACCGAAGCCTTCGGTAGCCTCACCTTACACTCTTCCACACAACATACCCTGAAACTAGCAGAACTAGAACCAGACATCTTATTCAAGAAAAATCATAGCCAAATTCAAAACAGTCCACAATAGCGTGTGCCTAGCCACAAAACTAAAGTCAAAAACCAAAAGACAATCAGAATACTTAAGTGGCAACAAAGTTTACAAAATCCAATGACAGAGGTACTTAAAACAGCTGTTGACAGTACCAGCGACAGAGAAAATCTGAATAGAAAATGGGAATGGTTCCTGATACCCGCCTCCCAGCGGTGGGAACGGGTACTAACCACCTGGCCTCCCACTGCATGTGTCGCAAGTTTTGAAATTCTGTCGGACTTCAGAGAATACAGCTATATATATATCTGACAGGTAAGTCTCGTGAACAAAATTAATATTGTTAATATAAATGTTATTATTACTATAATTACACTACCACTGAAGTTTCTAAAAGGTTACTGAAAGATAAAAGTTGCTGTTAGAGCACCCGTAACTCGATGTTTGCATTTTCTCAGCTGGGATCACATAGATAAGTTTGTTTCATTGATATAGAATTATTCCTCAAATAGGCTACTTGTTATGAAGATATGCGAATAATACATAAGGTAAAAATGGTTTTATTACCTTTACTATCAGTTTATTTCATAATGTGAATCTTCAGGTTAGGCTATACCGCTGAGGCTAGCTTACTGATACACATCTTAAGAACTCAAAGTTTGATTTTAAAAATTGTAGTATAAGACGACCCCCAATTTTGAGGGATGAATTTTAGGATTTAAAGGTTGTCTTACATACGGAAATAAACGGCAAGTACCTATACTAAGTTAAATTGTGAACAAAAAGGATTTAATTGGGCTTGAGCAAAAGGGGGGTATGGAACCATATTGGGCAATTTATTGGGGGTCTGGAGTCATCAAGTTAAGAACCCCTGATCTAGCAGAGCCACCAAAACCAGAAAAAATAAAATACAAGAGTAAGTGATCAAGAATTCTAGAAAAACAGCATCTGTCCCCACAAAAGATGCATGGCAATGAGCTCGTCAAGTCCAATGCAGATTGTATGTATATTTTCCCTTAGAGCAATACAATGTAAAATGAGGCAGCATATAAATCTCTATTTTGCAAGAGGCAAGAGTGATATCAGAAAGATTAACAAACAAGAAAAAAATTAGCATAATCAAAGTAGGCTTAAATAATTAAGAAAAATTCAAGAATGTAGCTCATGTAAAGAATGGGTTTGTTAGTAAATAAGAATCTTTCATTAACATTCCATATTTCACCCCCGATGATGAAAACAAGTTAATCATTTGTACAAAAAACAATCCTACATAAGTGCTATATGGAGCTACATGAATTTTTTAAGTTATGAAATATTTTCAAGTAATTATGAACTGCTCTGCTGATTATGTTAACTCAACCCTACACCAAGGACTATATAAAACTTACCAATTTCTTTAATAACTGCTTATTCTAATTTCACACTCACCTCCATATACTGATTATAATTAGGTTTTGATTGTAATATGTTCTTTTGCACGCTTGTCAGTGTCTTCATACATTCGTCATCTATCTTCGTCTCTCCAGATTTGGCTTCACGAAATTCCCTACAAACAAGAAATTAAAGAATAGTCCCATTTTATAATGCTACTACACAAAATAGAATTCAATCAACAAATCCAATTACTAAAATCAACTGCTAACATACTAAAGCAAAATTTGCATTCTGCTTTAGGGATATTAAAATAATCAAAATACCGAGTTGACAATTACCTGTAATCTCACAAGCAGTAATTTAGCATTATTCTACAGGAAATATCAATCTTCCATGACAACTGCTGGTTTTCTAGTGTATGCATATTTCTACTAAAACAGGGTTGTAATACAGTGGCTGTTTCAAAGAATGGCATATCTGCAGACTGCAGTAACTATAGAACAATTTCCATTCTCCATGTGCTCTTCCAAGTTGCTTAAGTTGCTGAAAAACTCATTTGTAAGCCACTATATAAGAATGTTGAATCTAAAAGATTGTTAGCTGATAGTCAACATGCATACAGGAGACAGTTAGGTAACTGTGATGCTCATAAGACGTCATGTGCCATTTGCACAAGAACTTTGATAAGGGTTTTGACTGCAGAGTAATTCAAACAGATCTTAGCGCTGCTTTCTATTCAGTAAATTACAAGCCCCTTATTTATAAACTTCAGAAACCTGGAGTGGATGGATGTTTTAGGATAACTTCAAGATTTCCTTACAGGTAGGCAGCAGCAAGTGGCTGTTGATAGGATCTTTAGCAAACCTAGACCTATTGTGTCTGGAGTTCCACAGGATACCACTGTTATTTTTAGTATATACACGAGATATGGTTGTTAGCCTGGAAAACATGATTGTCAAGTATGCCAATGATGCAACAAAATAAGTCATAGATTGGGTTGGAATTAGACAACTCTTTGCAAAGTTTCTAGCTGTTTCTAGCGCCCCCTTCTCCGAGAGTTCCTGAATCTCCTTTGCTAGAGCTATTCCCGATGGAATTTGGGGAATAACTCGGAAGGTATACGGGAGATGGTGAAAGATGAGGAAGGGAGTGAGAGGGGATCCGATACTCCGCCCTCAGAACTTCCACCACCAAATCCTCTGCTCCCCATTCCTTCCACACCTGGCAGAAAGGGGCTAGACAGCCTCCTACTGTGCAGACGAGGGACATGTCTCCTATTTGGTAAAATCCCGAGCCGACGAAGACTTAGCGAAAGGTGCGGAAGAGCCTGACCCCATCCTGTTCGCAAAGCACACCCTACATGCTCCTCTAGGTGACCGGAAGCCCTGCGCTGCTACTCTAATCATGGCCTGTTGCGATTCAACTGCCGAATTGGAAGCCACGAAGTTAGTCATACTGGATACGTCTTCCTCCTTAAATAGAGAATTTGCTAAAGCTATGGGAGCTCTAAATAAAGCACTCTTGTGTACGTCCGGATAATGAGGGAGAAGGTGGCTCAGATATAAGTTCCACCTCTTCTAACCTATAAACGTAGTAGAGGAAGTTAACACATTCGCCTGATGTGCTAAACCCATCGAGACGGACATTATCAAGCTGTCGAACAGCCCCAGATCTGAAGGAACGTAGCCGTCATTCTTCAGAAACCCCATCAGGCTTGATAATACCCAGTGTGTGAGAGAGGGCCTCCGTCTGGTTACGCAAGACATCCTCTAACACTCCCGCTTCTCTTAGCGAGATTCCTACAAGTCTGGACGCTGCCGGAGACCTACACAGAATTGCCTCAACCGATTTGTTGAGCGGCAACCTGACCCCTGCCGAAGGGTTACCCCTGACTGCATAGATCGCCTAACGCAGCGAGAGAAGCGAAATGTCCTCTCTATTGGCAGCTACTGCTGCAGCTAACCTGCTGTCTGCCTCTTGCATCACTTGTCTGATGTGGTCAAACCAGGCAAAACTGCACGAGAAAGGTGTAGGAGTTGGTTTAGTAGCATAGAATGCTTCAATTAACAGCTGGTTCGATGCATGTGGTTCGTCCGGAGCTCTCGCTTGCGGATAAAGAGCAGTCACATACTTCAGCATACACCTATAGTCGTTGCTATTAGCCAGAGGACAACCCAAGTTGACTGGAATATCTTGAAGTTCCGGAATCGATTCCTCCTCCGCAGCCGCCAAATGGTCTGGGCCCGAAGAAGGCGGAGGAACAGAGTGCAGTCCATCCAACAATGAAATGTCTGCCAGATTACCACTAAATCCTGGTTGCTGCATTCCCGCATTAAACAGAGTACTTATCACCGCATCCGGAGTAATAGTAGCCCCAGGAGGAGGAGGAGGAGGAGGGGCTGAAAAGTCCAGAGGTGAAAACCATCTGTTTCGGTACGAAAGAACCCTGTCCAGGACTGAACCTGCTATGTTATGCCCTGCTGAAGGAAGAGCGAGCGGAGCCGATTATGACTGGATCGAGGAAGAGGAGGGAAGAATGAAAGGGGTAGAGGCTACTCCGGGAGGGTCCGCAGCGGAGATCGTCGTAGCCGACAGCTGTACGTCGCTCAAACGTGCTGCTTCCCAACTAGGCGGAGAAGCGTGTAGGTCGGAACTTTGTGTTACCTGTAGCGCCTGAGATATCTCTGCTGCCTTCTGAGCTACCTTATGCTGCGGGAGAGTGGAATCGTGCATAAGCCACGGATTAGGACCCGGAACTCCTGTTATGTAGGTCTGTGTTCCTCCCTGACCGGAGAGACCTCTTACCGAAGCTGACTGTACTGCGGGAGTAAGGGAGATAGACGAAGACGACGAAATAGTCAAAACTGGTAATTTACCTGAGACGAAGGAAGGCTTAGGATTAAAGATGTAGGAGAGGTAGAAAGTGCACGAGCCGCAGGAAAAACACGAGAAGATGGCGTCATAGAGGAAACTAACAGTGGAGAAGCAGAGGGTGTGGGAGCAGAAGAAAGAACTGCGGACAACCCAGAGGCGGCATGAGACACTCTCTTAAGGGACAAATAACACACTTAGTTTGACTCTCCTTGAAAGTCTTGTAGCATGTCCTCCAAAAATTCTGGACATTCTTGTGTCACATATGTAATCTCTAATGTTTATGATACCATTGATAATGCAACCTTTAACCAAAAGCCTATAGCCTTTAGAGAGAACCAAAAGATCTGCGTTTTTCTCCGCCAAGTCGATCAGACTACTACGTGAACCTTTCAGGACACCCGAAATGGGGGCTCCTTGGTCCGCAATACTAGAAGAAGGGGTAGGGAAGACAGATACAGGGGAACCTAAAGTAGGATCTTCTGAGACAGAGGAAAGATAGTTGACAGTTAGAGGAACAGGATCCCACACTTTTGGAACTGTAAACTTTACTTGTGTCCTTGAACTGGACCTAAACAGAAGAGAAGACAGCGAAACGTCTGCCTTAAGGCTGGATCCCAACGAACCCAAACTCAATGTCCGTCCAGGAGAACGACTGCACGCTCGCAAGCTTGTCCTCAATACCTAACTCAGACCCTATCGTCTTAGTCACACCTATTCCCTGATTCTGGCTAAAATTTTCCAAATTAAGATTATCAAAACTACCAGGGGGTTGTAAGGGTGGGGGTTGTCCTTTGCTGCCTGCTACGCGCCGAGGGGGCCGACAGAACCTGCCCACTTGGAGGCTTGTGGTTCTTCATTACCCTCAGCATCCGTTAGGGCTGGTTCTGGAACAGGCAGGGGAGCTGAAAGAGAATAAAAATTAGACATCCTAACACTACTAGTATTTTTGTCAGCAAACTGTTGGAAAAGACTCGTAATTAAGTAGTCATGCTATTTGCTATCCTATCTTCTATCTGTTTTACTACCTCGGCACTAGCTAACTCTTTCGGTTGCTCTATAGGAGCTTGCGATCCTAGAGGTAACGCTGAATCTACTTTACGTTTGCTTCCTTTACTGGTCAGCGACTCGCGATGTCAGATGTAGTCCTCCATCAAGTTTGCGCATTCGTCACACCGTGTCTGCACATCGCATTTAATTTTCCTACATACCTGGCATATCAAGTGTCTATCATGTCTTAGCGTACTCGTACGTCTCTTGCATGAAGAGCAGGAGCGATGTGCAGTGGCCTCTGCCAACGTCGCAGCGATCAAAGACGGAGTCGAAGCTGCCGGCGCTGAGGTGGAGGGTGGAAGAGATTCCTTATCCATTCTATCTGTTGTATATCAATAGCAATCCAAATCCAAACTAAACAAATCCTGTAAATCTTGCGTTCTTCGTCAATAACCATCCGAGATCGGGCAAGGATCAAACTCACACTGTGGAAGGTCAACAACCTTACCACTGCACGAACAAAAACCAATTGAGGAAGGTAAGAGTAACGACACACACCTGCGTCAGCGTTGCCAACCATCAGTGATGGTACCTCAAGGAAGTTTTTACCTGCAGCGTTGGCAACGCTGGCTGTTAAAAACAAAATTCCCACTAGTGGGATGGGTAATTGAGAGCAGTTCGGGCTAATTGGGATTAGGGCTAATTCAGGTGTTCATGGGGTGTACAGTATTGCAATAGGTGAATTTTCCTCAAATAATGCAGGGAAATTGTTCCTGAGAGAAATCAGTGAATGTGTGAGTCTGCAAATTGCGTGCGCATTGCGTGTGTGCCCCCCCCTCTTTGACCGTCTCTTCTATCAGGCTGCAGTGTGCTTGGAGGCCTTGGTGGCCTCATGGAGTTTATGTGCGATGCTCACCAATTTCTCCATTAGAAGTGTGTCTGCCTCCATAATTTGCACCCTCACCTCCTGAGGAAGGCACCGCAGGAATATTTCTCACAAAGAAGATGCGGCAACAGAGGAATCTCCCTTGGCACCTCCAACAACAACAGCAGCAGATGCGGAAACCAATCCGCCTGCGGCCACAGAGGAGCTACCAACGTCATCCTGAGACTGCAAACTCATCAATTTGTTTAGGACTTGGTGGATCAAACAAAATGGAGGGAAGGCATACACCTCCAGGTTGTCCCAGGGATGTTGGAACGCGTCCTCTGCTAATGCCAGAGGATCTGGAACCACTGAACAGAATACCTCCAGTTTCCTGTTGAACTGGGTCGCAAAGAGGTCTAGCATAGGTCTCCCCCAAACCTGGAAGATCCTGTCTGCCACGGCCTGATAGAGAGACCACTCTGTGCCTAGGATCTGACCCCGACGACTGAGCTTGTCCGCGACTACCTTCCTTTTGCCTGGGATATATCTGGCTGAGAGCTCCACTGAATTGCTGACTGCCCACTGGTGAACCTCGACTGTCAAGGCATGAAGTTGACGCGAAACCAGTCCCCCCTGCTTGTTCACATAAGCAACCACCGTGGTGTTGTCAGGCATGAGAACAACAGAATGTCCCTTTACTTTCTCCCAAAATTCCTTCAGACCCAAAAAGGCTGCCTTTAACTCTTAAGATGTTGATATGCTGCTGTCTATCTTCTAAACTCCAACTGCCCGAAGTAATGAGGCCGCCTAAATGAGCACCCCAACCTGCGAGGGAAGTATCTGAAAACAGAAGAAAGTCCGGTGGAAGAGAACGCAGAGGAACAACCTTCAAAAGATTCTGGTCGTCCAACCACCAATGAAGATCTCTCACTTCTATAGATAGAGATACCCTTATCAAGGGTGAGTCCCCGACTGGAGACCAGAAGTCCCTCGGCCTCCATTGCAGAGACTGAAAATGAAGCCACCCATGAGGGACCAGCTTCTCCATGGAAGACAAAATCCCCAGAAGAATCTGCCACTGATGAGCTGACTGATCCGGTTGCGACATGAACATACTACTACTCGCAACTTCTCCAACCTCTGATCCAACGGGAAAACTTTCAAGACTGCCGTATCGATGACCCTGCCTAGAGAATCCTTTGACTGGGTACAAGATTTGACTTCTCTAGGTTCACCAAGATGCCGAGTTCCAGACAAAACCAAAGCAATGATCTCTGTCCTGCAGCAGCTTCTCTCTGGAACCTGCTAAGACCAACCAGTCGTCGAGGTACCTCAGCAAACAGATCCCTTGACCATAAGCCCAAGTTGAGACGAGAGAGAAGACTCTTGTGAACACCTGAGGGGCCGTGGTCAACCCGATGCACAGGACTTTGTACTCGAAGACTTTGTCTCCGAGAGAGAAGCGAAGGAACTTTCTGGATGAATATGGATCTGGGAGTACGCGTCCTTCAGATCTATCGACAGCAATGAAGTCGTTTTCCCTCACAGCTACCAACACTGATCGTGGGGTCTCCATCTTGAACCCCATCTTCCTGACAAAATTATTCAAGGTGGATAAGTCGATCACAGGTCTCCATTCCCCTGACGCTTTGGGCACCAAGATGTGACTGTTAAACCCCGGAGACGGACACACTACTTCCTCTATTGCACCTTTGTCCAGCATTTTCTGCACTTTCTCCCGGAGAGCTAAGAATTTTGGAGAGTCTGGGGGATACACTTGCCTGAGCAGAGGTTTGTCCAAGAGCGGGGAAGAGAAGTCGAACAGTAGTAGATACCCTACCCGAAGGACATCTACTACCCACTTCTCTGCCACTTGGCCCACTGGCCTGCTAGGCACCCCCCACCCATGGCAAAGGAGAGGGAGAGGTGCCCAACCTATCGACGACCCCCTTTATTTCTACTCCTGGAGCCCCTCCTTGACCTGTAAGAGCGGGACCGAAAGGGATGTTGGTGCTCTGACTTGGGCTGAGACGAGTGGGAGGGCCCCACCGAAACTGAACTCCTAGATGGCTTACTAGGCGACGATCTCTGTACTTGCTGCTGAACAGGAGGAGGAAGAGGGGCAGGACATCTCTGAGAATGAGACTCCTACTTGGACACAGCCTAGTGCACCAACCTGTCCTTCGTGTCAGCTTGCAGTCGGTCTATCATGTCCTCCAGCTCAGTCCCAGGAAACAGGAACTGAAATCCCCCTTCCTGAACGCCAACAAGGACTCGGGGTCAACCGATCTTGCCATCCTGGACAATGCCGTGTCCCTTCTGATCAGAAGAAGATTAGCCCACAAATTGACACTAAGATGTGCGAGATATGAGAACGCCTTGTCCTCAGACTGCAACAAACTGACAAGAGAAGAAGCACTCACCAATCCTTCTGGGGACCTATCAGATGCAATCTTGGCCGTCGACCACAAGTCCAACCATGACACAGTCTGGAACACGGAGGCTGCCGTGGACTCCAAAGCCGAGGCATTCTGCAGAGACAAGGACAGTGCCACCAACCTCACCTGCTCCAAAGTCAACCCTGGCTAGAGACGTATAATGTCTGGGTTCAGATGGCGAGGCAACATGCAGACAGAGTTCGTAGCATAATACTTCCTGCCTCATGAGTGGTAGAGGAAGCAACTTGTAAGAACCCCTTGAAAGAAGAGACCCGTCCCAATCTGACACAGAAGTGTTCACCTTTTGCAAGACCGACTGGACATGCCACGATAAGGGAAGGTGAAACGACGACTTAGGATCTTGCGTAGCCCCCAGCAAGACTTCCAAGCAAGTAGGACTGAAAGATGACCGAGCCTAAGTCCTACTCTCCAAATTGTTGAACCCACGAATGAGATCAACAACTTTGGTAAAGGAAGACAAAAACTCTTGCGTGTCTCCTTCCCTCTGCTCTGGCAATGGGGACCAACAACGAGAAGAAGATGCAGGCTTATCCAACATGCCTTCCTCATGCAAAATAACTTTAGACCCAGCAACCAAAGAACCTGAAGTGCCAGCAGACCTGTCCAGACTGGGGCAATGTTCCAACTCCTGCGATGAACCAACAACACTAGGAACACCACTACGAACACTCGCAATAGATGACTCACGTATGTGTCTGGGTACGTGTCCACGTGGAGCAGATACACATACGTGTGACAGAGAAGCATCTCGAACTCTTGATGTAGAACTAGAATTCGAACTTCGAACAGGACCAATGCGAGAGGGAGGTAAACACTCCGGTTGCATTACTTCTGCATTCACAACTTTCTATCTTTACACAGGCACCTTAAGATCCTTACGACAACGAATAGGCCCTAGTGCAGCAGAAGCAGAAGAACAAGGAGGCGACGCAACACACTTCGTCACTGCCTTCTCAGCTGACAAGGCAGCAAACTATCTTCCAAAACAGAGTCCAATCTCTTAAGAACCGCCTGACACAAAACCTCAGATGGATCACCAAGAGAGGACGCAGACGACACGGAAGGAAGAGGATACGTCTTGGATGGCAGCGATGACATCACAGGAGCAAATAATGACGACACAGAGGAGCGAGGCAGCGCAGCAGCCCCAACCGCCGACGTAGCAGGGAGACAGAGACAACACTGAGGGAACTGGGAGTGACATCATCAATGGAAGTGATGTCACTGATGGAACTGGGAGAGATGGTACTGGGAGTGACATCACTAGCAGCGCTGAGAGAGATGTCACAGCCTCCCCTTCACCCGAGCTAGCAGCAGGCCTCACTGGCGGAGCGATACAAAATGGCTGACCTTGGGCATCAACATAGAGATGGCCTGGGGGAGGAGGGAGAGCTGGGGGACCTGAGGGGGGAGGTGAGCATCCATGAAATGCGTCGGCAAATCCTCCAAGAAGGGTAAACCCCGTAGCCCAAGTGACGACCAGAGAGCCGCCATTTTGGACACCTCCAAACTGCATGTGGAGTGTGGGTCTGTAGCTGAAGAATCCAGAAAACAAGAACACGGGAAACCTAGAGTTCCCGGACACATATGTTGGCGCCGGACCAGAAAGCAAGACGAACGCCATAACACAAGTACACACAGACTGACAATGATACAGTGAAAATGGGCAAAGAACTGGGTAAAAGGCCAAGAGGGCAAATGCAACTCTCACCTAGGCAGTTAAGAAAAAGACTGAACATGGTAGCGTAGGTGCACAGTCTTTGACCAGTCTTCACCCAATATACACACGCGTTGCCAGATCTCACAAAATTCCTTGCTTTTTCATCTCCAATTTTTAACTGGATCCAGCTGGGAGCTAGAAAATTATCCTCTTGTTAAAACAGGTTTTTGTTCGCGTTTGAACAATATCATATACAGGTCTGATTACTTAAATGTAAGTAATTTTCTGAAGCTTTATTTTTTGTAGTGATAACATTACCATTCATGCCATTACCCATCATTCCCACAACCTGGTCCCTAACTATGCAAGAGTTACTTGACTACTTCTAACTGAGTGTTAATTTTTATTGATTGTATTAATTAAAATATAGAACACAGGTAGTCTTCACAAGCTGGCCGAGAAGGCAACAAAATGAACTCACTCAAAACTCTAATCAAGCTCTCAAAATGGAGCTAGTGAAAGTTTAAGTAAATAAATTGGACAGCTAGGTTGCGTAGAGACCAATAAAAACAGAAGCTACACTACCAGAATATTTATATCATGGGCACAATACAACATACGGCTACTCCATCATTTTAGAGAGAGAGAGAGAGAGAGAGAGAGAGAGAGAGAGAGAAGGAGAGAGACGAGAGAGGAGAGAGAGAGAGGAGAGAGAGAGAACTGTACTAACCTTTCTGCAGACTGGCATGCAAGTTTCCTCTCTTTAATAATAATGACTTCCAACACGTTGTATTCGTCTTCCAAACTTCTTAGTTTTTGTCTTCATGTCAGTAATTTTATCTGAGCTGTCAAGAAAAAATGCATTTAGGCCCTATAAAAATGAGTTTTAAAATAAAAAGTTTGCAATGAAATATATTTGGTGAAGGATAATAGTTTAAGGTACATTTGGTATTTGAACTATTAAAATGGGGGCAGTAATAAACATTTTAGTTTAGGGTATATTTAGTATTTGAACTATCAAAATAGCCAGTTATAAGCGTATTTAGAAGGGGGTAACTTTTCACCGGTGGTTGTGGTCCCAAAACCACAGCGAAAACTGGGGTTTGACTGTATATGTCAATTATCACATAATATGATTTACAAAAGACACTAAGTCCTTACTTAGGTGACAGTAGGGGACATGACACAGCCACCCACCCCCTGCAAACCAGTCTGGCTTCCTCCTCCGAACCAGTTTGTCTGCCCAAGGTGAGGACAGGGTAGGTAGGGAGACAGGGAGGGTAGGTAGGGAGATTGGGAGGGTAGGGGAGATAGCAGTACAATGGTACCTCAAGATACGAAAGGCTCAACTTACGAAAAACTTGAGATATGAAAGCAAATACGACAAATTTTACGGCTCTACATACAAAAATTGCTCAAGATACGAAAGGTTATTGCTGTAAAGTCCAAGATTCACCTGGACCACCGATAACAATTTTGAAACTTGTGCGCCACCCACTGAGTAGACTTGCCACCATCCTCCCGCTCTCCCATTGGTTCCTGATGCTAGTCACTGCTATGAGATCCTTCTCTCCTATTGGTCAGCATCCCTCCCATGATGCATCTACGTAGCAGCATCCTTTTTCGGCCACTGAACGGCATCGTCGGTATCATAAGCACGCGGTATTCGTTCGTTCTAACGATTTCGTTTATTAACGTAAATTTGTTAGTGATTTCGTTGTAGTATACTTTATCATGTTGTGTGAGAACTTTACTACATACATATAAATACTACATACCGTATATTCCGGCGTATAAGTCGACCAGAAGATAAGTCGACCCCCCAATTCTGAGTAAATTTTTATGATTTTAACTAATATCGGGTATATTAGTCGACCTCTAAAATGTGAGGCCAACCATACGCTCAAAATAAGCAGCAAGGTAAAACGTATCATATAAAATAACCTGAATGTTTATTACGGTACATAAGTTGCTCTACTTACCATATGAAATATGTACTGGTAATATACTCGGTATATTAAAAAAACAATCTGTGTAATATATAAAGATGGATACTGGCAAATAGGATTAGAAATGATATAACGAAAGATACGTTACTCGTGTGTAATGTAAACAAACTGCCACTCAAGTTAATGATTTGATTGGTTGTTAAAAGGATTTTAAATACATCATTTACCATTAAATACAATATTTTATGTGATAAATAAAGATTTTCATACCATATATAAATGTTTTTGAACAATACCCCGGTAAATACAAAACTGTCAGAGTGAACGTATCCTTCTTAGTTACGGTACTACAAATGGCTGAGCAATGTTTACACTTGCTGTGCGATTGGGGTTTCTTCAAGTTACTTTGATTTTTTTCATTTTATTTAAAGTAATGGATGTTCTAATGTATTATTATTGTCGTATTACAGTGCGAAATGTTTTTAATACATAGTTACCTCAACAAGGCTGTCATTGTTATTAGCCAACTGTAAAGCCTGGATTCCTGTACCGATATGCCAAAATAATCAAGATTCACTTTTTGTTACCGTTAGATAAGTCGACCCCCTAATTTTGGCATGATTTTTTGGGGCTAAAGGGTCGACTTATACGCCGAAATATACGGTAACATAATTACGTACAGTATATACGTAGTCATGGGTCCCCAGAAACTTGAAATTCACGGAAAGAGGATGCTCTCTTTGGAGACGAAGATGGAGATTATCAAGAAGTATGAAGCTGGTATGCGATTGAGTGTGATCGCCAAGGAATACGGCCGAAATCCGTCAACGATAGGCACCATCCTTAAGCAGAAGGATGTCATCAAAGCAGCTACACGTTCCAAGGGCGTCACTATTTTGTCCAGCAAGAGGACCCACGTGCACGATGAAATGGAAAGGCTTCTTCTTGTCTGGATAAAAGACAAAGAAATCGCTGGTGATACGATAACGGAGACGGCAATCTGCCACAAGGCCAACTATATTTTCGGCGATTTGATTGCCCAGGCCAAAGACAACGAAGGAGAAGGGACATCAACGCCAACCCCAGACTTCAAGGCTTCGCATGGTTGGTTCGAGAAATTACGTAAACGGACTGGCATCCATTTGGTGATGCGGCATGGGGAGGCGGCCAGCTCGGACACGAAAGCGGCCGAAGCCTTTAAAAAGACGTTCGACGAGAGATGATCAACGAAGGCTACAGTTCTCAGCAAGTCTTCAACTGTGATGAGACTGGCCTTTTTTGGAAAAAAATGCCTCGTCGGACGTACATCACGCATGAAGAGAAGAAGCTACCCGGGCATAAGCCTATGAAACACAGGCTTACGCTCGCACTTTGTTCCAACGCCAGTGGGGATTGCAAGGTGAGGCCCCTACTTGTCTATCATTCCAAGACTCCTCGAGCCTTCAAGGCCCACAAAATGCTTAAGGAGAAGCTTCCAGTGATGTGGAGGGCTGATGCGAAAGCCTGGGTAACGAGGCTTTTGTTCATCGAAGAGAAGCGCCTCCCTCTGAAATGTCTGCTGGTGTTGGACAATGCCCCTGCCCACCCTCCTGGCCTTGAGGAAGATATCCTAGCGGAGTATTCCTTCATCAAGGTTCTTTATCTTCCACCTAACACCATCCCTCTCCTCCAGCCCATGAACCAGCAAGTGATATCGAACTTCAAGAAGCTGTATACGAAACATCTTTTCAAGAGATGTTTCAACATCACCGATACCACAAACCTCACCTTGCGTCAATTTTGGAAGGAGCATTTCGATATCGTCATATGCATCCGACTCATCAACCAAGCTTGGCAGGAGGTTTCCAGGCGAACCTTGAATTCCTCGTGGAGGAAACTCTGGCCTGATGCCGTATCCACCCGAGACTTCGAGGGATTCGAATTGGGCAAAGTGGTGCTGCAGATTCAGGAATAGTTGACGATCCTGAAACTGTTTCGCAACAGATCTTGACGAGATCGTTGCACTTGGCAAGTCCATGGGGCTGGTCGTCGACGAGGACGACATCAATGACCTTTTCGAGGAGCACCAAGAGGAACTTACGACGGATGACCTGAAGGAGTTGGAGGCCGTGCAACATAACGTCGTCCAAGAGGCGTTCTCTAGCAGCGGAGAGGAGCAGGACGACGACTCTATGACAACGGCAGAAATTAAGGATGCTCGAGCTGCTTTTCATGAGGTGCAATCATTCATAGAAAAGAGACACCCCGAAAAGGCTTACACAGGTCATATGCTTGCACAGTTCGATGACGTTTGCCCAGAGTCGTTTCAGGAAACACTGTCAAAAGTAGGCAGAAGCAATTTTCCTTGGATAGTTATTTTTTAAAGAGGCCTTTAGTAGGAGTAGTAAGCAAAAAGGAAGGATGTAGTGATACTAAAAAACAGAAGTTGAAAGTGGTGAAGAAGTTGAAATTTTGTAAAAAAAAAAAAAAAAAAAAAAAAAAAAAAAAAAAAAAAAAAAAAAAAAAAGTAAAGTATAAAATAGTAAAAAAAATTTACAAATCAAAAATAGAAAAAAAAAATTTAATTTTAAGTTTTTTTTAAAGTTAAGTGTTACAGTTTTGTTAATGTGTTTCGTAAAGTTTAGTTTATGTTTTCCTTACATTTTTTTGTGTTTCATAAAGTTATGTACGTAAGTATCTGCCATTTGTCCTCCTCCTCTGTCACCACTTTCGGAGATAGCCTCACTCGAAAGGTAAGCTTCCACATTTTACTACATACGTACGTATGTACGTACAGTATTTCATGTATACCATGTACACTAATAACTATTTACAGGTATATTAGCAGTACATATTAAGTTAGGTATTGAATGGTCCAAATTGTTGTAGTATTTCATTGTTTATAGGTCAATTTAGCTTTATTATGAAATTTACTGGGGTGTTTTTGGAGGGCTTGGAACGGATTAGCCATTTTACATGTAAAATGCGGTCCAAGATACGAAAAGCTCATGATACGAAGGCCGCCTCGGAACGGATTAATTTCATATCTCAAGGTACCACTGTACTGGGTTCCAGCACATGTACAGCTCTCCAACAAGCTCATATCAACATGTAGTAAGGCCCTTTGTGCAAAACTTTGGACTATAATTTTAGTGAAAATCATTGGTTTGCAAAATGTTAGTAAAATATATTTAATTTTTCACTTTGACAAAATTTGATCCCTTCATATATCATCTAATATAGGTCATATATATAATATAAAAAAAAAATCAGTCAAATCTGTTCAATCAAGGTAGGTCAGGCCTATCCTTCAGTATATATATAAAAAAAAAAATCATGTCAAATCTTTCATCAGGACAGGTAGGTCTAGCCTAGTAAGTGTGAATGACTTAATGAAAATGGTTGAAAAACAAGAGAATAGTATCAGTTCAAGTTAATGCAATTAATACTTTGAGATATTACAGACTCTCATGTTGTTGCAGCCCCTATCAATAAAACAAAATCCATTGAGTAACAAAGATTTACATATAGCTTACACTTTATCCCATAACCAACTTGCCTAGTTTAATGTATATTATATAAATAATAGCCATACCTAATCACAATTTTATATCATAATTCAGTCATAATTCAGTTTAAAATATCAACATGCTAATCCTGCAATTTCAGATATATAGATACAAAATAATTGCCCTTAAAAAGATACTGAAAAACAGTACTGTATAACATAACCTAACAAATATGTAGCTCACTGCAGCTGCTCAAGTCAAATTAGCTTGCATGATATGTAAAATATGCACACTCCTCCTATAAAAAATACAATAAATACTAGTTTCATTTTAACATATACAAAATGCTACACACTTCATGTGGCCCCCTCTCTCACTCTGGCATGGTAATTTTACTGACATTTACATTTTACTGACATTTAAATCAGTGTTGTATTGATAATGTATTAATACAGAGTTCAACAATTTTACAGAACCTATATAACCTCTCTGGGAGGCAACAGCCTCCTGTTCCCTCACTTTTGAAACAATCAATCATGAGGAGATGGAATTTCCAGTTTTATGATGACTGGAAAATTAATTTTTATAATAAAAGCAAGTTTTATATATGCAATTTACCAAGTGATTACATAGCCACAGTTTCACTATATGCAGCAGCTAAAATTTGAACTTCATGGTAGCGCTATTTTGTTATGGTTAAGCGAGTGCCCCACCACTACCGGCGAAGCACGGAACCAACTCAGTAAACAAGATGGTTGTTTGTCTGCTTCTGATAACCATAACATTGGTCTTATAGCAGCTGCAGAATTTGAATCTGGTAGAATCTGTTAGAATCTTCTCAGTCGATGTCTCTGGCATTTGGTGAAGTATTCTTACTTTTGGTAGCCACTTTGGCATTGATTAGCTATACAGTATTCCCACCATATTTATTGGGGATGGGTACCAGACACCCCCACAAATATCTCAAACCCGCGAATAGTTAGGACTCCCCTCTAAAAATGCTTATATCTGCCTATCTTGAAAGTTCAAATGCCAAATGTATACTTAAGTATCATCCTACATCAAATATAACATTGAACTGGTATTATTAATATTTCAAAGTCATCTGAAACATTTTACCATTCGAAATATATAAACAGCCAATAACAGAGAGAGAGAGAGATGAGAGAGGAGAGAAAGCGGAGAGAGAGAGAGAGAGGAGAGAGAGAGATAACTCCTTACGATCTCAAAAGATTGAAATGAACTTCTATAGGCAACATTTCTTCCCTTCCCATAAATAAATACATATATCTTTTCCAGAGAGGAGAGAAAGAGAGGGCTGAACAAGTATCTATTTGTCAGTCTATCAATTCTTTTGCAGAGAGAGAGAGAGAGAGAGAGAGAGAGAGAGAGAGAGAGAGAGAGAGAGAGAGAGAGATAGCATTGCATAAAAACCATTAAAATCGTTGACCATTATATGGCACTGCTGCCTTCCCCTATCACATTACTTGTCATATTTGACAGCTTCCCGAGTTCAAAGCTTCTCTGGAGTTGAGAGAAGGAAGGGAAATGGATACACAGAAAGACGTAGGGAAGAATTTTCATTTGAAATTACAGTTATATCTTTATCATCATCATTATTATTATTTTGTTAAAAGTAATTGCTGCCTCAGCTGTGTTAATTTTATTTTTCTAATTAGTATTGTTTTCTCATTATTGCTTAAACTGGTGAGCAAGCACCAAAGGTTGGCATGTTTCAAATAGGTAATTGTCAAAGTCGATTTTAATTTTATTAAAAATGCTGGGGGCGGTAGTAAAATTTTCAGGGTATACCCCATAGATTTTATTAAAAGTAAAATTCAATTTGATTCTTTTTGTGGGGCCGTGATGTTTCGTTTGAGACTCTAGATTAGGCGGAGGTAGGCGATGGACTGAAGTGAGAGGGTGAGTCTGTCTGCTTTTGTAGTGGCGATGCAGCGAGGCCTTCATGCTACTGCATTTTCATTGGCTAATGAATGGCGAGCTGCTTTACGATTGGCTGCCTGGCTGTGGGCTGAAACTAGCTCCCGAGAGCATGCTCAACAGGTGTGCTGATCTTCTCAGCTGCATGGCTTCACACCGGGCTTCATTTTCATTGCTCAATGGCTGTGTGATGTCACTGCTGGTTTTACTCGTGGTATTAAGGTCATCTTTGGTGTTTTCTTCTTGAATTGGGGCGTTTTCATGCGGCGATATAGTGTTGTTTGCCGTTACTGGTGCGTTTCTTTGCGTGCAGGTCGGGAGCAAAAAGGCCTCCTGTATCGTATTCATGGAGAGCTTTAGCTCCTGGATGAGTAACGCCTCCAGAAGGCGCAGACGGTTAGGGTCGGGTGCTCTCCCTATTATCTTGGTGTTGCGGATAATACAGTCGCAGGAGACTCTCAGTGGGCAGTGAGGGTGTGATTCTTGATGGCCCTTTCTTGGGCATGACAGGAGTTTCTCTTAGCAAGATGCATTGTAGTCATTCCAATGTACTTCCCAGGACATTCTGGGAAGTACATTATTATTACAATGGGCCCCCTGTATTCGCATTCTCTGGTTTCACAGATTTCTCTCTGGACCATATCTACCCATTATTCATGGGAAATTTGCCTACTTGCTAAATTTTTCTATGAGAAATATCCTGAAATAGCTGGTTTTTTAATAAATTTAATCATAAATTGTACTTTTAGTGATAAAACTATTAAAAAAAACCATGTATAAAAATTTGTAGTGGGTTTTTCTTGAGATTTACCTACTAAAATAGGAGGTTTTCAGCGTTTTTATTTGGGTTCCAACTATTTGCGGATTCTAAACATTCGCAGGGGAGGGGGGGGGGGTCTGGTACACATCCCCCGTGATTACAGGGGCCACTGTATTATTATTATTATTATTAACTGAAAATATCAATAAACATATTACATAATAGTACCATAAAAATTCTTTCATCTCAGTAAAAGAGAGAGAGAGAGAGAGAGAGAGAGAGAGAGAGAGAGAGAGAGAGAGAGAGTGTGTGTTTATCTCTCTGTTCTCTCAGAAATGTTAATTTATGTACATACACTTCTAACGCTTCCAGCAAAACATAGGGAGAGAGTTACCACTACGACATACATATCTTTTGTGGCAAGAGAGAGAGAGAGAGAGAAGTAGTTATCCTTATTTAAGAGTAAAATGGATAGATTATTGTATTTCTTTAAAATACTATCACATATGAATTTTGTAATTACAGTTATATTATTATTATTAATTAGAGAGAGAGAGAGAGAGAGAGAGAGAGAGAGAGAGGAGAGAGAGAGAGAGAAATTACATGAACACTTAGTGGCAACAAAACACAACAGCTCCCCCCCCCCCCCCCCCCCCCCCCCACCCCCCCCCCCCCCCCCCCCCCCCATCACATTACTTGATGTATCTGACAGCTTTAGTACCTGGAGTTAGAAAGAGAAGACTGGGATTTCCTTCAATCTTACATTTTTTAAAATGTATAAACTAAAATCTTACTCAATTCACTATAGTATTTTTTTTTAATAATTTTGATATTATTGCTATTTACATTAATATTAATACTAATTGAAAATAGTAAATCATTTATTTATCATAAAAATTATACATCTCTGTAGAGAGAGAGGAGAGATGAGAGAGACGGAGACGAGAGAGAGAGAGAGAGAGAGAGAGAGAGAGAGAGAGAGAGAATTATTAATTTTATATGTGATATCATTTAATCTTATTAAACTTGATAATACAGTATTAATCAATATTAATATTTGAAAATTAGTAAATCATTTCTGTATCATAAAAATGTATTTAGTCATGAAAATAACATCAAAATACACTAATTAGTGATTATTTTTGTTAGAAAACCCTGCGAATAGGCGAATTTCCAACAAATAATTGCGTAGATATAGTCTAGAGAGAAATAAGCGAATCCAGAGAACACGAGTACAGGGGGCCCACTGTATAGGAATCCAGTATAAACAAATTTGAAAACTTTAATGTCCTGCACAGACACATGCACAAACAAAGATTTAGATGAAATGTTCATTAGTATTTTTTAGTCAAAATACCAAAATGCAAGCAGAAAAAGGTAAGCTACTCTGAGGCAACAACACTTCTAAGGATGATGTACAGGATTGGCTGGATGAAAACAGTGGCAACCCTGCCTTCTAACTTCAGTCAAACAGTAAGACAGTTGCTGCTGATGATGCGAAGCACCTGAAGAAGACAACCAAAATGAAAATTCCAAGCTCTGTTCCATTACAAGCACCCTCATACAAGTACATGCACGTGATCTTCAATATGTTTACATATTGATCTTCAATATGTTTACATACTGAAGATCAACTTCCGACCCCTACTACTGCCCTAAGGCTTGGATGTGGCTGCACAAGTGGAATGTCCTTCAGCCAAGGATCTGATATGTCACTACCCCAATTTTATGACCATAACCTTGTGTGTGTCTCTTCCAACCACTTCACCTCTTAATAATTTCTTCCAAGAGTCAAAGGAGGCACAAGAAGAAATGCTGGTCTCAACGACAGTCAAACTGGTGGAGGGGGCCAGTTGGCTGAGAGGATTAGTAAACCTCCTTTCAAGTTTATAAAAATCTGGCACTCATAAGGACAGGCAGTCCCTGGTTATTGTGGGGTTCCATTCCCGACGGTGTGATAACTGAAAATCGCTAACCAAAAATTGGCAATAATAATGCTGATCCCCAGTTGTCAACGAGGGTCGGCACCAATATGCAAGGATCGGCAAGGATCAGCAGAGATTGCCGCATATCGGCACCGAAAATTCAATTTTTGTCATCACTAGACAATTACCATAAAACCAGATCAGTAATAACGAGGGACTGCCTGTACCAAGGAAGAGCATGCAAGTGAGAGAAAAAGTATTTTTATAATTACATATACATTTCCCTTTTTTATCTATGATATACTTTAAGACTATTGTAATGGGTTTGGGCAAAATGAAAAAGAAAGTGATACTCACTTTCAAGCAGTAGCACAACCTACCCTATTGTGCGTTGCATACACAAGATAAAAGGGGGCTAGGATTTTTTTATTTTCTTGGGAACTATATTAATACAGCATATTTTGTTACAAATAAGAGAATATGTGCTACCTAATTTAATTTTGCATCAAGTTTTCAGTTTAAAGATTGATGGTTGTAGTTTATAAGCTTATCGAGTCTTTAAACTTATGCAGAACTGACCTTACACGACTAGACCATGGCTCTATTAATCCGGATAATTTAGAGTTAACTGTATATTTTTTACATAATTAACTAACATTTTAATAAATAAACTTTCCACTGGCCTTAGCATAACAAACAAACTTTCCATTGGCCTTAGCATAACAAACATTATACCTAAATAAACTATAATTTGGGGCAGCAAACCATACGTACATACTAACACCAATGCTGATGCAAAGGAAAGCATGTTATCCAACACAAAATTCACTTATTCAAAACCAACAAAATCATTAGAAAAGAAAAAGCATATCTTCTTCCCAGCTTTATCCCTATTCGGGGTTGCTATTTCTAATGAGTCTCTTCCATCTACCTCTGTCCTGTGTCACTTCCTACCGTACTCCCTTCTTCCTAATATCATCTCTAATGCAATCTCTCCATCTGGTCTTAGGTCTTCCTCTCCTTCATGTTCCATCCACCTCCATGTTCATCACTTCTCTTGCCATTGCCATGTGTTGCTCTTCTCTTCTCATCACGTGGTCATACCATCTTAACCTTGCCTATTGCACTTTCTTTGATGTTTCAGTAACCTTTACTGTACCCCTATTATGAACCCTGTCCATTTTGGTAACTCCGCTCATCCAACTAAGCATCCTCATCTCAGTTACATCCAACTTTCTGCCCTCTGTTTTCTTTACTGGTGCTGCTCCCAATCCATATGTCATTGTAGGTCTGACCACTGCCTTGTGCACTCTGCCCTTTAATCTTATAAGGACTTTCTTATCATATGTGACACCAGACACCTTCCTCCAGTTGTTCCAACCACACTGAATGCAGTTGTTAATTTCCTCTTCTATGTTCCCCTCATTGTCAATCACTGAGCCAAGGTACCTGAATTTATGGACCCTTTTGATATTTCCTCTGCCTAATTTGATTGTGGTTTGCTGGTTGCCATCCAATTTGGTTGTCATATATTCTGTCTTTTTCCTGCTTATCCTTAAACCTCTACACTTCAAGGCATATCTCCATCTTTAAAGCTTCCCCCCCAGTTCTTCTCTATTCCAAGACTATGTCATCTGCATAGAGCAGACACCATGGTGGCTCTTCCCTGACATCCTCCATCAAATCATCCAGGACAATATTAAACAGAAGTGGGCTCAGAGCGGATCCCTGATGTAGCCCGACTCCAACTTGGAAATTTTCTGTTCTTCCAACTGTAGATCTGATGCTCATCTTTACATTTCTATATAGCTCTCTAATCATTCTGACATACTTCTCCATTACTCCTCTTTCACAGAGACATCTCAGAAAAAGAAAAAGCGTATGAAGGAAGTTAAGAAAAAATTAAGATATCAGAAAAAGAAAATGTGTATGAAGGAGGGTAAAAAGAAAAATTAACATTTTGCTCCATGTAAATTTATTTTTCATGGTGAAATACTGTAAATGGCATCATTTCCAAACTGAATACTTGTAATGTAATTCACTGCAGTTTGCTAAAAATTGGGAAACTTAAAATTCTCTTTCAAGTTGGATGAAAATTTTCCTAATACAGGTAGTTCCTGGCTCACGATGGGTTCAGCTTACAACGTTCCAAGGTCACGACACTTTTCAATTATATTCATCAGAAACTATTTCCAGGTTTGCGACGTATGTTCCAGGGTTATGACACTGAACTGACGGATGAAATATGACTCATAAAATAAAAAATTATCAATATTTGAAGGTTTTTTGATGAGAGATGCAATAAAAAGGCTGTTTACACAGTTTTTAAAGCACCCAAAGCATTAAAAATAAGGTTTTCTTAAGATTTTTTTATGATTTTCTGGCTTATGACAATTTTTGGCTTACGTTGTCTCAAGAATGGAACCCCCATTGTAAGCCAGGGGACTGTCTGTATAATGTCATAATCATCTTCCAAATCTCAAGAATTAGGAATATGATGGCCTCATTTGATGTCATCTTAACTTCAAAGGGCTAAAAGATGTCACATATATTAAATTGAATGAGAGTTACCAAGAAAACATAAAAAAAGGTAATGCAAAAGACAAAAATAAGTAGTGAACACAAAAAAAAACACTAAAAAGAAAAAAATTATATCCATAAGTATCTCTAAAAAATCACCTTAAAAAGGAGAAGCGAAACTTACTTATGGTAATCAGCACTGAAGTGTCCAAGACTGCATGCTCAACATTATGTACTCAATATCAAACAAAACTACAATACGAAAAGGTGAATCAAGAAAACAATAGTAAGAAAATCAAATAAAAGATAAGTAAGCACTGCTACTAGAAATTGAACCCTCATGAAGAAAGGGATTTTGACAAAGGAAAAATCTATTTTTGGGTGAAGACCTGTGTCGCCCAGTGAAATGTACCTATAGCACTCATTTCTAGGTATAAATAAATGCTAAATATACCAGAGAAAAAAGCAAATGGAATGCCAGAGTTACTACCTCTGGATCGATCACCCCCAAAGGGTGTCTGTATAGCAACAGGGGCGAGTGGAAGCCACTTATCACAGATACTTTGCCCAATATCTTTCTCCTCTCTCAAAATCCCCCGCCAGAGAGGTGCCATTACAACGACCACCTTCCGCTTGCCACCGCTACCTCTGCCAAGAAACGTCATTCCTGAATACGCACCCAAGCTTGGGCCAGCTAATGGGTGGGGAAAGGAAAAAGAAAAAAGGGAGGGTGGGTTCACTGGGCAACACAGGTCTTCACCCAGAAATAGATTTTTCCATTTGTCAAAACCCTCCCTTTTCTGGGATTGACCTGTGTCGCCCAGTGAAATAGCAACAGAGAATTGGCCATACAAGCTTGGTAAACTGAGAGCAAAACAAAAATTTTTATAGAAGGAGAAAATAAACTTTTTCTTTACAATCATTGTTTTAATTATCCAAGTTAGGGGATACAAAATATAAGAAGTAAATAACATATAACCATATATGACCAAGTTCATATGATCACCAGGAAAATCAGCACAGGTAATGAATATAATAACACATGAAATAATGAACTATGTACAAACACAGGAGTGGGTTAATAAGCAATCCAGTCCGTGACAAAAAGGCAAAAAGGGAGGAAATACAAGCGAGGCAGGTAGGTGAGAGGTAGTACCAAAAGGTAATTAAAGGCAAAATCAATGATAATTAACAATATACATTACAAAATACATAATTAGGCTGTATCAGGGGAGACAATGTTCCCAGCAGCCACTGCAGAATATTTAAGGGCCTCAAGAGACTTTAGATAGCGGCGTTTAAATACTGTCGGAGATTTCCAACCCGTATACTTTTTGAGATCATCAAAGTTCATATGATGAAAATAATTAACTGAGGTAACCACTGCTCGGATATCATGAACCTGAGGAACTGAATCCGGATTAGCTTGTTTAATAAAATAAAGAATTTGTTGTCTGATGGCCTTCAAGGAAATGGTTCCATCATTCTCTCTAATAAAAAGAGGACCTGAAGACTTATTAGAAGTTTTCTGTCAAGAATAAGATTTTCAATGTAATAACTGGTACATAATGAATGGGTCCTTGTGGAAGAGGGAACAATCTCCAGCCACGGAGACCACCGCTGTTTCTGAGGGTCTTCATTCTTTCTTTGCTAAGAATTTCAGATTCAGAGAAAGCAGAACTTCTCCTGATGGGAGGAAATCAATATGATTAGGTTCTCTAGAGAGAGCCGACAGTTCAGATATTCTGGCACCTGAGGCCAGGCTCAATAAAAATAATGTTTTCCTGAGAGGGGTTATATCTGAGCCATTGACTTCATTATCAGTATCTGAAGCTAACTTGAGTACGTCATTTAAAAACCAGGAGACCGTATGAGGCCGGTTTACTGGTCTCAGACGAGCACATGCTCTAGGGATAGACGAAAAGTACGAATCTGTTAAATCAATATTAAAGCCATACTGAAACATTTTCTTTAAGGCAGATTTAGTGGTAGTAATGGTACTAGCAGCTAGGCCTTTTTCGAACAGAGTTCTAAAAAATGAAACTGCCAGATTTGTGGTCATTGTCTGAACATCTGATTCTTTTAGAAAGATGGCTAACTTCCTCACTGCCGAATCATACTGCCGGAGTGTCGATTCTCTTTTGTCTGATTCCACGAATAATGTGCTTAGCGGATCAATATTAGCACCTTTCTGTGCTGCAAACTTCATGAAGTCCATAAAGTTAGGGCATTCAGAATTCTTGAGGAAGCTGACACAGTCCGAGTTGTACTATTTGAGTCAGTTTTGAGTTGGGGATCCGTCTGGGAAGGAGTTTCAACTCTAGTAAAAGAGGAAACCAATTGCTCTTTGGCCAGTTGGGTGCTACCAGAGCTATCCGCCCTTTGAAAGATCTGAGTTTGTGTAGAACTTACATCAAAAGGTTTATTGGCGGCAATAGGTCAATCTTCTGCCAATTGTTCCAGTCTATGGACATCGCATCTGTGGTGTGAGCTAGAGGATCCAAATTGGGAGCCACATAACATGGAAGTTTGTGGTTGGACTCCGTGGCGAACAAGTCTACCTGAAGGCCCAGTATTTGTAGGTAAATCCAATTGAATGACTTTGTGTCTAAGGACCACTCTGATTCCAGCAGAGTTGTCCTGGACAGTGAATCTGCAATGACATTCCGTACTCCTGCCAGGTGAGTAGCTGACAGGTGCCAATGATGTTTCATTGCCAACGAGAAGATTGCTATCATCACGAGATTTATGTGGCTCGATTTGGAACCTCCTCTGTTTAGGCAGTGAACTATCACTGCACTGTCCAAGACTAGTCTGATATGAATATTCCTGGCCGGAGCTAGTCGTTTCAGGGTCAGGAAAATGGCCATTGCTTCTCATATGTTGATATGGAACTGGCGGAATACTGTCGACCATGTTCCTTGAACCTTCTTGTACTGAGAATAGCCCCCCCATCCGCTCAGAGAGGCGTCCGTGTGGACTACTAGAGACGGCGGGGGAAATTGGAGCGCTACTGACTTGGAAAGACTCTTGACTGTCGTCCATGGACGAAGTCTTTTCCTTAGTATCAACAGAATCAAGGAGATTTTGTCTCTGAGTCTGATGTTGGCTCTTCTCCGCCATACTCGATTGATGTCCTTCAGTCTGGCTTTCAACAAAAGATCTGTTATTGAAGCAAACTGAAGAGACCCTAGGACTCTTTCTTGGGTACGACGAGACGCCCGTCTGTTCTTGAGAAATTGTCTCGTAGCTTTCGCTATCTCTTTGCACTTGGTTGGTGGAAGAGATAGTTTGTGTGCGGTTAGATCCCCTTGAATTCCTAACCATTGAAAGTGATATGCCGGAATGAGACGGGACTTTTCCTTGTTTATCTGGAATCCCAGATACTCTAGAAATTTTATTACTTTGGCTGTTGCACTGCGACATTCTTTGTCGTTGGTTGCCCAAATGAGCCAGTCGTCTAGTAAGCTACTAGTGTAACCCCCTGAGCTCTTAGTTCCTGAACTACTGTCTCTCCTAGTTTGGTGAATATTCTGGGCGCTATATTGAGCCCGAATGGCATGACTCTGAACGAGTAAGCCTGTCTTCCTAGTTTGAAGCCTCGGTAGGGAGAAAAGTTTCTCGCTATCAGGACGTGATAATAAGCGTATGTAAGATCAATAGAGGTGGTGACGACCCCACGGGGAAGTAAGGTCCGCACCTGCGAGGCGGTTATCATGCGGAACTTGTCGCATTGAATGTATGAGTTGAGACGGGACAAGTCCAGAATCACTCTTCGTTTGTCCGTGTCCTTAGGCACGGTGAACAAACGTCCCTGAAATTTCAGGTGTCTGACTCTCTTTATTGCCTTCTTTTGAAGAAGGTCTTTGGCATAGTCTAAGAGGTCTGTCATTGGAATTTGGTGGAATCTGACTGGTGGAGGAGGCCCTTTTATCCATCTCCACCCCAGACCTTTTGATACAATACTGTGGGCCCACAGACTGAAGGTCCAATGCTCCCGGAAGAGGTACAATCTCCCGCCTATCTGGAGAGGCTCATAGATTGGATGAGGTCTTACTTCCTCTGCCTCCTCTGGAGGGAGTTCTGGAACCAGCTCTGTACCGGTAAGCACCTCTTACATTTCGGTTATAGCCTCGAAACGCTCCTTGTGCTTCAAACGAAGCGTTGAAGGCCGAGGACGTCACAAAAGCAGCCGAACTCGAGGACTGTTGAGTTGGTTGACTCTGCAGCAACACCAATTGTTGCTGTGGTCGTGCTTTAGAGGTCGAAGGTTGACCAATCTGGGAGACAGGAACTGCCTGAATTACCGTCTGTGTCTGAGGAGCCTGGAAAGACTGATACTTCCTGACCCTCTTCCTACCTTTTGGCTGCGGTCCGGAGGTCTCATAAAACTTCCTTTTGGAGGGAGACCCCAGCGGACACGAAGGTTCTGATTAGCCCTAGCAGCCTCACTGATGATGCTATTAACTACGTCTTCAGGAAAAAGGTTAGGACCCCAGATTGCCGCTTTAATGAGCTTATTAGGCTCGTGTCTAATGGAAGCATCGGCAAGGACATGCTTCCTGCAGTTCCGCCTAGCAACCACAAAGTCATAGAGGTTACTCTGAAAGGTCTGTAAGTGACTTTGTTAGAACCCGGAATAGAGGTTCCTCAGAGTAGACAGACGCCGTCAACTCCGATGTAGTAACAGAGTTGATCGACCTACTCAGTCTGCACCTGGATTCAAATTCTGCCTTTACCATGGCCTCCGGGATTCTGGGTAATCGTTCACTAAACTGAGTGGAAGCACACTCCGGATCGAGTTTGCCCACTGTGAATGTTTCTGGAGCGCCCACCCAGCACTCCAGATCTCCGGGAAAGGGCAAAGAGAGGTGGGCTCTGTCTCACAAGCTGAGGCATCGGCTTCTCCTCCATTCCGGCCTGCAGAGTTAACTCTGCGATCTTAGACGTGCAAGTTGTTGGGATGTTATCCCTCACCATGAACATGGTGTAGCAACCCTTCTGTGGCGTTAGTCTAGTGTTGACGCACTCCCATTCTGAAAGGGTGCGGACCCATGCCGACTGTGCCTGGTCCCTAGGATAAATTACTGTTTCCTTTGAGACCCTGTCTACCCTGACTAATGCTTCCTCAGCTAACCGAGCAAAGCCTGGGAAGGGAAATTGGAGGTCCGCCGGGAAGAACTCGTAATCTTCCGCGGGACGGGTTCCACAGCCTTCAATCGTCAGCATGCCATCCGAAAAGGGGGCATGCAGAGCTAACCGCCATGGGTTGCTGTTCTCAAATGGCAGAAGCTTAGAAGTATCCGGCACAATGAAGGACTGCTGTGTGCCTCCGGACTGCATAAGTCTGGCCAGTAAACTCTCCTGGACCTGTAGCCTCTGAGCCAGAGAGGATGAACTGACCCGATGTCTCCAAGCTCGAAGCAAGCTGAGAAGACATCGACTGCAACCTCAAGTCCACGATACTGCCCATCTTCTCCATGAGAAGATTAGCGAAGGCATCAGGATCAAAGCCGGACTCCGTAGATCTGGCTTTAGATACCTTAGCTCTCGACCCCTTATGCAGGGGAGTAGCTTTAGCCGAGGAAGTCATAGGTGTAGGAGCCAATGACGACCTGACGGAACTCGCTGGAGTAGGATTATTTGGTCTGTTAGTCCTAGGCAGAGTCTTCTTCTTCAGGGCTTTTATCTTGGGGATCACGGAACTAGACCTGTCCCCAAGGTTCCTGGACTTTGAGAAGCCCTGGAAAGAAGAGGAAGAAGACAGAGTAGGACTGAATGAAAATTATTTCTTTTTGACAGATCTAGAACTACAGCTACCTGCCTCACTTACTTCCCTACCTTCTTCCTGCGCGTCGACGGTCATCGGTTCAAGATGGATACTGATGGCCGCCACCTTTTCCGCCACCTCCTCACACAAGGCGTCTTAGTCTTCCGGAGGGGCCTGGGTCTCCATTCGAATCTTGGCAATAATAGGGGGCCGCCACCTCCCTATCCACTGACCGAAGAAGTCCTTTGTGTTCGGATACAGTAGCGAACAAAGCTCCTCCGACAGTACATGGGGGCATCCGGCTGCGACATTCCTGCCAACCTCCTAACCCAGGTCCTTAGGGTCGTCAACGAGGAGGTTTTGAGCGCCAGAGGAGTCTGTAAGAGAGGACGAAATCCGATCCTCCAGTGGCGGAACGTGTCATATTTTCAGATATATAAATGTAAGGATATGTCATACAAAATAGAGAACATTACCAAGGTGAGAATGGTACCTACCGACTCATCAGTCACATACTCAAACAATGAGTAGCAAACTTCACAGCCGTCCGGGTGCCATACCAATAGGTTGTCGATCTGCACAGCACAACTGGCATGAGAATGACAGACCTCATGACCACACGGTTGTTGGAGGACGGCTGTACACCCTAACTCCTGACAGCGTACCATCTGTAAGTTAAAATTGATAAATGAATATCTTCAATTAGTTCCGCCGAAGTTAATTCCGGCGGTATGTTTACACTTAGATTAGTTCTACTAAAACTCTCTGAAGGTAAACATCAACTATTATAATTTTACATAATGTAAAAGCTCTGATTGTCTCCGCCTGCTCCGGAATCCATAATCTCAGTATCGCAATAGCTATGACCGGCGGAGTTGGCCTGATACGAACAGAACAGGGAAACAAGGTAAAACCTAGGCCTGAGTCTGATCACACCGGAGTAGGATAGCAATTCCAAGTCAATTGGAAACGCATTGCCTAAGCCTAGTTCCGCCTCCACCGGAGTGGGGAACAGCGATAACAACTGAGAAATACGGAATACCGAGCGGCGGAAACAGAAGTACGTAGCGCTCCGGCGTATAAAATACTGGCGGAAGTGATGGTAGACTACACCTCACCAGAATAAACACAAGCTCGGAGACATACCAACAGAGATTACATAATCTACTAATCCTTAATCTCCTCTGACTAATCCCCTGAAACGGTGCTCAAAGCTCCAGCTGCTGTTCGCTGGTAGGATTACTAAGTCAGCGAGCTAACGAAGCACCGCCGGAACGAGTCCAGAACGGAAGGGAAAAGCTCGGGGGAGAAAGGAAGACTTGCAATCGCCTGGCAACAGCAACCGGTCAGGTGATTACCACCCTCCGAGAAGCCGTGAAGTAGCCTACAACTAAAGGGATAGAAGGGGGCATGCCAACTGACACCCTAAAGGAGGTAACGGCCAAGGCTATACTTGCTAATTTTATTGATAAAGAAGTATTGGAAGTACCGACAAAAAAAGGGGGCAAGCCCATCTGCGAGCCTAGCCTAACCTTCCACAATCGGATACACCGATCTGGTCAGGTAGGCTAGGATAGCGCATACAAGTACGTTGCGAAAGAGGACACTCTAGAGCCTAACCTAACCCTCCAAAATCGAACGTATCGACCTGGTCAGGTTAGACAGGTCTAGCACCTACATTTACGTAAACAGAGAGGAACTCTATAGTGATGGAACAACCTCCAAAACCAAATATCGGTCTGGTCAGGTAGCCAGGACTAATACCAACTATGGGTAGCGAGTAGCACTCTCAAACGCCTAGCCTACCCTCCAAATCTCATCAATCTGGTCAGGTAGGCTAGGGTTGGTAAATTGTGTGGGACTACCAAACTAACCTCATCAAAATAAAATTAGTATACCAATATAATATTAAAATAAGATAATAAAAAAATTACCACATACACAACATGCATGAGCATAGCGGATGGATGAGGGCTTTCCTTTACCTCCAAAATAATAACTGGCATAGTACTAGGCTAGCTAGCCTAGCCCGCTTCCAACACACTACTCACGCATTAAGGTGAAATAAAACAACACTTTCGTGAGGGAACCAAATCGCTCATGAAGGACGATGACTAACGAGGGAAACCCTCTAATTAAGGCCAAAAATGTAAAGGTTGAACCATAATACATAAGCCTATCGATACACATCAGGAGCGAAATGGTAAAATTTCACAACAACAGTAGCACTTACTGTGATGTGCAATATTGGTGAATTTAAGATATTCATCGAAAAAATAAAAAATAAAAATAAAATTTTTTTAAAAATTGAGAAGACTGAGTAACGCAGTACGTTGATGTAAACATGGCGGTTCCCTGGATGAGGGTTCCTTCCACATACGCAACATGCAAACATCTCAACTAAAAACTTCTCAAATAAGGACAAACTGTTGTCTGACCGCGTTCGAAGTCAATAATATTATACTCAACTTAGATGAAGATGCTCTTGAAGATCAGAAGACATATTTAACAAAAATTATTGAAAAGGATCACAGCGAAAAATAAAGCTGTTCGCGTAGCGAGTGCTATGAAAGGAATGACGTTTCTTGGCAGAGGTAGCGGTGGCGAGCGGTAGGTGGTCGTTGTAATGGCACCTCTCTGGCGGGGGATTTTGAGAGGAGAAAGATATTGGGCAAAGTATCCTGTGATAAGTGGCTTCCACTTGCCCCTGTTACTATACCAACACCCTTTGGGGTGATCGATCCAGAGGTAGTAACTCTGGCATTCCATTGGCTTTTTTCTCTGGTATATTTAGCATTTATTTATACCTAGAAATGAGTGCTATAGGTACATTTCACTGGGCGACACAGGTCAATCCCAGAAAATGAACATTGGAGATGTTGTCAGAAAGCAGGGTAGAGCATGAGCTATGGAAATCTGAACTTTGTCTAATATGGGCCCAGGGAGACTGGTATGTCCACATCACTGATATAAGGCCTATATGATCAATGAAGTTTTGTGAAACAAACTTTACATTATCACATACCACACAAAGATATAGAAAAAAAATTCATAATTTTCCCTTTGATCTGATTTTTCCCCCTCAAACCAGACCTCCAATTTAAGTAAAAATAAAAATGGATAAGGTAAAAGATTAATACTCTACTTACTTAAAAGAACCAACCCCTTTTCCATTGTTCAATATGCTGTTGTCAACTTCTAATGGCAACCCAGCTATCTTGTAAGCAGTATGAGCACCAATACTTTCCGAGTTGGTGATAAGTTCTGACCGCATATCAGAAAAACACTCTTCCTCCATGTTACACTGGTCCCCCATTCTCCTCATGGTTTCTCTTAAGCAAATATCTACAAGATGGCCAACTTTAGATGTCTGAGGGAGACCGCTGTCAATGTTGAATATCTGGTCTAAATAAAAAGAAATCAAAATTAACTATAAGTGAACAAAAACCACTAGCTTAGCTTGCATTACTTATTACGATACATACAAGTTTGCAAAACTGGGAAAATTACATTACACACTGCTGGAGTGCATTAGATAGAGAGCAAATTTCTGTAATAGAAAATTACATAATTATCAACATAATAGGTAAAACATAAACTTCTCAAGTATACAAACCAGAGACTTTTATAAAAGATCACAATTTTTAAAAGTAAATTGTATGTTTCCAAACTATACAAAACTGAGGTCCTTCACATTAGGAATTACTTTCAGCATAGGCTGGAATACGGCCGTTAAAATTCTTGAAAAAGGTGGTTAAGCAGTAATTACTGTCTGGTAGGCGGTCGGCCCGCCTGTCCGGATGTAAACACTCCACTGCCTTTTGGCCCATGTTTCAGATTGAGGGGTGGCATGAGGGTGGGCATTAATGTGAAGGACCTCAGGTTTGTATAGTTTGCAATAATACAATTACTTCAAAAAATTGGTGCGGAGAACATAGACTCCAGGTGCTCGAATCCTAAGAATCTAAACACCAGATGTCGTGACAGTGAGAGGTCTCTCCGTCATTGACAAAAAGATCCTTCCTCAAGGACATGGACATACATCCAGTGGGACCCTAAGTTCCTTCCAGAAAAGTAGTCCCCAACATTGAATCCTACAGAGAGCACTCTGCATTATCCCTCCCAGTGTAACCATTGAAAGTAGAGGGAATAGGTGAGGAAGACTGGACGCTCTCGCTTGCCTTGCTAGAAGAACTAGCAGAAGCAAGTTGCGGGCAGCCACCAACCTGCAGGGATGGCCGCGACACAAGTCTAGAAGAGTGTTCTCGCCTTGGAGAAACGCTTTCCCGAGGAGGGTTACAAACCTCTCACACCGCAGGAGAAACGTTCGCCGCCACCGAGACCGGTCGATCACGCAAACGTGACTGTGGTCTGGGTGGAGTTGAGCGTGCATCTTACTGGCGAGGGCCAGTACCATCCTCCAACATGTCCCAGTCCTCATCGAGGACGAAACCTCTCAAGAGGACTGAATGGGGGACCCCTACCAGTCTCACCGCGTGCATGGTCCTGCGGGACCGTCACATCAACCCTGGGTACCAAGCAATCACAGCGAGAGCAATCATCGGCAAGGCATGAGTCACAAGAGCGACTCGCTCCCTTCTTCCACTCCGTGCCTGACTTGTGATGGTGAGTAGACCCAGCGTCATCAACTCTAGAAGCACACGAATCCGTAGATTTACGTGCACTCAGGTTATCTCGCGAATGAGCAGCCGACACAGAACTACTCTTAGAGGCATAACCTCTATGACTAGCAGCAGAAGCATGAACCGAAGTTGTGCTTCTAAGGCTTCCAACACACTATACCCTGGGACAGTGTGACAGTTCCTGTTCCCGAAGGAACAGGCAAGCCAGCGGAAGACCCAACCGCCTACTAAGTTCAAGGAGGCAGACCCTTAGAAGTCCTGTGATGAGACTTCTAAGGAGGGGGAGACTACCCTCTCCTTCTTCGGCAGGGAGTCTTGGAAGTTGAAGGGGAGGAGATATAAGAAAAATATGATGATTATGAAGAGGAAGATGACAACACTTGATGAGCTCTCTTCCTCCTCGATTTCTTCCTCTCCAAATTCTGCAAGACTTCTTCTACAGGATGAGACACATTTACCAGCAGAAGTAGAGTTATTAATCACAGGGCAGCCACGAAGGTGTTGTCCAGTGATGAAACTCCAAGATAACAGCAGCAAATAAATATGATTTTCATTTTCAGCAAGGGAACAGTACATACACTCGAGGACCAATATCAAAGCATGCTACGAATTACAGGTACAATTCCAAGGTTAAGATATAGCTGACGCGAAGATATCCAACCATCTACTGCTGTTAGCCTGTAAAAGAAAGGAAATATGATTAAAAAAAAAAAAAAAAAAAATACTCAATTAGTATCCAGGGGCCCTCCTCTCTCTCCAACCAATAAGCCAGTGAAAGGACGAAAGAGGAGAGGAAATACTGGAAGAAAAACAAAGGACAAACCTCCGAAGTTCCCCTCAATAATTTTCAAAGCATAAGCGTAAATTTCAAATGAATACTACACTGTCTCGCCCTGATGTTAAAGCAAGAGTTCACAAACACGTCTTCACCGAAAGGCGGCCGAAAGCAAAGTGGAGTTTTTACATCCAGACAGGCTGCCCTACCCACCTGCCAGACGGTAGTTCCTGCCTAACCACCTTGTTCAAGAATTTTAAAGGCCTTATTACAGCCTACACTGAAAGTAATTCCTAATGTAAAGGACAAAGGGTTTGTAAGTTGTCTAGGAACAAAGTATTCCTTGGTGTGACATGGAACAATATAACTACAGTGGTCCCCCCACATTCACGGGGGATGTGTACCGGAACCCCCGGCGAATAGTTAAAATCTGTAAATACAGTGGATCCCCCATATTCACATTCACCAGATACGCGGACTCACACATTCGCAGTATTTTTCTATGAGAAATATTCACAAATTCTTTTTTTTTTATCAATTTCATTAAAAAATAATATTGTCATGATACAATAAAGTTTGTTCATACTTACCTGGCAGATATATATATAGCTGTATTCTCTGACGTTCGACAGAATTTCAAAACTCCCGGCACACGCAGTGGTCGGCCAGGTGGTTAGTACCCATTCCCGCCGCTGGGAGGCGGGCGTCAGGAACCATTCCCATTTTCTATTCAGATTTTTCTAGACCACTGTCCCCTGAGGGGAGGTGGGTGGGTACTTAATTATATATATCTGCCAGGTAAGTATGAACAAACTTTATTGTATCATGACAATATCATTTTGTTCATGACACTAACCTGCCAGATATATATATATAGCTGAATCCCACCCTTGGAGGTGGGAAGGGACAGAATAGAAGGATTTTGGAAACAAATTACATGCACATGATTGACATCTTGGTTCCTTACCTGTTAGCATAGCTGACTTCGTGATTACTGTCACCCAAGTCTGCTTCTGCTTTACTAGAGTTTCCAGCAAGGTAGTGACCTGTATAGCTGGAGAGTTCTAGATGATCTGTCAACGGGAGCGTGACCACAATGCAACTAGACCATTTTGACCATACTCTGAGGACAACGAAGCATAAACAATACCACCTGACCTAGCCCAACTAAGTTAGTCCCATAACTTTTAGGCTAAATAAAGGGAAGTCCGCCTCAAGCAGTGACCCTACAACCATATAAAAAACAACACTATAAATTGAAAGCACACCTATCCATTTTCCAAAGGATGGGAATCGTGCCGCTTCATGTCCCCATTACTATATCTGCAGAAATGTACGGTCCCAGCGAATAGCAATTCTCATATGTCGCTTTCACATCTCTGAGGTAATGTGAAGCGAACACAGAGTTGCTTCGCCAATATGTGGCACTCAAGATATCACTGAGTGCCATATTCTTTTGGAAAGCCACCGAAGTCGCTATAGCTCTGACTTCGTGAGCTTTAATCTTCAAAAGACTAAGGTCACTATCTGGACAGGACGCATGAGCCTCCCTGATGGTGCTTCTTAAGAAGAACGCTAGAGCGTTCTTCGACATGGTAATTCTGGTCTCCTGACCGAGCACCACAGGTTGTCCGACGGACCTCTACATTGTTTAGTTTTCGCCAGATAAAACTTGAGAGCCCTGACAGGGCACAGGACTCTCTCTGGTTCTCGTCCAGTGATCTCTGATAACCCCTTGATTTCAAAGCTCTTGGGCCAGGGGTTGGACGGGTTTTCGTTCTTAGCTAAGAACAAGGGACTCAGAGAACCCACCGCATTGTGTTCTCTGAAGCCCACATGCTTACTCATCGCCTGAATCTCGCTAACCCTTTTCGCTGTTGCCAAAGCGGTTAGGAAGACAGCCTTTCTAGTTAGATCCCTCATCGAGGCAGCATGCAAAGGTTCAAATGGGCTTGACATTAGAAATTTCAAGACAACATCCAGATTCCATGACGGAATTCTAGGTCGTGGAATCTTTGAGGTTTCAAAAGACCTCAAAAGATTGTGCAGATCCTTATTATTCGACAAATCCAAGCCCTTGTGACGGAAGACTGTCGACAGCATACTTTTGTAGCCTTTGATCGTGGGCACTGAAAGCTTGTCAATATTCCTAAGGTGTAGAAGGAAATCGGCAATCTGGCTCACAGAGGTCGTGGAGGAGGAAACATCTCTCCTCTTACACCATCTCCTAAAAACAGCCCACTTCGATTGGTAAACAGCTTGAGAGGATGTTCTTCTAGCGTTGGCAATAGCTCTTGCCACTGCTCTTGAAAAACCTCTCGCTCTGGCCAACTTTTCGATAGTCTGAATGCAGTCAGACTCAGAGCGGAGAGGTTTTTGTGATACCTCTCGAAGTGGGGCTGTTTGAGTAGATCGATTCTTTCTGGTAGAGTCCTTGGAAAGTCTACCAGAAATGACATGACCTCTGCGAACCAGTCGCTTGCAGGCCAAAATGGGGCGATCAGTCATTCTTGCTCCTTCTGAAGCAGCAAACTTCCTTATCACCTCTCCCAGGAATTTGAATGGAGGAAAGGCGTAGAGATCCATTCCCTTCCAATTCCATAGCATGGCATCTATCGCTATCGCTCCTGGGTCGAGAACCGGGGAGCAGTAAATTGGGAGCCTCTTTGTCTTCGATGTCGCGAAGAGGTCTACTAATGGTGCCTCCCCCAAAGTCCTCACAACAACCCTGGCAAACTTCTGAATGGAGAGTCCACTCGGTCGGAAGCAGCTGATGTTGACGGCTGAGAAGGTCTGCCCGAATGTTCTGCACTCCTGACACGAACCTTGTTAGCAACGTTACATCTCTCATCTTCGCCCAGAGCAAGATATTCCTCGCTATCTCGAACAGGGATCGAGAATGCATCCCTCCCTGTTTCTTGATACGTATATGCGAGAGCCGTGGTGTTGTCCGAGTTGATCTGGACAATCCGTCCTATAATTCTTCCCTCGAATAATTGCAGAGCCAATCAAATTGCTTCTAATTCCTTGAGGTTTATGTGCCAGGACCTCTGTTCCCCTCTCCAGAGGCCTGACACTTCCTCCTCCCCCAATGTTGCTCCCCAGCCTGTCATGGACGCGTCTGAGAACAACACTAGTCTGGGCTCAAAGCTTGAGGACAGTCCTTCCGATAACTTGACGGGATCGAACCACCACTTCAAATGGTCTTTGACCGACTGAGAGATTCTCAAAATTTCGTTCAAGTCTTTTTTGTTCTTCCAGTTGTCTGCTATGAAAAACTGAAGCGGCCTGAGGTGCAGCCTTCCCAGAGAAACAAATTTCTCCAGCGAGGAAATGGTCCCCAGCAGACTCATCCATTCCCTCGCTGAGCATATTTCCTTCTCTAAGAAGACTGATACTTTTTCTAAGCATTTCAGCTGACGTTCCATGGATGGAAAAGCTTGAAAAGCCACTGACTCCATCTGAATCCCCAGATACACGATGGACTGTGTTGGGATCAGATGGGATTTCTCGAAATTGACAAGAAGGCCTAGGGCTTTTGTCAGCTGTAACGTTGTGTGAAGGTCCTCCAGACACTTTCTCTTGCAAGACGACCGGATGAGCCAATCCTCTAGATAGAGTGAGACTCTTATCTTCGAAAGATGAAGCCATTTTGCTACGTTTTGCATCAAAAACGTGAAAACCATAGGAGCTGTACTTAGTCCGAAGCAGAGGGCTCTGAATTGGAAGACCTGTCCTTTTAAGACGAATCTGAGGTACTTCCTGGACCGAGGATGGATCGGGACATGGAAGTATGCGTCTTGGAGATCCAAGGACACCATCCAGTCCCCTGGTCTTAGTGTTGCTAAAACAGACTGTGAAGTTTCCATCTTGAATTTTCCTTTCCTTACGAAAAGATTCAGCCTGCTCACGTCCAGGACAGGTCTCCATCCCCCAGACTGCTTCGGAACCAGGAATAACCTGTTGTAAAAGCCCGGGGAATTCAATGATAGAACCCGCTCTACCGCTCTCTTCTCTAACATTTGATCCAGAAGATCTAGCAGGATCTGTTGTTTCGAAGTCTGGTAAGATGGCGACAGATCTATCGGTTCCGTGCTTAATGGAGGTCTTGAGAGGAACGGGATCTTGTAACCGTTCTCGATAACTTCGAGTGACCAACTGTTCGCTCCTCTTATCCTCCATGCTTCTGCGAAGAGAGCGAGTCTCGCTCCGACCGGTGTCTGAAGGGTAGATAAGTCATTTCTTTCCCCTAGACTTTGATAGGGCTCTGCCTCTAGGGAAGGTCCTCCCCCGAGTGGAGGCTCTCGAGGGAGCTCTGCCACGAAAGGGCTTAAAATTCTTCCTGGAAACTTGCATAGTCCGGGAAGAGGGATGGGCAGCAGGATGTTTTGAGGATTGAGATAATAGGTCCTGCGTTGCTTTTTCTTGAAGATTCACTGATAGATCTTTTATCATTGATTGAGGAAAAAGATGAGCCGAAAAGGGGGCGAACAACAGTTCTGCTTTCTCTGCGGGCGATACTGATTTCGATGTAAAGCTGCAGTAAAGCGCACGTTTCTTAAGGACTCCCGACGCAAAATGTGATGCCAATTCGTCGGAGCCATCTCTTACTGCTTTGTCCATACATGACAAAATACTAGATAATTCCTCTAAAGAAATAGAGTCTGGACTTCTAGACTGCATATCTAAGACTCCCAGACACCAGTCAAGGAAGTTAAAAACTTCCAGTGTCCTGTAAATACCCTTAAGATGATGGTCTGTTTCCGTCATCGTCCAGGTTACTTTTGCTGACGGAAAGTAAGATCTTCTCGGCGCATCCACCAAATTAGAGAAATCACCTTGAGCGGAGGCAGGGATCCTCAAACCTGCTTCCTCCTCCGTTTCATACCAGATTCCTCCTCTACCACTAAGTTTTGCGGGGGGGAGAGCAAATGAAGTCTTGCCCTTCGCCTTCTTGGATTCCATCCAATCATGGATCCTTTTGAACGCCCTTTTTGTGGAGAGTGACGTGGCCATCTTCACAAATCCTGCCGTCTTCCTTGCCTTCGATGAAGATAGTTGGGAAGGCGGAGAGAGAGGAACCGGAGCTTGAAACTTATTAGGAAACAAGTCTTTCAAAAGGCGAGTCAGGGTTTTATAATCTGAAGAAGATGAGGCTGAAGACTCTTCCTCATCCTTAGGACCAGGGTCAGTTGAATCTTCTTCTTCCAAAGGAACAGCAGAGGTGTCCTGTTTCGAGCGAGAAGAGACTAAACTCTTATTTCCCTGAAGAATTTTCGAAGAGGAAATTAGAGTATGTTCTCCTATCAGCATCGAATTTCTATCAAGTTCCTGTAAAGGAACGTCATGAGGTGCGTCCTGGAGAACTCTCTCTTGACGAGAGTCCAAACGAGGCTTTTGTCTAAATTCTTGAAGAGTCGATCGCTCACTCGTCTGAGGAGCGTCCTGCCTCGTATTTCTGCGAGCGCCCTGACTTTTAGGATGCCTAGCATCCTCAAACGCATACTCATGAGTGTCTTTATCTTCCTCCTGGCGAGCGTCCTGACTTGAAGGACGTCGAGCGCTTAGCAAAGTCTTCTTAAAATCATGCCGTATAGCGTCATGACGTCTAGGATGTTTAGCGTCTTCAGAATCTGCATCGTGAGTTTCTTGTCAAGTAACTTGATGCTTGTGATATCGAGCATCCAGCGAAGCGTCCTTACGAGCGTCCTGAACAGTTTCACGATGAGTAAGACGTCGAGTTTCTCTAACTAAGCCTTTGCGCACCTGTTGAGGAGCGACATTATAAGTAGACTGCAGTGCGCCATCAACGTTGTCCTTAGAAGCTTCTCGATACCTAAATCTTACGTTCTCAACGGTTTCTTGAAAGACCGCAGGACGAGCGTGATGAGAAGGGTCTTTACGGGATTCTTGCCGAGTGTCTCGACACTTAATTGCTTCTGGAGGAGTGTCCCGCCGAGTAGAAACCTTGACAGAAGTTTCTCTAAAAGTTCTATGGCGCTGGAGACTCTCCCTACGTTCTTGATTATCAACATTATCTTCCTTCGGCCGAACATCGCCGAAGCGAGTCCTCTGAGCGTTCTCCAACTCCTGCCAAAGGCGACGGCCGCCTGTGCAACAACTAGCGTCTTTGACGTTTTCGCCGATACTTCCAGAGGCTCTATCAACAGGAGTACTAGCGCGCTCCTACATGAGTCGCCGAGATCTAGAAGGCGACGAAACAGGAGAGGGAGAAGAACGAGGAGAGGAAGAAGGAGAACGTCTGGATTTCTTGACAGGCAACCATAGATCCTTCCTACGATGACGTGATCTTGACTCTCTTTTAGTGAAAAATGCAGACAATTGTTGATGCATCGCCAGTAGGGTCTCCTTAGACGGGGAAGATTCATACGAAGGACTTATCCAGTGAGAAGACGATGGGCGAGGGGACGCCCTCTTCTTTCTCTCAGGACTAAAATCAGGTAGATTGGAGAATAAAACTACATACCTCCTTTTTACCAGAAGTCCTAACCCTCTTCTGAGGGATAGCGTCTTCAAAGTCTTCCGGAGAAGAACTAAGAGGAAGCCGCGTATGAGGACGTTCCCGATCTTCTGATAAAGCGTCCTCTTCTCTAAATCCTCTCTTAAAAGGGCGAGAAAGACGATGGCCACCTGTGTGACATCTTACGTCCTTACCGCTCTCGTCTTGAGAGGCCCTCCGAGAGACCCATCCTCGTTGAAGAGAAGACGTCTTGGAGGAAGAGAAACATTCTTTCAATATTTGAGCCGGCGCACGATCTTCGGCAGCCTGGGAATCGTCTTCAGGTACTGCCGAAGGGACGCCAGACCGGTGGTGTTTAGGTTCCCGTAACCCTCCTTCGGCTTACAACATGTCCATTCCCTATGTCCTGGGAGTCCGACAGAGGTCTCAGCCTGGAGGCGCTATAGGACCGGGTTTGACGCCCCCTCCTCCACACACTATCACTATCACTGCACTTTTTTTGCACATTAGTTTGGAGCGCGAGCACTTTTGGATTCAAGTTCCGAATCGACTCCATAATTGTAGTAAGGGCGTTACCTTCAGCAATCAATTCATTGGCCGAACGGAAGGCAAAATAACAGGGTTAGGCGCAACAGACTACATTTTAAGTTAGACTGCGGTGTTTTATCACCGCGACTCTTGACAGAAGCACTCCTGGAGGAAGACCTCCTGATTCTGTCACGTTCAAGCTTACGTACATAAGACTCATACGCCTTCCATTCAATATTAGTCAGAACCTCACATTCTTTACACCTATCATCCAATAAGCAAACATGCCCTCTACAATTCGTGCACACCGTCTGAGCGTCTACCGAGGCTTTCGGTAGCCTAACCTTACACTCTTTCACACTGCACACCCTGAAACTAGTAGAACTAGATCCAGACATCACGATTCAAGAACAATCCAAGCCAAATCCAAATCCAAACCACAATAGCGTATGCCAAGTCACAAAGCCAATTTCAAAAACCAAAAGACAATCAGAATACTTAAGTGACCAAAGACGTTTTCAAAAATCCTGAGTGGAGGTAATGAAAACAGGTGTTTACACTACCGCACCAGAGAAAAATCTGAATAGAAAATGGGAATGGTTCCTGACGCCCGCCTCCCAGCGGCGGGAATGGGTACTAACCACCTGGCCGACCACTGCATGTGCCGGGAGTTTTGAAATTCTGTCGAACATCAGAGAATACAGCTATATATATACAGTGGACCCCCCGTATTCGCGGACTCACACATTCGCGGATTTCTCTCGGGAACGTTTCCCCACATTATTCGCTGAAAAATCGCGCATTCGCTGTATTTTTCTATGAGAAATATCCACAAATTCCTGGTTTTTGTGATCAATTTCATCATAAAATGCACTTTTTGTGATAAAACCATTAAAAAAACCAAGTATGAAAATTTATAGTGGTTTTTCTTAAGTTTTAACTAACAAAATAGGCTGTTTTTAGCGCTTTTATAGGGGTTCCAAACATTCGCGGATTCTAACTATTCACGGGGGGGTCTGGTACGCATCCCCCGCGAATACGGGGGGAACACTGTATCTGGCAGGTAAGTGTCATGAACAAAATGCGCTTTTTGTGATAAAACTTAAAAAAACCAAGTATAAAAATTTTTAGTGGGTTTTTCTTGAGTTTTAACTAACAAAATAGGCTGTTTTCAGTGTTTTTAGAGGGTTTCCAACTACAATAGGTCCCCGGGTTACGACGTTCCGAGGTTACGCCGCTTTTTCTTAAATATTCATTGAAAAATCCGCCCTGGGTTACGACGTTTGTTCCGTTACGACGCCGACGCTTTCGACGCTCCGAGTTAACAACGCTTTTAAAAAACGCATACTATGATAAAAATCCTTTATAGTTTAGCACAGTATATTAATAAAAATAAGTTTCTGGTTAGATTACAACAAAAATTTTGAGGTTATGATGATTTTCGACACTTTTTATGTCGTATTTTTCTATGTTTTTTAGTGACGCCTCATATGCGGAAATAGTTTCCAAGCGAATGAATACATACTAGCTTGCAATGCGCAAAGTTTACATATAACAGTCCAAAAGTGCAAATAATGAAAAAATCATTGCTTGTTTCCAGTAATAATAACAAAACGAAGTTTCTGGTTATATTACAACGCAAATTCCAAGTATCCAAAGAGAGACATTATCCAGTAATTTGATCAGAGAGAGAGAGAGAGAGAGAGAGAGAGAGAGAGAGAGAGAGAGAGAGAGAGAGAGAGAGAGAGAGAGAGAGGCATCTTCCGACGCTCCGAGTTAAGGACAGAGAAGTGTTAGTTTCATTAAACGGCCTCTGACTCATGCCAGTAAATGTTTTGTTGATACTAATAATATAAGCCTATTTAAAGATACGTTTACTTTAATTAGCCTATATGATACGTAAATAGTAATCAGCTGTTCTTGTAGCCCTCAAGATTTGGCAAAATCGAAGTATCCAAAGAGAGACATTATCCAGTAAACTAGAACCTTGACATACGAATTTAATTTGTTCCGTTACCATCGTCGTATTTCAAAACAGTTGTATCTCAAAGCATTTTTTCCCATTTAAAATAACGTAATATGTATTAATCCGTTCTAGTGCTATGAAACCACACCTAAACACAGCTAAATTACATATAATATACACAATTTATACACAAATAAATGAGTAATAACACACATAATGATAAAATAACATAGCAATGTGATAAATGATAATAAATGTTAATAAAATCAATAAAAAAAAGAAAGGAATTTTACTTACCACAACGAAAGATGACGTGAGGCCAGCAGGGGGAGGAGGTAGGGAAGGGTGGAAGGGAACGATTTGTTCTCTTTTTATTTACGTATGTACACTAATAACTACGTAATAAACACAAATGAAATAACATTGCTAAACTAATTTTTTTTTTTTTTTTTTTCAATCAGTTCGTAGTTTAGAAATAATGGTGATGCCTTTGGAAGGTTTTTATTGCTTCCTTCTGCTTGATGATCGTGGATATTGTAGAAGGATTTCGACCATACTCGTTTGCCAAATCGACGATACGAACGCCACGTTCATGCTTTGCTATAATTTCATGTTTTGCTTCCATTGAAATCATTTTCTTGGGTTTTTTCTTATCACTTGCTTTGTCTTTAGCTTTGGGACCCATGGTTAATAATGAAATAGACAAAATAACACGAAAAATAGGCACAAATACAACAAACTAAACAACGACGTGTTAACGATGCAGCACCAACAAACAAACAGACCGAACGCCATTTATCGGTCGCCTATACAACTAACACTCATCGCAAAATCGTATCTCAAATATTTCGTTGTATATCAAAGCATATATTTTTGCAAATTTTCTGTTGTATCTCAAAACATTCGTATATTAGGGCAATCGTATGTCAAGGTTCCAGTGTAATTTGATCAGAGAGAGAGAGAGAGAGAGAGAGAGAGAGAGAGAGAGAGAGAGAGAGAGAGAGAGAGGCGTCTTGGCAACAATGGTCTCGGGGATTGAATTAACGTTTATTTTCTGAACAGATAGGACAGAGAAGTGTTTGTTTCATTAAACGGCCTCTGACTCATGCCAAGAAATGTTTTTCTGGGCTCAGCTCGTGTCGCTGCGCGAAATATCCTTTAATCTATTATTTCTAGGGTAAATGTACTAACACATACCAGAGAATAAATAAATAAAGAAAAAGGTCAGTACAACTGACTCGCTCACCCTCCAAGAGGGTGTCGGTATGAACACTATGGCGAGTGAGACCACTACCACGAGCCGCTTGCCAATAGAAATCTCCCACTACAAAATCCCCACAAGAGGGGAGCCGACCCACAGAGTGGGCAGCAACTACTACTACTCCATCCCATGCTGCCGACTGCTGCGCCTCTGGTGGCCATCCTTTTCAGTTAGCGCACACTGTATACACGTGCCCTTTTTTGCTCTGTGTTTTTGTGCCCTTATTTTTGGATTTACTCATCATGGAGCGTGCAGCCATCGCAGCAGCTAAGTTAAGTACTCAATGTTTATTGCTATTTGGTTTTTTCCGTCCTTGAGTCAGATTTGCCGTTTTTTAGGTATAAATACGAACTCTAGGTGGCGGAAGCATGGCAGCATGGTTCTGCCTCGTGGCGGGTTCGTTCTTGGTCTTCCATACCCAGAACCTTCCCTTACTTTAGTACGCTCTATTTTTAGTCATCCTATTTGTTTTAGGGTACAGTCTACGCGGTTTATGTCATGCATGCATGTCTTTTTTACCTTACCTTAGTAGGCTTCTTCTATCCAGAACCCTAGCCACGGCTCTTAGTATCGGCCCCCGGCTAGCTTTGAGTGGTAGACTTTCTTTCGGGTTAGTCGTACACTCCTGGATTTTTTCTCCTACTATTTTGTTTTCTTTCTTTCAATGTTTTATTTATTATGTTTTTGTTAGTGTAGGCGTCTGGCTTCATCTAGCCTAGGTTATGGCCCATAGGGCCCATGCGCCACCGCTCTTCAGTTCGGTTGCTTCCTTATAGCTTCTCTCTGATCAGCCGGTTGTGTATTCTAGGCCTTATCGTTTCATTGTTTTGTTGTTACCGCCCCGTGGTCACTACGTGACACGGAGCAGCCAGACGCCTGTCCAGTCATCTTCCCTCCTCCCGCTCTTCCATAGGGCCGGGGGAGGGGGGAGGGTTGGTCTGCCCACGCTCGCTCCGCATACCCAAGCCTGCCTCCCTCTCCCCCCAGGCGGAGGGAGTAGAGGGACGGGACAGACCCAGACTGGACTCGACCTCTCCAGCTTCTCGGTCCGTCCGGATGGCTAGGGGGGGGGGACTGGCCTTTCCCCCCTCCGTCGCTTCTTCTCCGTCGCTCCGTTTGCTAGCGCGAGTCTGTGTGCCCTCTCGCCCTTTCCCACCATACTGGGGCTCCTTTTCTACCGGGAAGCTCCGGCATCCAAGTGGAAAGGTGCTAGTTCACCCGCAGGGTGGACTGAGGCATACAGTTGGTCTCTACTACCCCGCCCTCCGTCGCGCTGAGGTCGCGACACGCTCCGCCACGCACTGACTTAGTCCGGTACGTTCGATTTTTATAGGTTTAAGAATTAGTTATGTTAAACTAAGGTAAGTTTATCTTAACGCTACCTTGAAACCATCCCCCCTCCCTTGTCTGCCTCACCGGATCTCTCCGGGGTTATAGCCTATTCAGGCGGTAAGGGAGGGGTTATGCCCAAATTTTTTTCCGAGCTCCGGCATGCAGCGGAGTTTCTTCTGTCCTTTAGCCTGTAAGTGATAGCCTTTAAGATGCCTTCATGTGTCTTTTCACTTACAGACCACCAACTGTGAGCATCCGGGATGCGGCCGCCACGCTTCAAGACCCCTGTGGACATGAAGTTTGCCGGTCCCATTGCTCCATGCGCGACTCCGCACGGGGACCTCCAAGTCTGGTATCACGGAGACATGCACCATCGTTTATGATCTGGGGAGCCAGCTCTTAGACGGGGTAAGTATTTCCAACTCCGTAGCCAGTCCCTACTTCGTTATAGTTCTTAAGTTTAAAAAAAAATTCTAATCTTTCTTGAAACTTAAGATAAAAAATACAGGGGATTTCGCATCCCCTATAATTTTAAGTTAAGCTTTTAACTTTAGTTTTAGTTTAAGTTTAATCTTAAAAACTAATAAATACCCTCTCTTCCAGGCTCCGGCTGTGAAGGACACCGCACTGGGCAACCCTGCGGGCCTGGGTCGGCGGTTTTGGGAAGAACGCCGCCAAGGGTATGCCCTACATTCTCAGAAGAGGTTGGCGGTCCTGATCTTCCCCTGGAGGCAAGTCAACGGGCTACGTCGACCCCAGCAGAGGCGGGCCCACGACTATTGCGTTCATCCAACACAGCTCGCTGCCTCGTTGACGGATCCAGGCCAGGACATCTCCTCGGAAGTCGCGACGTTAGATCTAAACATTGAACCCACCTGGTAGGGTGTAGACGACCTGTTGGTCGAGGTGAGTACGTTGGACGCCCAAGGGATGCCCTTGGGTGCCACTGGATCTTCTACCCCTGCAAACTCTCCATCCTTCCAAGGCTTTACAGGTACAGAACTTTATACTTTCTCCTGATGCTTCCGTTAGACCTAGGTCAAAGGACAAGCAGTAAAAAACCTTGACTAAGACGTCGTCGTCGTCTAAAAAAGACGGCGTCGGCGTCATCATCATCTCGTAAGTCTCCGGCTAAAAAACCCCGGAGCAGAGAGGTCTAAAGCTTCCGGGTCCGGCTCCAAATCCCCTAGGAGTAGATCCTCCATGGGAGAGATCACACACTCCAGCGGAGTCAACCGTCCACTACCTTTGGTTCCGGTTCAGAGCCACCCGTCCACCTCCGCAGCAGCTCCGGCTTGGATCCCCAACGCTGGCCTGTTGCAACAAGTGGGCGATCTGGTGGGGTCTCTAAAAACCAGTATGGAACAGATGTTCTCCCGGTTTGTCTGATAGGATCAATCCCCATGACAACATTATCGCCGGACTGAGCCAAGCTCCGCTAGCTTCTCCCCCACCCTTCAGCACAGGGGGAGCGCAATTGCCTCCGTATGACTCTCTACCTCCGTTCAGTATGAACAATCCTTGGAGAGTAGCGTCATACGCCCCCTTCCAGGACGGGCTTATTTCTATCCCGGAATGTGGAACTCGGAGGATTGAAGACTTCGAGTTCTACCCGGAAAGACCTTCAGCCTCCGTTCATCGGCTACGCCAGGCTCACCGCCTCTGCCATGACTCGAGACGATAAGGTACCTAAAGAAACAGTCCTCTATTCACGAGACCAGCTCAAAGAGAATGGCTCAGGTGTTTTAGAGGACATGGACTGTTCGAACACGAAAATACAGCCGTTTAAGAGTCCTTTCACAATCTTTACAATGGAATAGAGTACCCCACCCCGCTCCCTTTCTTGACAAAGATTGCTGACTGGTTACCATTCCATGCAGCCCAGAAGGGGTGGGCTTCCGTTTGCCTCAGCTGAAAGAAGCGGACCCTACGTCTCCTTTACTTCCGCTCGCCGGGAGTTGTGGGAAGAATCGGCCAACACTTTTCTGCGGCAAACTAAACCAGACTGTGCTATGAGAAGTTTGGTGAGAACTGCCTACTTCAGGATAGGCCTCATTCGGGCAGATTTGTGCCAAGTCTAGGTTGGCCAGGTCTATCAATACCATGGCCATGACCGAGGTGGCCTGGACCATTTCCTATGGTTCTGAGCCACTTTTTCAGCTGATCACCAAGTCACTGACTCAAACGGTGCAGTCTGATATGTTCGAGTTCGCCACGGCTAGAACAACTGTAAGGAAACATGTCCTCCAAGAAGCAACGATTCGGCATGAAACCGAATAAGTTGCTTGCAATCGAACATCTGGGGAGACAGACCTCTTCCCAGAGCGATGGTGAGGAGGTCCAGGCAAGAGGCTACAAGGCTTAACCAAAGCCTTAAAAGATCGTTGGGGTCTTACGGCCAAGAGACGCCAAGATCAAGTTGTCAGAGGTAAGGCTCAGAAGAAACCCAGACGTTTCCAGCCTTACCAAAAGAAACAGCCGCACTTTACCCAGCCTGTTCCAGCTGTCCCGTTGGTGCAAGCAGCCCAACCCTTCCTACCTCCAAGGCTCAATCGCAGCCTATCTATGTCATTTCCCCCAGCCTCAACCCTCCACCTCTACGCTCTCTCCCCAGCCTTCAATCAAGTCTTCGAGGGCCAGGCTTCCCAGAAGTATGACCGCTCGGGTAAGGGAGGCAGAGGTAAGCGATCCTTTCGTCAGAGAGGATCGGGAGGGTCCTTTAATAGAGGAAAGCATTTCAGGGGAGGCCGTGGAGGCTACCAACACCAATGAGGACTTTCAGGTAGGAGGGAGGCTGTTTCACTTCCGCCACCGGTGGAATTTCAGCAAGTGGGCACAAAGCATTGTGTCAAAAGGTTTGGGTTGGAGTTGGGTAGCGAACCCGCCCCCATCCAGACCTTTCCGCCAACTCCCATCCAAAGAATTGACGGAGTATGCGGAGGACCTCCTTTAGAAAGGAGCTATAGCGAGAGTCAACAGATTAAAGTTTCAAGGGCGCTTGTTCAGCGTTCCAAAGAAAGGCTCACAAAAAAGAAGGGTAATCCTTAGGACTTGTCCCGCTTAAAACTTAGCCATTCGCTGCGACAAGTTCAAGATGCCTCACGATCTCGCAGGTACGGACCTTACTTCCCCGTGGGGCCGTCACCACCTCTATCGATCTTACAGACGCTTACTATCATATCCCTATTGCAAGGCACTTCCGTCCGTATCTGGGCTTCAAGATAGGAGATCAGGCATTCTCCTTCAAGGTAGTTCCTTTCGGGCTCAACGTAGCACCCAGGGTGTTCACGAAGTTGGCGGAAGTGGTAGTTCAACAACTAAGATCGCAAGGGGTTATGGTAGTAGCGTATCTCGACGATGGTTAATCTGGGCTCCAACAGTCGAGGAATGCCACAAAGCAACACTGAAAGTGATTCAGTTCCTGGAATATCTAGGCTTCAAGATAACAGGACCAAGTCAAGACTCACTCCAGAGTCAAACTTTCAGTGGCTGGGCATTCAATGGAATCTATCCTCCCATACTCTGTCGATTCCATCAGCCAAGAGGAAAGAAATAGCGAAGTCAGTAAAGCAATTTCTGAGTCACAAACTTGCGTCAAGAAGAACCCAGGAAAGGCATCCTGGGTTCACTCCAGTTTGCATCAGTGACAAACATCTTGATGAAAGCCAAACTGAAAGACCTAAACCAGAATCTGGCGCTCACGAGCAAATGTCAGGTCCAGGGACAAATTATCCTCAGTCCCTCAGATTCTACGGAACGACTACGCCCTGTGGGCAAAAAGTCAAGAACTTATCGATATCAGTGACCCCTTCAGTTTCCTCCTCCGGGGATTACCATCCACACAGACGCTTCGTTAAGCGGTTGGGGAGGATATTCTCAGTTCAAGAAAGTTCAGGGAACTTGGTCACCTCAGTTCCGTCAGTTCCACATAAACGTACTGGAAGCAATGGCAGTGTTCTTGACTCTAAAAAGGTACGTCCGCCGAAAAAGTACTCCCACAAAAGCTAGTCTTAGACAGCGCGGTGGTAGTCCATTGTATAAACAGGGGAGGCTCCAAGCACGTCATCTAAATCATGTCATGGTAGCCATCTTCTCCCTGGCGGACAAGTTCAGTTGGCACCTCTCCTCCACCCATATAGCTGGAGTGAGAAACGTCATAGCAGATGCTCTATCCCGATCAGTACCTCTAGAATCGGAATGGTCACTGGACAGCAGTTCGTTCCAATGGATTCTTTAGAGAGTTCCAGGCCTACAAGTGGATCTCTTCGTCATCCCAAGCGAACCACAAACTCCCATGTTATGTGGCCCCCAACCTGGACCCTCTGGCCTATGCCACGGACGCCCTGGCCCTAGACTGGAACAACTGGGAGAAGATTTATGTCTTCCCTCCAGTGAATCTTCTTCATGAAGGTACTGAACAAACTAGGACATTCAAGGGTCAAGTGGCTCTAGTAGCCCCAGACTGGCCGAAGAGCAATTGGTACCCTCTAATTCTGGAACTGGGTCTTCGCCCTCTTCGAATTGCCCAGTCCCAGGCTCTCCCAGTCAGTGCAAACGAAGACTGTGTTCGCTTCCTCAGGAATTCTCAAAACCCTAACTTTATGGATTTCATGAAGTTTGCAGCGAAAAGAGATGCGAATATTGACCCCTCAAAATATTCTCTTCTTGGAATCTGATAAAAGGGATTCAACTTTGAGACAGTATGATGCTGCTGTCAAAAAGTTAGCAACCTTCCTGAGAGAATCAGATATTAGAATCATGACAATCAATTCAGCTATATCCTTTTTCAGATCTTTATTTGGAAAAAGGCTTAGCAGCTAGCACCATTACGACAAACAAGTCAGCCTTGAAAAAGATTTTTCAATTTGGTTTCAACATAGACTTGACAGACTCCTACTTCTCGTCTATTCCCAAGGCTTGTGCTAGACTTAGACCTTCTGTAAGGCCTACGTCAGTATCATGGTTCTTAAATGATGTTCTAAAGCTGGCTTCAGAAACTGATAATGACACAGGTTCATTTATAATGCTTTTAAGAAAAATGTTATTGTTAGTATACAATAAGGTTTTGTACATACTTACCTGGCAGATATATACTTAGCTATACGTCTCTGACGTTCACGACAGAATTAAAAACAAAACTCGCGGCACACGCGACAGGTAGGTCAGGTGATCTACCTTACCCGCCGCTGGGTGGCGGATGTAAGAACCAATCTCCCTTTTCCAGCCAGAATTTTTCCTTCCACCGGTCTCCTGAGGGGAGGCTGGGCGGGCCATCAATCGTATATATCTGCCAGGTAAGTATGTACAAAACCTTATTGATACTAACAATAACATTTTTGTACATGAACTTTCCTGTCAGATATATACTTAGCTGATTGACACACTTGGTGGAGGGAAAGAGACAGCAATATAAATATGGAAAAAAGGGGAAAACAACAGTTGTAGGATGTAAAAACAACTTGGTTCTTACCTGTTTAGGCAGAAGACTTCGTAGTTACTGTCTATGAGTCTGCGTTGCCTTAAGAGCTTCAGCGAGGGCGTGACCTACAGCTGACAGACTCTTTGGGTCTATCAAAGGGATTTGGTTGTCCGCTTACTTGATAGAATCCGAGCAGGATCTGTCAACGGGGATTCGCCCACTTATATGACAGAACCTAACCACTATCATTGCAAGGAGCTCAAACATACACCGATCACCTAACCAATCTAATCATTGTTTAGCACTACGAATTGAAAAACATGCCTACCCGCATGTTCTTTCAAACAACCAAAAACTTACAACCTAACAGGGGAAAAAAACAATATATACTACTAAGGATATGTCTCAGCTCCCTGCCCAGCACCGAATCCGCCGATACGTACGGGCCTAACCCGAAGCACTTTTCATACGTAATTTTGACGTCTCTCAGATAGTGGTTTGCAAAGACTGAGTTGCAACGCCAGAATGTTGCCTTCATTATATTACTCAGGGATATGTTTTTGTTAAAAGTCAATGACGTGGCAATAGCTCTTACCTCATGAGCTTTTACCTTAAGAACTTTGTATTGACTTTCCTCACATATCGCATGCGCTTCTTTCACCAGGCTTCTGATAAAGAAAGAAAGCGCATTCTTCGAAAGTGTCCTCCTTGGATCTCTTACAGAGCAACCAAAGGTTGACATCATTGCCCTTAAGTTTTTTCTTTCTCTGTAGATAGAATTTTCAAACTTCTTACTGGGCAGAGAGACCTCTCTGCTTCCTCGCCTACTAATGCAGACAATCCTTGTACTTCAAAGCTCCTAGGCCAAGGATTTGAGGGGTTCTCGTTCTTGGCTAAGAACGAAGGAAGGAATGAACAGATAGCTGCATCTCCTCTGAATCCACATTTCCTTCTAGTGCATGGAGTTCACTAACCCTTTTTGCGGAAGCCAATGCCATGAGGAAAATTGTCTTCTTCGTGAGGTCTCTGAACGATGCAGACTGAGGCGGTTCAAACTTATTGGACCTCAGGTAACGTAGCACTACATCCAGATTCCAACTCGGACCCCTGGAGAAATCTTCTTGGATGTTTCAAACGATCTTATTAGATCATGAAGGTCCTTATCTTCTGAAATGTTTAAGTTTCTGTGCCTAAACACTGCAGATAGCATGCTACGATACCTTTAATGGTTGATACCGCCAATCCACTTTCTTCCCTAAGGAAAAGTAAGAAGTCTGCTATTTGTGTCACAGAGGTACTGGAAGAGGAAAAGTGATGGCTCCTACACCATCGCCGAAAGACGTCCACTTCGATTGGTTGACTCTAAGGGTTAGAAGGCTTCTTGCTGCTGCGATAGCCGTTGCAACTCTTGCCGAAAAGCCTCTCGTTCTGACCAAACTTTTGACAGTCTGAAGCAGTCAGATCTAGAGCGGGGAGGTTTTTGTGGATATCTCTCGAAGTTGGGGTTGTCTGAGCAGATCGATCCTCTGTGGTAATGTTCTCGGAAGATCTACTAACCATTCCATACCTCTGTGAACCATACTTGTGCGGGCCAGAACGGGGCTACCAGCGTCATCCTTGTTGCCTCCGATTCTGCAAATTTCTTTAGAGTCTCTCCCAGTATCTTGAATGGAGGAAAAGCATACGTGTCTAGACCCTTCCAATCTAGTAGGAACGCGTCTATCGACACTGCCCTCGGGTCCGATATCGGAGAGCAGTAGTTGGCTATCCTCATATTCTTGGCTGTGGCGCGAAGAGGTCTATATGAGGTTTGCCCCAAAGCTTCCACAGATCCTGGCAAACATCTTCGTGCAGAGTCCCACTCTGCCGGCAGGACTTGATCTTTCCTGCTTAGGAGGTCTGCTCTGACGTTCTTTTCTCCCTGTATGAACCTGGTAAGGAGACAAATCTTCCTTTTTTCTGCCCAAAGCAGGAGTTCTTTTGCTGTCTCGTACAGGGAGACAGAGAGTGAGTCCCCCCTTGCTTCCTGATGTAAGCCAGGGCCGTGATGTTGTCCGAGTTGATCTGAACTGTTGAAGCTAGGACGTGGGGCTCGAAAGCTTTCAAAGCTAGCCAAACCGCCATCAGCTCCTTCTTGTTGATGTGCCAGGTCACCTGTTCCTTGTTCCAGGTGCCTGACACTTCTCTTGAGCCGAGCGTCGCTCCCCAACCTGTTTCCGAGGCGTCGGAATACAACACTTGGTTGGGGAGTTCGGAATGTGAAGGGACATCCCTTCTGCAAACTTGAGAGGGTTGGCCCACCAAGAGAGGTCCTTCTTGATTTCCTTTGAAATCTCGAAGGAGAACTCTAGGTTTTGTGAATGACACCAGTTTCGATGGAGAAAGAACTGGAGAGGTCTTGAGGTGCAACCTTCCTAGAGAAAGGAATTGCTCCAACGAGGAGAGTGTCCCCAACAAACTCATCCACTCCCTCGCTGTGCCATACTTCTTTCTCTAGGAAGGCTTTGACTTTCTCTGACCCTCGGGCTATCCGTTCTGGAGACGGAAAAGCCGAAAATCCAGAAGCCATCCGAATCCCAGATAGATACGATCTTGACTGGGGATCAACTGAGACTTTTGAAAGTTCACCAAAAGTCCCAGCGAATCTTGCCATGAAAAGGGTCTTTTGTAGGTCCTCCAAACATCTTTCCTGAGACTTGGCCTCTGATCAGCCAGTCGTCCAAGTAAAGGGACACTCTGACTCCCTCCAAATGTAGCCATCTTGCTACATTTTTCATTAGGCCTGTAAAGACCTGAGGGCTGTTGAAAGGCCGAAGCACAAGGCCCTGAACTGGAATATCCTTCCTCCCATCATGAACCTGAGGTATTTCCTTGACGAAGGATGGATAGGCACATGGAAGTAAGCGTCCTGAAGATCTAGGGACACCATCCAGTCCCCTGGCCGAAGGGCCGCCAACACTGAGGATGTCGTCTCCATGGCGAACTTCCTCTTTTCTACAAAGAAATTCAGGGCGCTTACATCCAGAACCGGTCTCCATCTCTGAGGCTTTTGGAAACTAGAAAAAAGGCGGTTGTAAAAGCCCGCTGAGCAAGGGTCGCTCACTAGCTCTATAGCCTCTTTCTCGAACATTAGTTCCACTGCTTGTGTTAAAGCAAGGCTCATGATGGGATCCCTGTACCTGGCCACCAACTCCCTCGGAGTCGTTGTCAACGGTGGTCTTTCCGTAAAAGGAATCAGATATCCTTTCCTTATTATAGAGAGGACCAGTTGTCCGCTCCTCTCTTTGTCCAGGCTTCCGAGAATCTTAGAAGTCTGGCACCTACTGGTGTTTGGTGGATACTCCCTTCCCACTTCTTAGCTCTGACAGAGCGTGAGAAGGATCTACCTCTCTTGAAGTTCTATTACCTCTCGAGGTAGAGGCTCTAGAAGGGGGCCCCCTCGAAAGGGCTCCTGTCTAGCTGGAGTCTCCTTCTTAGTCTTCGTCTGGAAGGAGGTCTTAGGCTTCCGTGCCGACTGTGCGAGCATGTCCTGAGTCGCCTTCGCAGAGATAGATCCTGAGATGTCCTGGATTATCTTCTTTGGAAAAAAGCAGAGGCGGAGATCTGAATACATGGAGAGAGGCTCTTTGGGCATGTCGAAACAGACTTCGTGAGAAAAAAAGAGCAGAAGAACTGATCTCTTCATTAAGGATCCCTGCTCCAAAGAGGGAGGCTATTTCGCTCGATCCATCTCTAACTGCTTGTCAATGCACGTTAGAACACTGTTTTAGATCTTCTGGCGAAATAGGCATCCGGGTTCTGAGTCTTCTTAGCCAGACCCCAAACCCAAAGACCAGTCAAGGAAGTTGAAGACTTCCAAGACTCTAAACATTCCCTTCAGCAGGTGGTCAAGCTCGTTCATAGCCCAGGTCGTTTTGGCCGACCAAAAGAGCCGAGCGTCGTGCTGCATCACCAGAGAAGAGAAGTCCGCATCCGCCGATGAAGGAAGACCCAGAACCTAAGGGTTCTCCAGACTCGTACCAAAATCCGAGTCTGCCCGTAAGCTTGGAAGGAGGGAAAGAAAACACAGTTTTCCCTTTGCTCTTCCTTAGAAAGCAGCCAATCACCAACACCTCTCAAAGCTTTCTTCATTGAGATGGTTGGCTTCATCCTCACACAAGAGGAAATTTTCGTCTTCTTCGAAGTCGAGAATAAAGAGAGAGGAGAAGGAGGAGCGACGGGAGTAAGGGAGTCTCCAAACTCTTGAAGAAGTAGATCTGTAAGGATCTTGTAGGACGAAACTGACGAGTCCTTCACCAAATCCTCTTCTGAAGGTTCAACTTCATCCACTGAAGAACCCTCCGCTTCTTTACGAGTGCAGTTAGCCTTCTCTAAAGAAATGCGCCTGTCCAGAGAGTGTCTAGTAGTAGACTGGCGCCTATCAGGGGAAGCCAAAGTTTCTGGAGAGCTCCTCTCGAATGAGTCTTTCCTACTCTGATGAGTGCTGTGCTCTATGCTCCTTAATCCTACTCCTAGATTCCGGGCTTCCAAGGGGAGCGCCTGTTAGGAGAGGAGAGCCTACTATGCTCAAGGCGCTTCTCAGGATCCATGCGCCTGTTCAAAGGAGAGCGGCTGCCAGGCGAGCTGCGCCTACCATGAGGCGAACGCCTACTAGGCTCTTGGCGCCTACTTACAGGAGAGCGAAGGTCTGGAGAAGGTCGCTTACTAGGAGACCGCGTCTACCATGCTCCACAAACTTCGCTCCCGACTTGTGTGTCTCTTCAAAGGTAGTCTCCTAGAAGAGACATACTCTTTTTCAGGCTCTACGCGCCTGTCCTGAATCGAGCGGCTAACAGTAGAGCCGCGCTTATCAGGAGAAAAGCGCCTATCAGGAGAAAAGCGCCTATCCTCCGCACCACGCTTGGGAGCGGGAGAGCGTCTACTTGGGGAGTAGCGCCTACTAGGCTCAAGGCGCCTAACATAAGGCGAGATCCTGTCTCTTGATGAATCCATCAAAGAGTAGGCTCTCTTATCCGGAGAATGAAGGATCTTCGTAAAAGAGCGCGAGGACGAGGCTGTACGCCTGTCTTTAGACGAACGCCTACTAGTCGCTAGATCCCTTACCTACTGGAGAGATGTAGTCACCAGGAGAAAGCTTCTTGGGCGATTGATGTCTGGAAGACGACAAGCGCCTGCTGAGGAAAGCGCGCCTCCTTCCATCCGCTGATAAAGGAGAGAGAACCGACTCTGACTGAGACGGTAAGACAGGTGAAGGAATCCTAGACTTCTTGACAGGGAGAGAGACGTCTTTCCGCCGCGTTCCTCCTGCCAAGGAGCCCGCCAGTGCCGAAATCTGCGCTTGCAGTCCCGCAAGAATTCGAGCTGGAGATCTTGTAAAATCCTCCACCGGAGAAGAGGCTCGAAGCCTACTATGAGGCGAGAACTCCTGCTCCCTCCTGGGTTTCTTGATCTCTACTTCCGGCTCTTCTGGAAAAACTTCCGGGCTGGAAGGAAAGGAGCCAGGCGCCTTCCAGGCTCTCTTCAGTGGTCGTGAAGAATCCGAGGCGCTCCATCCTCTTCTAGGTGAAGGAGAGGAAGACGAAGAGAAGCATTGGCGCAATACCTCCTTCTTCGCGCGAACAAGGGCAGCCTGGGTACGATCATCAGGATCTACCGAGGGGACGCCTGATCGGTGGGAGTTCTCCCTAACCTTCCTGCGGCTTTTGACTTTCCTCCTCCACTGGGACTGGGAGTCTGGAAGAGGTCTAGGCCTGGAAGCATTAGGGAGCCGATCAGACGCACCCCCTCCACTGCTGGGGTCACTGCACAATTCACCTTCACTACTCTTACCTTGCAACGAACGGATCTCTTTTCCATGCTAAGGATCGTGGCTCTCATGGTTGCCACTTCCGTAGTCGTATCCTTAGGTTCGATGCAGGGCGCAGGAGCTGAAACTGGAGAAGGTTCTAATGCTACAACAGGATTTTCTTCTACCTCGCTAATACGAGACTTACTAGAACTTCTAGAAGAAGCCTTTCTCACCCTGTCTTTCTCTAACTTCCTCAAGTAGGAAGAAAGAGCCTTCCATTCACCCTCATCCAACTTCTCACACTCATTACACGGGTTATCAAAAGAACATTCTTTACCTCTACATTAAAGCAAACTGTGTGAGGATCTACCGTAGCTTTCGGTAGTCTCACCTTGCATTCATCCATAGCACACACTCTAAACATAGAAGATTCTTAACCTCTAACTCAGACATCTCGAAATCAAAGAAAAATCCAAATCAAATACCAAAAAACAATCCACAAATGCGTATGCCAAGCCAACAAGATCAGGTACTTCACCGAAAGTCAGTCCAAATAAATCCACGGCACGAGAAGAATAAAGCTGTCAGGAGGTAACAACCACAGGTGTAGTCGTCACCGGCGACAGAAAAATTCTAGCTGGAAAGGGAGATTGGTTCTTACATCCGCCACCCAGCGGCGGGTAAGGTAGTCACCTGACCTACCTGTCGCGTGTGCCGCGAGTTTTTGAATTCTGTCGTGACGTCAGAGACGTATAGCTAAGTATATATCTGACAGGAAAGTTCATGTACAAACTCTATTTTTATTAAGCTTGGCCTCATGGAGCTAGAATTTCAGAACTGTCGGCATTATCCAGAGATCCGATCATATTCAATTTCTTCCCACAGGGGAAGTGCTACTTTCTCCAGAACGTAGTTTTATAGCAAAGAATAATGAAGAATCCTTTGATGAGGTGGGAACCATGGAAGGTTTTGTACCCCTTCCACAAGATTATATCTCTTTGCCCAGTATCGACCTTACGAGCCTTTCTGTCCAGGACCTCCTCATCCTCATCGGGTCCTCTCTTTAAGAGAGAAAAAGGTGGGTACTTTATCTATTAAAGGCATCAGGCAGCAGATCCTGTACTTTATTAAGCAAGCCAATCCTGACTCTTTCCCAAAAGCACATGATGTCAGGGCAGTAGCCACCTCAATTAACTATTTCCAACATATGAATTTCGATGAGTTGAAAAAATATACTGGATGGAAATCGCCGACAGTATTTAAGCGTCATTACTTAAAGTCCTTGGAAGCTCTGAAATTTTCAGCAGTTGCGGCGGGTAACATAGTTTCCCCCGACTCTGCTTAATCTTTAGTAGAAGATCCAGTCCTCCTTTCTACCTGTCTCACCCAACAGTTCGTCTATGCTGTCATGTTCATCTACGTTTACCTTGGGTCTTAGCTGCTCTTATGGTGATATGGTGGGTGTCCCTTATTTTTTTGCTAGGGGCACTCACAATCGATTGTATGTATTGATCTCTTTGATGTGATCCCCTTATTTTTATGCTAGGGATACATCTTATTTACAATGGTTACGGGTTTTGTATATTAAGTCATATACATTCCCTTCATATATTATTATTATTGAAGTTTGTTCTGTTCAAGTTATTGTTATAATTCTTTTGAGTTCTTTGTACATATCTATACACAGATACTGCTTTTAACATATATTCCATGTAGCCCTGTATATATGTAAAAATTAAGTTAATTTTAAGAAATATTATTAGCATTAAGTTTAATTTAAGTAATATTTCTAATTTTGTATCATTGTGTATATGTATATTTATTAGCAATTATATTCCTTCTTTTTATGTTATCTTTTATTTGAAGGACCCCTTTTTTTGTTTAAGTTGAATTTTCTTTACAATCTTGTGCTATTTCTCTGGTACGATTTCGCGCAGCGACACGAGCTGAGCCCAGAAAAGGGATTTTGACGTAAGGAAAAATCTATTTCTGGGGCGATTGGCTCGTGTCGCCAGCGAAATCCCGCCCTACCCATCCCATCGCTCAAGATTGTCTGCTAACTTCAGGATGGCCACCAGAGGCGCAGCAGTCGGCAGCATGGGATGGAGTAGTAGTAGTTGCTGCCCACTCTGTGGGTCGGCTCCCCTCTTGTGGGGATTTTGTAGTGGGAGATTTCTATTGGCAAGCGGCTCGTGGTAGTGGTCTCACTCGCCATAGTGTTCATACCGACACCCTCTTGGAGGGTGAGCGAGTCAGTTGTACTGACCTTTTTCTTTATTTATTTATTCTCTGGTATGTGTTAGTACATTTACCCTAGAAATAATAGATTAAAGGATATTTCGCTGGCGACACGAGTCAATCGCCCAGAAATAGATTTTTCCTTACGTCAAAATCCCTTTGTTGATACTAATATATAAGCCTATTTAAAGATACGTTTACTTTAATTAGTCTATATGATATGTAAATAGTAATCAACTGTTCTTGTAGCCCTCAAGATTTGGCAAAATCACTCCAGGTTGTACATAAAACTTCAAGAATGTAGTGTCACCAGAGGATTACAATAGTTTTTACCTTCAAGAACCAGCATTTTTTTATGAAAATAACTCCAGGTTGTACATAAAAACTACGGACAACATGTAGTGTAACCAAAGGATTACAAGTAAGGTTTATATAACTTTTTATTAGTTTAAGACATATTTCCAAACGTCGTTCCGACTTACGACGATTTTCGGGTTACGACGCGTCTCAAGAACGGAACCCCCGTCGTAACCCGGGGACTGCCTGTATTCGTAAGTTCTAACTATTCACCAGGGGGGAGGGGGGGTCTGGTATGCATCCCCCGCGAATACAGGGGGACCACCGTAGTTGGAACCCCTACAAAAATGTTGAAAACAGCCTATTTTGTTAGTTAAAATTCAAGAAAATCCCACTAAAAAATTTTATACTTGGTGTTTTAATATTTTATCACAAAAAGTGCATTTTATGATGAAATTGATAAATAAAAACAATAATTTCTGGATAATTCTCATAGAAAAATACTGCAAATAAGTAAATTTTCCATGAATAATGGGGGGGAAATGTTCCAGCGGGAAATCCGCAAATGCGTGTCCCCCCGAATCCAGAGAACACGAATACAGGGGTCCACTGTAATGGTAAAAGAGAAAAGCAAAGGAAAATCCTCACCAGTTATCAACAAGTACTTTTCCCTTCAGAATCAAGAACAAACAGAAATGATTGACGTCTGCCTCCACTTATCATTCTGATAAGCTTCTGTAATGTATGGAGCCCATCCAGGAAAGAACAACTGCCTTTGGAATTGTCTCTTGAAGAGAGTAAGTCTTGAAAAGACAGATCATGGAGAAAACTGAAAAGTAATGATTACAGAAAAGCAAAAAATAAACTTACTTAATTGAGTGGAATATATTCCAGAGCTCAAGATATGAAGCAGATATTTTAGAATTGAAGAAGTCTTGGAAGGTCATCAACAACCAAAATGAATTAGAGAACCACAAAATAGCGTGTCTGAACAGGGTTATCTTAACATGTAACGAGGCTCTAATTATTATTTTCTTGACCATGAAGAAAGGCAGAAAGATGTGGTGGTCCAAGTTGGACCGATTACGGCATGTCACAGATGCTCCAATTGGTGGGAAACAAGGTGGGAAAATGAGTTTTCCTTGAGGAGGTAAACAGGATCAAGGACTGCTTGCCTCAAGAATCCACAGATCCTGTCAGAAGTGGGGTAAGCAAGGTCCACCTAGTGGGAAGAACCTGCTTAAGGTCATCAGTCAGAACTTTATATCCCAAAAGGACAGTGTATTAGAAATTCAATTTTGAACTGCCCTCCAAAAAAGCTGTCTTGCTTTTGTGGAGATAGACAAAGGGAGAGAGAGCCTCTTAAGAAAATATGGTAGGGCTGTGATCTTGTCTTGAGAGACTACTGCAGTCCACGTGTGAACTAAGATTGAGAAGTACTGAAGTCCCAGGCGAAAGAATCTCGGCTTTCTAGCATAGAAAGAAATATTCTGACTTCAAGGGATACTTCCCAGAAACTACCTAGTTCCTCAAATGGGCTTTCCAATCCAGAACCGAGGTTTCAGAGAATTCTAGGTCTGGGCAGAGGAAAAAGGAACCTCCTTACAACTACTATATTAAGATGGTCATTACTAGGCGGGGTCTGTCTCTCCAGAGAGACAAGACATCCTAGGAAAAGCTGATGTTCTAGTCATAGAAATCAAAAGCAAGAATCACAAGTATTTGCTTGAAGACCCGAAGAGTCAAAAAAAGCCAAACCACATATCTCCGTAAAAAAAAAAAAAGTCACAGAAGACGGGTCTGACTCCTGAACTTTGCTTTCTGTTGTAAAGAAGGGGAGTGCCGCAACCTAGGGGACTCACCAACAACTGAGTAAACTGCAGATCAACGTGCAGCTAGTTGCCGACTGTGCACTCTTGACAGTGAAGCGTATGCGCAGAAAATCGAGCAGATTCAATTTCACAGAAATTCCTTGAGAGATTACATCATCTTGATCAAGCCAAAGATCATGTGGAACTATACTTGACGTAAAACAAAATTCGGCAACTAATAGGAAGCCAGGTGAGAAGTGGGACCGAAGGAGTAAGTTAGTCTCCCTAACTCCTGACATAAAGTAGAGAATGAAACTGTCATTACATGAAGAAAATAACAACTTGTGGCACTTGTCTGCAACATATTCATGGGACTGGATGATCATTAGATGAAGAAGGCAAGTCTTTCATATGATGCCTAACTTAAATAAGTAGTAGCAGGAGAGAATTGTGGCTGGGCGGCAAGCCAATTCCTGGGTGCTCAGAGTTGGTGCCGGGAGGAGGGGGCCTGGCTGTCACTTCTGTTTGCATGGCACAGGAGCTGTTGTCAGGCAAGCTGGAAGCCTGGAGCTATAAGAATAAATGTTCATGCCTCGGGGCCAAGCTTACATTTCTGTGACATTCCAATTACAGTTAGTATGTCAAAGCATAAAACAGGAGCAGATTCAGCTATCCTGAACTTACCATTCCCCTAAAGTTCCTCATAACCAAACACTAAGCACCATTCTCTCCTTACTACATTCTAACCCTTACACTTTTCAGTACTCTGCAAAGGAAAGTGTGAGTACCCTAGGCCCAGTAACAATTCATGGATTGCAAATGTCTGGCCTAAAAAAAAAAAAAGGGGGGTGAATGCAAATGGTTTTAACCAGTTGGAGGGCCAATCATAAATTGCAAATGTTTGGCATAAATGATAGAGGAAGATTGAGGAATTACATTTCTGGAAATTATTTACTGTAGGCTTAATGTAAGGCAAAATTAACTACTAGTAGGGATCCGGCCTGGAAGTAGCTGGCTAGATGAATGAAACTACATACTATGGTAGAGTCCAGCTAGCTTTGCAAACTAGCCCTGCCCACTGCACGCCTGTGATTGGCTAACATCGGGAATAGGAGCAAAGCCCTCCCAAGTACAGGCAGTCCCCGGGTTACGACGGGGTTTCTGTTCTTGAGAAGCGTTGTAACCCGAAAATCGTTGTAAGCCAGAACATCACCAAAAATGCTAAGAAAACCTTGCTTTTAATGCTTTAGGTGCATTGCAAACTATGTAAACTGCATTCTTATTGCATTTTGCATCAAAAAACTTCAAATATTGATTATTTTGCATTTTTGGTATCATATTTCTTCTGCCAGATGAGCGTTGTAGGCGTCATAACCCTGGAACATGCGTCGTAACCCTGGAAATAATTTCTGATGAATATAACTGAAAAGCGCCTTAACCTCAGAACGTTGTAAGCCGAACCCGTCGTAACCCTGGGACTGCCTGTAGGAAGAGTGGAGACTCTCCGATGTTCCCTTTTACCATAAAACTTCCTCCACTGCTCCTTAGGCCATGCCCGGCATTCCGTACAAGGATTTGTAATCGTACAAAAATTAGAACGACACCTACTGCATGTGATGTGAGGGTCAGTCTCTGACGAATCCAAAAAATAAGAACACGGGAACCCAGGAACTCTGGGGCACATACGCTGACGTCGAGAAGGAGCAGAAGAAGCCATAATACCAGGTAAAAACACACACACACACTAAAGGAAACGAAACGGGCAAAGAACCGGGAAAAGGCCAACAGAGGGAAAAACCCAACTCTCGTCCAGGCAGTTAAGAAAAGACTGGCGTAGGTGGTCGGCATTTGACCACTCTTCACCTGATCTACGCATGAGTTGCCAGATATCTCAAGATTCCTTGCTTTCATCCATTTTTTAACCGGATCCAGCTGGGCGCTAGAAATTATCCTATTGTTAAGACCAAGGGTTTGTTCGCGTATGAACAAAGAGCTCATTTACTGTTGTTTTCACACCGATAAAAGATAAATAACGTAAAGCTCGTAATGCCGATGAAAAAGAGTGAAAACAAACAGAATCGCTAAAATTTACACAATCTATTAACGGAGGGGGAAAAAAAAAGTTTCGAATGAGACTTATTAGTCAAAACTGTACTTAAAACTACGTCGCAAGACGAGCAATATGATTTTGTTCCATATAAGTAAAGCATCCAGATATTCTTTTATGTTAACTAGGAACAAGAACATTCACTGAGACCAAGTGAAATGGTTGCATCTGGAGTGAAGGAATTGACTAGTCAGCATCTCTGGCTGTCTACTTCACATCCCCCCACAAGTAGGGATATGTGTTAACCCTCTTACGCCGAAGCGGTAAAAAAAAAATTGTCTCCCGTGTGCCGGAGGTGTTTCAGAGTGAGTGCAGAAGCGGAAAAAATATTTTTTTTCAAAAAATCACAGCGCGCTTAGTTTTCAAGATTAAGAGTTCATTTTTGGCTCCTTTTTTTGTCATTGCCTGAAGTTTAGTATGCAACCATCAGAAATGAAAAAATTATCATTATCATATATAAATAATGCGATATATGACAATTTGTCGAAAATTGCATTTTTCCTAACTATACAAACCTGAGGTCCTTTAACAATAGGAAGTAGCTAGCGGCAGCTGGAACGGTCGTAAGCTTCGAACAAGGGGAGAACGGTAGTTAACTGCTTGTCCGACAGTCGCGCGGGAGGTAAACAAATCACTTTTGCTTTTGGCCCATGCAAAATACGCAGAGTGAGGGGTGGCATGAGGAGGGACTATATGTAAAGGACCTCAGGTTTGTATAGTTAGGAAAAATGATATTGTTATGATACAATAAAGTTTGTTCATACTTACCTGGCAGATATATATATAGCTGTATTTTCTGAAGTCCGACAGAATTTAAAAAACTTCCGACACACGCAGTGGTCGGCCAGGTGGTTAGTACCCATTCCAGCCGCTGGGAGGCGGGTATCAGGAACCATTCCCATTTTCTATTCATAATTTTTATTTCCACTGTCCCCTGAGGGGAGGTGGGTGGGTACTTGATTATATATATCTGCCAGGTAAGTATGAACAAACTTTATTGTATCATAACAATATCATTTTGTTCATGAAACTTACCTGTCAGATATATATATAGCTGAATCCCACCGTTGGAGGTGGGAAGGGACAGAATAGAAGGATTTTGGGAAACAAATGCATGCAGATGATTTACATCTTGGTTCCACCTGTTAGCATAGCTCATAGCTGACTTCGTGATTACTGTCACCCAAGTCTGCTTCTGCTTTACTAGAGTTGCCAGCGAGGTAGAGACCTATAAAGCTGGTGCACTCCAGATGATCTGTCAACGGCGGCGTGACCACAATGTGACTAGACCATATTGACCATACCATGAGGGCTAAGAAGTAAAATAAATATATATATAAATATATATATCACCACCTGACCAACCTAGCCCAAAGGTAAAGGTGTGTTAACTAAGGCTTAAGAGTTAAGAAGTCGCCGTTGTCGGCGACTCAACAACTAAATTAAGAGCTCTTCCTAACCATTTTCTACAGGATAGGATGAGTGGTACTTCTTGCCCCCAAGATTGTGTCTGCAGACACGTATGGCCCTAGCGAGCAGCAGATCTCATATGCCATCTTCACATCTCGCAGGGAGTGTGAAGTGAAACACAGAGTTGCTTCGCTAAAACATGGTACTCAGGATGTTGCTGAGTGCCATGCTCTGTTGAAATGCTTCCGAGGCCGCACCCTCACCTCGTGAGCATTCAGATAAAAAGATTTCAAATCTTTGTGCAAACACAATGAAGGAGCATTTTTGAAAGAACTCCTTAACACTAAAGCCAGGCTGTTCTTCGATATGGGCAAGTCTGGTCTTTTTCGGAACACTGCAGATTGCCCGAATGACTTCGACTTTCTTGAGTTTTATGTATATAAAACTTGAGAGACCCGAAAGGGCACAGGACTCTCTCTGGCTCCTGCCCACTAACTTGTGCCATCCTTGCTTCCAAGCTCCTGAAGGACAAAACGGGTTTCCATTCTTAGGCCACAACGGAAGGGTTAGAGAGCACACCGCCTTGTGTTCTCTAAAGCCAAAACTTGTGACAATGGCTTAAAATCTCACTAACCCTCTTTGTCGTATCTAGGGTGGTTAGAAGGCCTTCCTGATCACATGCAAGAAGTTAACAGGTAGGAGAGGTTCGAATGCTTTGACATCAAGAACTTCAGACTACGTCTAAGTTCCATATTGAAAGCTTCGATCTGGACACGCACAGTCAGTCCGTCTGTACTAAAGTCAGGTGACCGACCAGTTGACCAGTCAGACGAATCAAGGACAGCAAGGCTGTACCCTGAAGACCATAAGGCACTATTCTTCGCTGAAGGATGAGTGTCTGGACTGCCTGGGCGAATCAATCTAAGCAAACCTTGGGGGGTGTATCAACGCAACCCAACGTCGTCAGCGAATCAACTCCTGACTCGAGCTTCTGGTGCCAGGAGAAAGGAGCGAGGAGCAAAAAGGCGATTCAGTCCCGAAGCAAGAATGCCTGACAGTCCAACTTGGTCTCATGTTACACGATCATCGGGGGTGTATAAACGCAACCGACTTCGTCAACAAGAAAGTCAGGGCTACTATATGTCGCCTGATCTCGCACGAGTGTCTGACTCCGAGAAAACAGGTGAGACAAAAAGTAGATGGTGAGCGAGTTTCGAGATTCCACAGAACTCAAAGATCGTGAAGGGCTTTGTTGTTTGACAGACGCAAATCTCTGAGCCCAAAGGCCGTCAACAACATATTTGCGTATTCTTTAATAGTTGTGACTGCCAGCTTATCCCATTCTTCAGACGGAAATGGAAGACGGTAATCTTATTCCTGTCAACATCTCGATAGTCTGAACGTAGTCAGACTCAGAGCGGAGAGGTTATAGGTACCTTTCGAGTTAGAGTAGACCGACTCTCTCGGAAAAGGTCCTTGGAAAGTGAACTAGGAAGGATGTGACCTCTGTGAATCCAGGATACTGAAGGCCAACATGGGGCGATCAGCGTCATTGTCGCTCCCTGTAACGTCATAAATCCTCTTACTACATTTCCTAAGCGATTGAAAAAGGGGAAAAAGAGACTAAACATCCATCCCCGTTCAATATCATAGGATGGCGTTTAATGGTACCGATCCCGGATCGAGAATAAGGGAGCAGAGAAGAAGAAGCCTCTTCGTCCTCAACATATCGAAGAGAAGAATGAAAGGGCGTCCCTAAAGTCTCCACAACTCTCAACTTACTTCTAAAGAAAGATTCCACTCGGAAGTCAATAGTTGCTGCCGTCGATCGAGACGATTCGTACGGACTTTTGCAATCCTGTAACGAACCTCTAGAGGATCGTTACATTCTACGCCTGTTGTTATAATAGGCTCTTTCTCGTAAACTCGAACAGGGACCGAGAGAAGATACTTCTTAAGATATGAGAGAGCTGTGGAATATCAGAGTTGATCTGGACCACTGGTTCCAAAAACTCGTTTCGAGGACTGGAGGGACGACCGAATTGCTTTACTTCTTTCAGATTAAGATCCAGGACATCTGAAACCCTATCCAGATGTCCGGCACCTTCTTTCTATCACCTCAGGTGATAGACGCACTGAGAGATGTTCAGAATCATTCCTAGATCTTGAATAATATTTCAGTTTCCCGGTAGGAAAAAAACTGTGGTCTGAATTGCAGTCTATTCGGGGAAACAAACTTCTTCAGGAAGGAAATGGTCCCCAGCAAGCTCATCCATTCCCTCCCCGAGTATGCTTACTTCCCTAATAAGGCTGCGCTTTGCCTAAGCAGGAGAGCATATAAAAGTGCAATGTTGCGGTAGACTCGTAGTTCTATACCGTGCGGTAACGAGCACCAAAAGGATTAAGAGATAACTCTGTTGAACATAGTAAGGCAAAGCGAATGCAACGTTTATTCATTCACGTAAGAAATCCCCTCAATCTAGGCTAAAGTCCGTGATTGTAGGACAGAGATACAGTTAGTCAGTCAATCCCGCAGGAGAGACGTAACCGCCAGCACAGAGATACGGTTAGTCAGTCAATCCCGCAGGAGAGAGAGACGTAACCTACAGCGCATGACAGCGCACGATCTGTTACTGGCTCGGTTGGACTGGAGGACAGACACAGCAGCAGCCAGCAGCTTACGAACGTCGTCTCATAACTTTACGTCTGGGTTGCCAGCTACCCTATTCTACGAAGAAATAGGTCCGTTATTTTTTTGAGCAGAAAGAGACTCTCAAGCTGGTATATTTAAGCGAAACAGAAAACGCTAAATATATAGATGCGTTTGTGTCGTCAGAACACTACCATACAACGGTAAAAGATAAATCGGAAACTCCTGGAAGGCTGCAGGGAGTAACGATTAAATGTCCTAAAATAATAGACAATAGACCTCTCGGTTGCCATCCGAAGAGGTAACTACAGCAAGCGTATATGACTTGAACCAACCAGTAGTAAAATAACGCAAGTCAAAATATGATATTATATCACAATAAAGTTTGTTCATACTTACCTGGCAGACATATATATAGCTGAATTCGGAAATACAGCTACATACATATCTGACAGGCAAGTTTCATGAACAAAACTTAGAGAATCGAAGCAGACAGCTCAAGCTTCTTATGTTATTGGACATAAGCGTTCATTGACGTAGTCTACAAGTCTATTTCTTGTACGAGTCTGCGAATGACGAATGAGAGCTCTTCCGAATCTTGTCAATAAGAGCTTATTCGCTTACGCAATATCAAGTTAATGAGATTTTTGTTTGTCCAATGCGAACTAACCCATTTACGGGACAAAGAGATATTTTGTCAATGAGGGGATACCCACTTACTTGACAAAACGATAGTATATTGTCAATGGGGGAAAGTCACTGAATTGACAAAACGTAATCCAGGAAGTCGAGCATTTTATTTTTCCGATTCCCGTCTCAAACGAGGAAGGGGCAAGAATCCTGTTAAGAGACTGGGCTTACGGCAGGTAGAACGACGATGTTCAATTCGGCAGCGTAGTCCCGACTAGAAACTAATAAAATCTATCATCTGAAAAACCCTTTCAGATGGGCTAAAAAACCTTGCAAAATTATCCTGGGAAGAGGAAGAAACTCTCCAACCAGCTTCCTCTCCCGTATCACAACTAATGCCTGCTAAAGCTTAAAATTTATTGGCAGTATGGCAAAGGAAGTCCTGTCTTGCGCTTTCCTGAAGAGCGTCCTTTTGATGAGTGCCTTTGCAAGAATCCTACTGAACATTGCCGAGAGTCCTGACGTGCAGGACGTCGAGCCTTTGCATAACCCGTAACTGCCTTATCGCAAAGTCTTGACTGCGGTAGAGAAAACGAGATCTTCCCTTGAGCTTTCCTTAACTCCATCCACCTTTGCGAAAAGCAATATAATATTGACAGAGATCTCTTGAATTCACGAAACCCGAGGTCTTGCTGGGTTTCGAAGACGAAGTTGTCTGTTCACTTTAAGCTTCCTCCGAAGCACTGCTTACTTCACATTCTTGAAGCTCAAATCTTAAACAAGAGCTTGAAGAGTTCAACAGAAACGTTCAGCCAGGAGACAAACCTGGCGTGCGCTGGGCGTCCACTGGCGAGGACGCTCGGCGTCCACCGGCGTGCGCCTGGCATCCATCCGAGCGTCCCGTTCAAGCCGAGTGTCAAAAGAAGCGTGCAGAAAAGCGTCACGCTCCTGACAGGCGTCAAAACAAGCGAGAGAAACTGCCTTCTTTTTCATATTTCTCGGTGGAAAGACGTACACGTGATCAGGCGACGTTCGCCTTCTTACTTCTCACTGAAACGCATAACGAGAGAGAGAGGGGACGTGAAGCGTCCTCTTCTATAAAGCTTCTATTTAGAGGGAGCGAGTCCTTCCGAGAGCTCCAACCCCTGCACGGAGAGGACGCCTCAGAGGACGAGAAGCAATCCTTCGAGATTTGTGCATGTGCACGATCTTCCGCAGCCTGGGAAGCGTCAACAGGTCCTACCGAAGGAACGCCAGATCGATGTGGGTTCCCCGTAACCCTCCTTCGGCTATCGACATGCCCTCTCCCTGGTCCTGGGAGTCCAACAGAGGTCCAGGCCTAGAGGCGTTATGGGGCGGATCTGACGTTCCCTACTGACGAGAGAGAGGACGTGAAAGCGGATCCCTCTTCTCTAAAGCTTCTTAGAGGGCGCGAGTCCTTCCGAGAGCTCCAACCCTTGCGCGGGGAGGACGCCTCGGAGGACGAGAAGCAATCCTTCAGGATTCGTGCACGTGCACGCACTTTGGCAGTCTGGGGATTTTCATCAGAAACTGCGAAGGCACGCCAGATCGGTGGGGGTTCCTCGTAACCCTCCTTCGGCTTTCGACATGCTCTCTCCCCGGGTCCTGGGAGTCAAGCAGAGGTCCCGGCCTAGAGGCGAAATAAGGCCGATCTGACGCACCCTCCACTACACAAGGGGCACTGTCACTGCACTTAGCCACTTCACAATTGCTCTCTAAAGCAAGCACTTTCGATTCTAAGTTACGAATCGAAAGAGTATAAGAGAAAGGGCAATAACCTCTACAGACACTGTTTTAGGGCCCGAAGGCAACATTACAGGGTTAGGAGTAACAATAACAGAAGTAGCACTCTTCACAACAATGAAGGAGAGCGATCACCTCTCGCAGACATATTCATAACCCGTAGGCCATACTATAGGGTTAGACAAAATAAAGTCTACAGGAAGGTTAGCAGGTTCACTACCCTGACTTTTGTTTACTGATTAATTACGTACATACGAATCATACTTTTTCCTTACGGAATTAGACATGTTTACTGATTAATTGCGTACATACGAATCATACTTTTTCCTTACGGAATTAGACATGTTTACTGATTAATTGCGTACATACGAATCATACTTTTTCCTTACGGAATTAGACATGTTTACTGATTAATTGCGTACGTCTTCCTTACGGTATTAGACAAAGTCTCACACTCCTTACATGACAAATCTCAAGAAAGAAGCAAGACCCATACCCCTCGTGCATACCAAGTGCGGATCTACCGAAGCTTTCGGTAGCCACACCCTATCTTTGCAGACAACACCCTCTGAAACTAGCCTAACTAGATTCAGATATCTTATGCAAAAATGAATCAAATTCAAATCAATTTAAGATAGCGTATGCCTAGCCACAAATCCAAGTAAATAAATCAAAAGACAATTAGGATACTTAGCGGCAATGAAGTTTCCAAAATCCTAAGCCGGAGGTACTGAAAACAGGTGTTTTCAGCACCGGCGACAGAAAAATTATGAATAGAAAATGGGAATGGTTCCTGATACCCGCCTCCCAGCGGCGGGGATGGGTACTAACCACCTGGCCGACCACTGCGTGTGTCGGAAGTTTTTTAAATTCTGTCGGACTTCAGAAAATACAGCTATATATATATATATCTGACAGGTAAGTTTCATGAACAAAATGCAATTTTCGACAAATTGTCATTTGTTCCGATACGTAATACAAACCCTCGGTCCTTTAACAATAGGAAGACTCACTTCTTGGTGGGAGGAATCTGAGTCTTTTGATGAACAGACTGGTGTTCGTCCATCCCTGGAATGCCTCCCTGGTCGTAAGAGTGAGGGAGGGATCCAAGCCTCTGTCCGATTGATCGGGGTGTGCACCGCAGGATCAATGGTCAGACCTCTGGGCCAAGTACTAAGAGAGAGGCAAGCGTATCTCTTCGTACCAGCAAGCAAGAACTTGTTCCTGTTTGCAAGAGGCAACATAAAGTATGGGTTTGTCTCAAGCTGGCATCCACTTCCTCCCCCTTGTTGGAGGAAGTGGTGGATATACGCTCCTATCCCTAGTGAAAAGGATAGGATGGGGCTCTGTTGAGTAGCTCACCTGCATCTCGTCCTTATCCAGCAGGGTGACGACCGTGTCCCTCTAACCCACAGGTCGAGGGGAAGAAAAGAGGTGGAAGAGGAGCCAGTCACACTCTCATTCACTCATCCATTCTTATGGTCACACCAGGACTCGATGCTCTTCAGCCTGCGAGGGTCTGGGTTCGCTACACAACGTGTTGAGCAGCCACCACGGGTCCCAAGGAAAAAGATCCAAGGACCTGTGGGCAATATCCCGAAGGTAGAAGGAGGTGCATGTGGTCTGGTTGGACCAGACCCCTGCTTTCAGTACCTGCGCCACGGAGAAGTTCTTGTGGACAAAGCAGCATCTCCTTCGCATCGAAGGCGGTGAAGTCCATTAGGGAGGGGATTGTGAACGACTCGAACCGATGTAGGGACGAAGGGTTCGAGTCCTTCGCTACGAAACTTCGGTATGAAATCGAGCGTCACGGATCCCCATCCCCTGGATGCTTGACTTCACAGGAAAAGTCATGCAGTTTCCTCAGAGGAAAAGAAGGGAATAGTAGTCGCATGAACTATCCCTCTTCTCGACTTCGGTGATGTCCAGTACCCATACTGGTCTGTCCGTTTGCCAAGAAGAGTCTCGCATCCCCCTATCCCCATGCAGCGAAGTTCTCGGTAGTGGATAGGACACTGACACTCCATGGTGGGTGTCGATGGTATGGGTACTGTGACAAGCTATTAAGACGAAGTAATGATTGCTCTGTAACAACCGAACTAAGTCCACAGCGTAGTTCGTAACTGACTAGGCCGCTCTGACAGCTGCCGACTGACTGGTTCGGTATCGGAAGTGAGGCAAGTTGTCCAAGCATCCGAGTAAGTCACGTGACCTTCGCCTTTAAAGGGTTATGCCGAGAGACCAAACAAATAATGTATTTGTTTGTCATCAATGCCGGACGGCGAGGTGATGATTCTCTTAAGGCATGTGCCCAACAGGCGAAAGTCAATTGCCTTCTAGAGACCGAGGTCCCTGAAGGCCAAACATTCTCATAGTTGTTGAATCTCAGCTAAGGAGAAACAACACTATGTTCCGTTGAAGACGAAGGTAGATATTGAATGCAACCTATGTCTTCACAGACGAATCGAGAGAAGGATTCTCAAGATTCAGAACCTGTGCTTACAAATGACTGAAAACGCTAACCGCTATTTCATTGCTGTCCGATGAGAAGTCGTAGTTGCAATGAAAGCGGGGCGTTCTTCAGTAATGAAAACACAGGGGAGAGCCGCCTGAAGAACTGCTTCTCATGGGCTGAACGTTTGGAAGTAGAGCTGGCGATGTCTTTCAATACATCTGCTAATCCGGGGTGAACAATGAATAATTGCACACCTCCGAATAAGAGATATTTTGAGGACAAACTCAGATTCCACAAAAATCATTCGCATTATCGCAGTGCGATGCAGCAAGAGACCATTACAGAATTCTGTTACCGTGCGGTAAACAGAAAGATGAAAGTCGAAGAGATATCTCTGTTGTAAATTCTCGCAATACTGAAGGCGATGAATTCGAGCTCAACAGCAGTAGATGGTCATTCATGTATGCGAGAATCCCCGTTAATCAGAGACTTAAGTCCGTGATTGTTGGGCAGAGATACGGTTGGTATTCAATCAAAGCAGGGGAGAAAAACATAACCAACCGTGCATCTCGAAGCGGCAGCTGGTACTGAATTGCCTTGGGCAATTCAATACGCAGTAGCTGTCGCCGACTCATCATCCTGAGTTGCCAAGTAATCCTTTCCACGAAGGAATGCGTTCGGCTAGAACCACCGAGCATAAAAAGATATGCTCGAGCAATTATATTTAGGCGAAAAGAATTTCGGTAAATACAAAAGCTGAAATGGTGTTGTCGTGACAAAACATAAGTATATAAAATTGAAACTGGAAACTCCTGGGAGGTTGCAGGCAACCCCGAGTTGCAGTTCATTAGAATACTCCTCGTCTAAGTCGCAATCCATAGAGTAACTAGGATATGCGCATACCCCCTCGGACAATTCAACTGCTTAGGGCAGAATCATGTTGCGAGGTAATATACGTAGTATATTGTAAGATTCTGAACAACGATCTCATCCTAAATTCTTTTCCTTCAAGAAAACAAAATAAGGATTGAGATCGACCACCTTCGATCTCTATCAAAGAGAGTGAAGGAGAAGTTTTCCTCGAAGGAAAGCTTCAATGGTGAACAGAATAACGAAGACGAATAGTTCAAGCCAAACTGGAGTCCCGTCCGTTCTTCTCTATTCCGGCAGTTGGTCGCCTACTGTGAGATAGTCTTCTTTCAGCAGCAGTCTTCTTCCCAATGCTAGAAATATGATATTGTTATGATACAATAAAGATTCATACATACTTACCTGGCAGATATATACATAGCTATCGACTCCGTCGTCCCCGACAGAAATTCAAATTTCGCGGCACTCGCTACAGGTAGGTCAGGTGATCTACTGCCCTGCTCTGGGTGCGGCCAGGACTAGGAACCATTCCCGTTTTCTAATCAGATTCTCTCTTCCACCTGTCTCCTGCGGGGAGGCTGGGTGGATCTTTAATTGTATATATCTGCCAGGTAAGTATGTTTGAAACTTTTTGTATCATAACAATATCATTTTCATACATTCAACTTACCTGTCAGATATATACATAGCTGATTGACACCCTTTGGTGGAGGGCAAGAGACAGCTAACTACTGACTAGACAGGTAAACAACATATGTTGGTAGGTTTTATTTATAGATCTTGGTTCCTACCTTATCAGGTGGAAGACTTCGTGACTACTGTCCAGGAGTCTGCTTCACCTCAAGAGCCTTAGCAAAATAGTGATCTGTGGCCAAGAGTTCTTGTGGGTCTGTCGATGGGGTATCATCCACTTACTCGACAGAGCCTAACTGGCATTTGTCAATGGGTGCTAATCCGCTTAGATGACAACAGGCCTTCATTTAAGGAGCACACAACCGATCCCGATCACCTGAACCTAACACTCGTGTTAGTTCTAAGATTGCCAAGAGCTATCCCCAAACTCTTAGCAAACAACCAAAAACTCAATAACCACACATACAATAGTACCAAAAAAAAATTTTTTGTACCCCTCTAAAAGTCAGCTGTCACTCGATCTCCTAGTGAAGAGAAGTGAAGGTCGCCTGTGCGACACCTGACACTTCCATGCACAGGAAACTCAAGAACACATCTAACAAGAGGGTTACATACACTATTAAGGATCGGTGCTAGCTCCCTTACCCAGAACCGTCTGTGCTGATACAAACGGACCTAGAGAAAAACATTTCTCATACGTAACTCGCACATCTTTTAAGTAATGAGATGCAAACACAGAGTTGCATCTCCAATAAGTTGCATCCAAAATATTTTTAAGTGACATATTTCTTTGGAACGCAATAGACGTTGCGATTGCCCTTACTTCGTGGGCTCTCACTCTTAAAAGATTAAAAGAATCATCTGGACAATTCTTATAAGCCTCTGTAATAACACTTCTAACAAAGAAGTCTAAGGCGTTCTTGGACATTGGTCTCTTGGGGTCTTTTACTGAGCACCATAGACCTTTTTGCGAACCCCCCAACTGCTTCTTTCTGTCCAGATAGAATTTAAGAGCTCTAACTGGGCAAAGGGATCTTTCTGCTTCTCTGCCCACCAAACTAGTAAGTCCTTTTACCTCGAAGCTCCTGGGCCAGGGATTCGAAGGGTTTTCATTTTTGGCAAGAAAGAGAGACTGGAATGAACAAATTGCAGTCTCCTTTTAAGCCGACTGAACTAATTGCAGAGTCTCCTTTGAAGCCGACTCGTGATTCAAGGGCGTGCAACTCGCTGACTCTTTTTGCCGTTGCAAGAGACATCAGAAATAAACACTTTCTAGTGATATTACGAAATGAAGCCGTGTGTGGTGGTTCGAATTCTTTGGAGGATAGAAATTTAAGGACCACATCTAAGTTCCAGCTTGGAACCCTAGGTTCCACTGACTTTGATGTTTCAAAGGAACGAATGAGGTCGTGCAAATCTTTATCACTCGTTAAATCTAATCCCTTGTTTCTAAAGACTGCTGAAAGCATACTCCTGTACCCCTTAATAGTCGGTACAGAGAGATGCGACCTTCCTCTCAGAAACAGAAGGAAATCCGCAATTTCGGTCACAGAGGTACTGGAAGAGGACAGCTTCTTCGACCTGCACCAACTTCTGAAAACCTCCCACTTCGATTGGTACACTCGCCTAGTAGATGATCTGCGGGCTCTAGCAATTGCGCTTGCCGCCTTGCGAGAAAACCCTCTCGCTCTGACAAGTCTTTTGATAGTCGAAAGGCAGTCAGAGCAAGAGCGGGTAGGTTTTGATGGTACCTCTCGAAGTGGGGTTGTTTGAGCAGATCTATCCTGTTTGGAAGAGATCTGGGGAAGTCCACTGTCCACTCCATTACCTCTGTGAACCAAATCCGAGATGGCCAATACGGAGCAATCAGAGTCATTTTGGTTCCTTCGGATGCGACAAATTTTCTGACTACTTCCCCCAGTATCTTGAACGGGGGAAAAGCGTAAACATCTAGCCCTGACCAGTCCAGGAGAAAGGCATCTGTTGCATAAGCCCTGGGATCTTCTACTAGGGCACAAAATGTGTCTATCCTTTTGGAGAGGAATGTGGCGAACAGATCTATTTGAGGCTTCCCCCAAAGATACCAAAGGCTCTGACAGACTTCTGAGTGGAGTGTCCATTCTGTGGGAAGGACCTGGAACCTCCTGCTCAGTCTGTCCGCTCTCACATTCCTCTCCCCTTGGACAAACCTCGTTAGAAGAACTACTTTCCTTTGGTTCGCCCAAATCAACAGGTCTCTTGCCAGTTCGTATAGAGCAAAAGAGTGAGTCCCTCCTTGTTTCTTGACATAAGCCAGAGCGGTAGTATTGTCTGAGTTTATCTGTACGACCTTGCCTCTGACCATGTGTTTGAAGCTCTTTAGCGCAAGGTGAATTGCTAAAAGCTCTTGCAATTTATGTTGGCCATGACACCTGTTCTGCGACCAGGTGCCTGACACTTTCTTTGGATCCCAAGGTTGCACCCCAACACGACTCCGACGCGTCTGAGAACAATGTCAGGTTTGGGTTCCGTACTTCCAGGGATACTCCTTTGTTTTCTTTTAAGGGAATCAACCACCAACTTAAATTATTTTTTATTTCCTCCGAGATTGGAAACGTGTCCGAGAGCTGTCCTGTCTTCCAACTCCAACTCCCTCTCAGGAAGAACTGAAGTGGACGAAAATGTAGTCTTCCTAGGGGAAAGAACTGTTCGAGTGAGGAAAGGGTCCCCAGAAGGCTCAACCATTCCCTCGCTGAAGTGCGCTCTTTCTCTAAGAAGCTCGATGCTGTGGCACAGCCTTTCCTTATTCTCTCTTGAGAGGGAAAAACTCGAAAACCCCGAGAATCCATCTGAATCCCCAGATAAACCACGTTCTGGCTGGGGACCATCTGAGACTTCTCGAGGTTCACGATCAATCCCAATGATTTTGTCAATTCCAGCGTTGTTGACAGATCCTCCAAACACTGCTTCTGAGACCTGGCTCTGATGAGCCAGTCGTCCAGGTACAGGGAGACGTTTATCCCTTTTAAATGTAAGTGTCTTGATACATTTTTCATCACGTCCGTAAAGACTTGGGGAGTCGTGGAAAGGCCGAAACACAGGGCCCTGAACTGATAGATCCTTCCCTCGAACATAAATCAAAGGTAATTCCTCGACGAATGGTGAATCGGGATGTGGAAATATGCGTCCTGAAGGTCTAGGGACGCCATCCAATCTCCTTGACACAGTGCTGCAAGGACTGAAGAAGACGTTTCCATGCTGAACTTCTGTTGTTCTACGAATTTGTTCAGCGCACTTACATCCAGTACTGGTCTCCATCCCCCCGAGGCTTTTGCTACAAGAAACAAGCGATTGTAAAACCCCGGGGAGCTGTGATCCAGCACCAGCTCTATTGCTCTTTTGTCCCACATCTGTTCCACCATTTGACGAAGAGTATCCATCAGAACAGGGTCCTTGTATCTGGCGGACAGTTCCCTCGGTGATGTTGTCTAGGGGGGACTGTCCTTTAATGGGATGGTAATAACCCTTCTGATGATTGACATCGTCCAAGGATTCTGATCCTATTGTCTTCCCAGGCTTTCGCAAAGAAATGTTAACCTGGCTCCAACAGGTGTTTGGAGGATAGATTTCTCACTTTCCCTTCTTAAAGGGACGGAAGGAAGACCTCCCCCTTTTCTCAGTTGACCTCCTTCTGGCGATAGATCTAGTTGGAAGGCCTCCTCGAAAGGGCTGCTGCTGAGCTGGACGAGCCCCTTTCTTTTCCTCACTGGCCACAGGTCTATTTTTCCTTGAGGATTGTCTAAGGAGATCCTGAGTGGCCTTTTCAGTTAGTGAATGGGCAATGTCCCTCACCAACTGCGAAGGAAAAAGATGTTCTGAGAGAGGCGCAACTAAGGCGGACCTCTGCGAAGGAGAGACGGCCTTCGTGAGGAAAGCACTGTGAACCGCCCTCTTCTTTAAAATTCCCGCACCAAAGAGGGAGCATACTTCCGCCGATCCATCCTGAACAGCCTTATCAATGCATGTGAGGATGCTATTTAAGGTTTCTGGGTTCAGTTGTTCCTTTTCATGAGACTTCTTGGCAAGAACCCCAAGGGACCAATCCAGGAAGTTAAAAACTTCTAAAGTGTGAAAAAGTCCCTTGAGGAGGTGGTCCATTTCCGAAAGACCCCATGTTGCTTTTGCTGAATTTAAGGCGTGTCTTCTCGATGAGTCTACTAAACTCGAGAAGTCTGACTCAGCTGAAACGGACAGAGACAATCCCATATTCTCTCCCGTTTCGTACCATATGCCTCTTCTACCCGTAAGTTTAGCAGGAGGCATACAAAAGACTGTCCTTCCTAACTCCTTCTTTGTCTTGATCCAGAAGTCAAGAGATTGTAGTGCCCTCCTCATGGATATAGCAGGCTTCATTTTCAGGAAAGAGGAAGACTTGTGCACTTTCGTGCTCGAAAACAGAAAGCGCAGAGGAGGAGGAGCGGCTGGAGTTAAAGAATCTCCATATTCTTCCAAAAGAAGGGATGAAAGAACTTTGTAATTAGAAAATCCTTCCTTACTAATGATTTCATCCTCCGAGACATCTTCTGGGTTCATAGGCTCGGAAGGAGAAGGCTCCCTTCTTTCCTCTGTCTCTTCCCTCGATCTCTTCCTTTCCGAAGAAGCACTTCTAATTGGAGAGGGACTAAGAGTTACTCTCTCTTTGCTAAAAGATTGATGCTTGGATGACTCCTGTTGGATGTCAGGCTCTTCATGCAGGGAATGCGCCTGGCGCACGGCAGGAGTATCTCGCTCAGAATACTCCTGGCGCCTGGAAGGAGTAACGTGTTTGGAATACTCCTGGTGCTTGGCAGGCGCAACGCGCTTCGAATACTCCTGGCGTCTGGTAGGCGCATCTTGTTCCAAATACTCCTGGCGCCTGGGAGGAGTATTAAGTTCAGAATACTCCTGGCGCCTGGGAGGAGTATTAAGTTCAGAATACTCCTGGCGTCTGGGAGGAGTATCGAGGTCAGAAGACACCTGGCGCCTGGCAGGAGTATGTCGCTCCAAATACTCTGATCTTTGGAAGGCGCAACTAGCTCGAATACTCCTGGTGTTTAGTAGGAGTATCGATCATGGTAGGCGCATTTCGTTTAACAAGTACATTGCGCTTAGCAGGCGCTCTACTCCTAACAGGAGCTTCCTCTTCTTCAGTTGAATCTTGGCGCTTGGTTGAAGATCTTGAACGTTGTACAGAATACTCTGGCTCTTTGCACCTACTCGGCGCCTGGCTCCTGGCTGGCGCCAAACGCTTGGCAGGAGTAACTTCCTTTCCTACTTCTCTCCTGTCTAACGCTCCGTTCCCGCCAGAGATGGTCGCCTGTGCGACACCTCCTCCGGAAGGCTCGTTGCGCGTGACAGGAGATCGGTATTTAGATCTTTTAATAGGAAGCCTATCATCCTTCTTACGAGTAGGCTCCTTAGAAAGAACTCCTACCAAAGAGGCTAATTGCTCCTGCATATTCATTAAAATTTTCCTGGTTGAGGAATCTTTCGAATCAGGAGAGGGAGATCTGGAAGGCGCTCTAGGATCTCCTCCAGACCAAGAGGTCTGACTGTTTTTTCTAGCCTTGTCTTTATTACCGAAGGCGCATCTTCTTCAGAGAAGCGCTCGGGGCTAGAATTGAGCTCATGTTCTTTCATACTCCTCTTCAGCGGACGGGAAAGTTTCGACTCCTTCCGTCCTCTTCTCGGAGAGTGTGAACTAGATGACGAAAAGCACTCTCGAAGGACGCTTTTCCTATAGCGGTCCATGGCAGTTTGTGATGTAATAGATTCTGCCGAAGGGACGCCTGATCGTTGGGGATTCTCCACAAGCCCCGTAAGGCTTTCGACTTTCCTTCTCCTCCGGGCCAGGGAGCTTGGAAGAGGTCTAGGCCTGGGAGCGTCGCAGAGACGACCAGACGCCCCCTCCACTACACTGGGGACACTAAAATCACTAACGAAACCACATTCACTTTCCTTACCTTCCAATGCTGCCATTTTTTCCTGCATTTTCTGAAGGAAAGCTCTGAGTTCCGCTATTTCCGAAGCAGAACCAGAGGGATTAACAATTTGTGAACGGGCTGAAGCAGAATGGGCATAATTATCAGAGGAAGCAGCTACAGAACTAGACAGTAATTCACGAGATCTAGACATTCTGCGGGTTTTGTAAACCGCTTTCCTCTCTCTATCTTTCTCTAACTTCTTCAAGTAAGAAGTTAGATTCTTCCATTCTTGCGCACTCAGTTTCTCACACTCGTTACACGTATTCTCAATCGAGCATTCAACCATTCTACAACCACTGCATGTAGTGTGAGGATCTACCGAAGCTTTCGGAATCCTCACCTTACAGCCCTCATTCACACACACTCTGAAACTAACACTAGAGTCAGACATATCCACGAAATTCCAAAACCAAGTCCAAAAAACAGTCCACGATAGCGAATGCCAAACAACGATCCAAGTACGTCACCAAATATCAGTCGAAAGATGATCATAAGCGTTGTGAAAAAAGAATTCCAATCAGGAGGTAGTAACAACAATGTTGATACCACCGGCGACAGAGAGAATCTGATTAGAAAATGGGAATGGTTCCTAGTCCTGCCACCCAGAGCAGGGCGGTAGATCACCTGACCTACCTGTAGCGAGTGCCGCGAAATTTGAATTTCTGTCAGGGACGACGGAGTCGATAGCTATGTATATATCTGACAGGTAAGTTGAATGTATGAAATCCAGGAATTCGAGCATAGGCGAGGTTCCCGATTATCGTGTAACAATTATCGGGGATTCTCGTCTCGCTCACTTTGGACCGTGGTCTCGCCTAAGTGTTTGGAGATCGTAAAAAACTCGAACACTGAATGCGCTAGAAATTCCGTATAATTCTAAGCACTCTGCGAAACCCCCACCGAATTCGTCAAACGATATCGGCTGGTGGTCCTCTCGATTCCCGTAGAAATCGAGGATGGGGCAGGATCCCTCCTCAATGACCGGGGCTTACGTCAGGTGGGACCCGAAGGTCCCCCCGGTAGTGCAATCCCCAACGTGGGATCCTACAGAGAAATCTCTGTAGGATCCCTCCCCTTTCCCTCGTAGCCGTAAGGAGAGAGGGAATGGGGGAGGAATTGGATACTCGCTCACCTTCCCAGTGGAACTAGCAGTTGGAGAAGAGTAGGAGCAGCCATCGCCTTGCGGCGATGGCCTCTCAGAATCTGGGAAAATGTATCGTCAGGAGAAAACGTTTTCCCAAGGAGGGTTACGAACTCGCCCTGTAGGTAAGGGTCTGCCACCACTGTGAACGTCGTCTGGGTGGGGCTGATCGACACCTGACAGGAGAGAGCCGATACCATCCTCCGACTCATTCCAGTCCTCATCGAGGTCGAAACCTCTCAGGAGGACCGGAGGGGTATTTAAATACGGTGTCCGAAGACACGTAGAAACGCCGCTGTCGCAGTAGAGGAGGTGGAAGTAGCTGGTTCGACCGGCCAGATCTGAGAGAGCCTTCTTATCCGGAGACGAGAGACTCTGGTTCAAGACAGAATCGGCAAGCTCCGATCGCGGCAGGCCCACCGTCGGTTTGGGTTCCCTCTCGGGCCCCAAAACGACTCGAGCTGAGACGTGGGCTCTGCTGGTGGGAGCGGCGATCCTTCCCCGAGGTCGTTGCGCTGACGAATCAGCGCCATAACCTTGACAAAATTCCTCTGGATCTCGGAAGTCATAGCATCTTGCAGAGTAGGACCGTCAAGCCCCTCGAACAAGAGCATTCCGAGAACCTCCCCCTTAAGGAGGAGGAACTGCGATAGACCCCTCTCAGATTCCTCCTGCCACTTACGCGTACATCCTGGTCGGTCCGAAGATCGTACCTGGTACTTACGGCGTCGTGACGAGATCGTGCGGGGCATGCCCCTCACGATCACCCCGCTGTGCCTCGCTCTTCCTGGTGCAAACCGAGGAAGTTGCAGGCACGGGAGAGGAAGACATGACACGCTCCTCTTTCGCTCGCTGGCAGAACCAGCGGGCTTGGAGGGCTGCAGTCGATCGCCAACTTGAGCCTAGTCGAGCCATTTCCCAGGGAAACTGCTGACCGGAGAACAGCGGCCCCGATCTCGTGTGCAGAGGAGTGCTGCTGGTCCCCCTATCCCCCTGGTCCCTGTGGGAGCGGCGGTCAGGAGACCTACAGAGACCACTGTCGCGGTGAGACCGGTGCGTGTCCTCACGGCGCGTCATACCGCTGGTACCAGCCGAGGCTGGCACCAACGATCGAGAGGGGGGAACCTCTTCCCAGCCTCAGCCCGTGGCTGGTCAGACAGTCACGTCTACCAGGGTTACCAGTTGGTCGCTGCGAGAGCGGCCGCTGGCCTGGCGAGAGTCACATGAGCGGCTCTCACCAGCTTCTGCTCCGTGCCACGGTCCTGGCGCCGAGCGAACTCTGGCGCCAAAATTTGGCTATACTCTCTCCCGCGGGAGATCGTATACTCGGAACTTCTCGCGAACGAGAGACCGAGCTGGAACCTGGTGTAGCGGCAGTGCCGCAAACACCAGGCAAGGAAATACCGGTGGTAGTCCCACGGGAGTGGAACGAGCCCTTAGAAGTTCCCGAAGGAGCCTTCTTAGGGGGGAAACCCGGGTTACCAGGTGGTCGCTGCGAGAGCGGCCGCTGGCCTGGCGAGAGTCACCTGAGCGGCTCTTACCAGCCTTCTGCTAACCGGTACTCCTCTGGTCCCCGTCTATCTCTTCCTTACGGAAGGGGAGACGGGCCCCGCTTCCGAAGGAGCAGGAGGACCAGCAAAAGGACCCCCCGTCCCACCCCGGTGGGACGGGCCCTTAGAAGTTCCCGAAGGAGACTTCTTAGGGGGGGAGGAGCCTTCTTCTTCTTCTTCTTCGGCTTATGGGCCTTAGAAGTCGAAGGGGAAGAGGCAGCAGCAGACGATGAAGACGAAGATGACACCTTCCTCTTCTTCTTCCTCTTCCTCGTCAGCTCACGCAGGACAGTCGTCAGGTCTCCACCCAGGCGGAGCCGGGGCTATTGCCCGAAGCAACACGGCCCGACTGCACCTATCCGGAAGGACCTGGGACTGGGGAAGATACACCGTGGGCAGGACCAGCATGGACAGGCGCAGGAACGAGGAGCGACAGGTATAGCAACCAGCTCAGGAGCGGCAGGAACAGCGGCAGCGGTAGCCCAGAAGGGCACATCAAGCCAGCAGCGGGAACCACATCAGGCGGCAGGTACGGCAGGCCCAGCCATCGCCTCGTAGAATCATCGGCAGCCAGCGGGAACCTGGGTACTGGCAGCCGGTCCAGGGGCGAGCTGCTGGAACAGCGGAAGTCTGGGCAGGCAACACGAAGAAAACAGGCGGCGGCGGCATACCCCCCTCGGTACGTGCGGCGACCGCTCTAGTACGTCGGGACGGCGTCACCGAACACAGCATGGGGAGTGTAGACCAGGCGGGGGGGAGGGTAGCAGCCACAAGCGGCCGTGGAGGTAGTAGTGGAGACCGCCCCAGACCTCGCTAGTACGCTGCAGCAGCCCGTGGATGCTAGGCATGCCCTGCCGCCGCGGTGGTGTCCATACCTGTCCAAGGTCGTCTCCCACGGATGTAG